>NW_017306570.1:1066135-1071259 GCF_000935625.1 Nanorana parkeri
AAAAAATGTAAATAAAAATAGTAAAATTTAAAAATAAATAAAGATATTTTAAAAAAGAAAAACAATTGGGCGTAGCTAGCAGTGAGAGCTAGCTCCGCCCAACTGTTTCCTATTGGCCGCCCAGTTGTTATTGTTTAATGACAGTTCAGCGTCCCCAAGTGATTTGGGGACGCTGACCTGCCATTACAACTGAGCGGAGCAAGCCGTAAAATCACAGCTGGCTCCGCCCAGCTGTAATTTGTGGGGTGAACCGTAAGCCCCGCTTCAGCTGTCACTTGGGCTCTGCTTCCAGAGATGGTCAGAGAGTGTAGACATGCTGCATGAGATGGTCAGAGACTGCAATAAAGCTATAGGAGGTACTGGAGATTGCAGACATGCTTCAGGAGACCGTCATAGAATGGGGATACAGGGCATACACAAGACGGATACAGGGATACAGGGGATACATGATACTGGTAAAGATCACAGCTATTATAGGACAATAGGCAAACACAGACAACTGTCTGCAGGAGTCCTGAGGGGTGCACAAAACGTGCCAAAGGCCCAATTATGGTTCCGTAGGTTGGGCATCAAGGTTTAAAACAAAAAAGTTAACTGTTTCAGGCCCCCTTTACACCTCTCCAGTGTGTTATAGTTTGTGCTGCCACACACAGCATTTTTGAGTTTTAAAAGGGCTGCAATAGCACTACATACCTAAGCAAATCAGTTCAAGAGCAGACAGCACAAGACGCTTGATATTTTGCTTGCGATCCAGGAAGCCCTCCTGAATCTTTCTGTAGCTGATTTCTCAAAAAAAAAAGGTTAGATATCTTTGACTTTAGGGCTAAGCTAGCCCACCCATGTTTCCCCTGTCAAATGAAAACACTTTTATTGCCCAATGATATAGTCTTATTGGATAAGGGGATGATAGGTGAAAATGTCTTCACTTCAAAGCCTGGGAATTTGATGCTTATAAAGGGAAAGAGCAGATAGTGAACATGTTCTGAATTATCGTCACTCACCTCTCATAGGCGATTTCATTGCTGCTTCCACCATGCCAAGCAGCAGCTGTAAACTTTTGGGATCCTGAGCCAATCCGGATGCAAACGCAGCCAGGGCATCTGCATGGCGACCAAGATACTGAAGGGCAACACCCTGTCTGAAGTATGCCTAAAGACAAGAGAAACATCAACAACATATTAGCAATCAGCACTAATATTAAAACCCACTTACATCAATTACAATTCTGTGCTATACATGTGGCACATTTATGCACGTTATTAAATCTTTGGAGCAAACTTAGAAATCAACTGGCATTCTTTTTCTGTAAATTTAACTTGCTTTTACTGGTTTTCACTGCAGTTTCTCTTATCGGTCTATAAACACAGAAATGATGCCTTAGGAAAACAGAAGCAGTGAAAAGGTGTTAAAAATTCATCAGCATTTGTGAAAAATAGCAAATAGATACCACCATGAGCTTCCCTCAGTGGAAAACTCTGAATTATGCTTGGTCATGGTAGCAAAACAAGGCAGATGGTGGAGATGAAAACAGAGGAAAGTTATTTTTTAAAGGCAGAAATATGGACAGCGGCGTATTTACACTTTGTGCTGCCCCAGGCAAGACAGCCCCCTGCCGCTCCCCACCGTCCTAGGCAAACGCCTAGTTTGCCTCGTGGTAAATATGCCCCTGAATATGGATAATATTTTTGTAATAATAAGATGGTGAAAAGCAGCACAATGCTGTTAAGAGTAAGTAGCTTTGGGGTTTTATAAAAAGGGTGAAATTGAGAAAAATCAGTTAAATGCCAACTTAGATTTCAGCTTACATCAGCTAAATGAATTCCAAGTGCATCAAAACAAAAGGTGTGCACAATCTCACAGTCCATTTCGATCAGAAGATCCCCCGCTGATATAAGAACATAACGCAATGGATGTCACTTTTGTGACTTCCATTTCCATTCAGATTTTTCCTAACCTGAGCCCATGTTATGTCTATGGGCAGTCAGATGTAAGCAGATGTATCCGTTAACATCTGATTAGCTACGATCAATCACAATCAGGTCCACCAAAACAGAACTCTCTTTTTCTTTCCGGACCTAGACGGAGTTGGGGGTAGTCAGATGTAAACGGCCACACATCTGAATAGACGGCCTTACAGTTCATTCTCTTTATAAAGTAGCCACAGCCTGGTCAGAAAAGCCTGTTTCCAGCAGCATGCTGCCGAGAAGGATTCCTGTTTCCTGTGTGGTCTCTCTGCAGAGGTCTGACATGCCCACTGTTGAGTCAGACCTATAGGTCTACAATCAGCGGGCAGCATGAATTTTCTTAATGCAGGGTTAAACAATGACACCAGAAATGCCTGCTTTTCTGGGCTCCAATAACCATTACAGAGAGCGTATGAACAGTGACACAGGTTGTAACCTTTATCAGCATGGCTGATAATCCCAAGGTTTTAGGGAAGACTGATTTCTCCTATACTCCTGCAAATCACATTAATGCAATCACTCGTGCTATTGTTGTGTATTGCAAAGCGTTTAATCATAATGTCATTGTCTATGACAAGGTCAGTTCTTCAGACATACTGTATGCCATTCACATTTTTGCACAGAAAAGATCCCCAACCCTATGTGATTTTCGATATGTTTAGTTTATGCCTACTGCAGTTAGTGTATTTCATCTTATCAAGAATCTCAATGACGTCTACATAGATCTGCTATCAAAGTACAATGGCAAATTTATTTGACACTATCGCCCTTTCATAAAATTGCACCGAGTGACATCATAAAAGTCTCCCTGTCTTTAATTACTCTGTCCTTTAAGATTTATTTCTTATCTTCTATACTGCGGCAGTTAGTGCATTGTGCTCATTTTTTGTCATGCTTAAATGATGTATTCATTTCAGTGTCTGTCTGCCAGCAAGCACTTTCTGATCTCATATTTATTCACCATATAGCATAATGAAAAAAGTAGAACAAATCGATAAAATGAACAAAAAGTACAACTGCTTTGATCCCCTTGGATAATGGTTTATTTGTTCGTATCAGTCTTCACTCGACAATCAATGTTAATCAAGCTGCTACAGATTTTGCAGCTTTTATTTCAAATAAAATGTAATTTTACCCAGGAATACACTGATGGATAGAGAAAAAAGAAAACAATGGCAAGCAAGGTAAATGTGGTTATCATCCCCAGCCCTAAGGGACCCCTGAAGCACCAGTCTGCCAATCAGTGTCACTATGTCTACACCACTACAAGTCAGACAGGTAATCCCTGACTAATAAGCTGGATAACTGGTGAACCAGTGCTCATTGTTTATGAATATCAACAGCAAACAAGCCGATGGACCTATTGTATGGAATCCTAACAAATATTTCATGTGTATGGATGGTGTCTCAGCTACTATGCAGACATGGAGGTTTGGTTATACATGGTGTATGTATTGTTCTTGGCATTGCGAGTTAATCTACACTTCGTCTGTTATTCACAAATATACAGTATATTTTTTACAAACTAACCTGTGTTGAAATACCCAGGATGGGTAGATAATACGATGCAAAACAGCTGAGTTGGAACTAGTGCCTAAAGGAGGACTCAATGCTAATAAAATAGGATACTAGTCTAAATAGAGAATTCTTAAATTAGCTAAACAATGAGGTAAAATTAAAGCCTTGAGTCATAAAAATATTCCTTGCTTTATTTTAATAATAAAATGCTTGGTTTACCCTTTTTTTCATGTGTTGGTGCCTTTCAGTGCTGTTGATCTACTGCAGCAACATTACAGCCACTTCCTGCCTACATGCTCTCCAGCAATGGCTGCATGGCATTTGTCAGTGTTAGTGACAATAGCAGACTATGCCTGTCTAATGTGTGTTGAAATAGAAATTAATAGATTATATTCTCCATTGAAAGACTGTGCAAATGGGTGAATGCACATAAACACAATTGGGTGACAGGGACATAGGTCTGTCACCCTTATAATAGACAGTGCCTAAACAAGGACCCTAATGGCAGGATCACCAGGTATTAATTGAAAGAAAGCTGCAGATTTAAAAATATTGAAACTGATTTTTTAAATTACATTGCCATGCTAAAGCTTCTATTAGATTTCAATCATTGATTTTACATATACTTTAGCACACCTAATATGCAGTCCTGTGCCATACACCCTGAAGAATTTAGTGCCTCTGTCCATATTTGACACTATGCTCATTTATGGCACTGTTTTCATAGAGAGCAGCAGAAGAATATAAATTGTACAATGAGCATTAAACCTTTTTTTGCACATATCAGCTTAGGTATGACATGCTGGTGAGCATGACTAACAATGCACATTTAAATTCCTACATTTGTGACTGGTAGTTGCAGGCAAGGATGTAAAAGTAACATGAAAGGGAATACATTTATGTTCACATGGTTGTACATTTTCATAAGTCTAGCAGGCAGAGGCGGCTCTAGAGTTTGCGAGGCCTTAGGCGAAACCTAAACATGAGGCCCCATTCAGGCCTGTGGTGTCTCATCAGGGCTCTGTGGGGTCTCACCAGGGCTCTGTGGGGTTTAACCAGTCTGGTGAGACCCCACAGAGCCCTGGGGAGACCCCTAAAGAGCCCTGGTTAAACTATGGTTCTATGGGGTCTTACCAGTCCTGGTTAGACCCCACAGAGCCCTAGTTACCAGGGCTCTGTAGTGTCTCACCAGCACCAGGGCTCTGTAGGGTCTCACCAGGGCTATGTGGGGTCTCACCAGCCTGGTTAGACCCCTCAGACCCCAAGTGAGACCTCAAGAAGCACTCGTAAAACCAGCACTCAGCAGGGTCTCACCAGGGCTCTGTAGGTTTTCGCCAGCACCAGGGCTCTGTAAAGCTCTTTGGGGTCTCACCTGGGCATCGGGGCTCTTTGGAGCCTCACAAAGGCTCTGTTGGGTCTAACCAGCCTTGTTAGACCCACAGAGCCATGGGGAGACCCCACAGAGCTCTGGTGAGACACCAAAGAGACCTGGTGAGACACCAAAGAGCCCTGGTTAAACTTGTAGGGTCTCACCAGCACCAGGGCTATGTGGGGTCTGACCAGCCTGGTAAGACACCACAGAGCCCTGGTCAAACCAAGGCTCTGTAGGGTCTCACCAGGGCTCCATGGGGTCTCACCAGCA
>NW_017306570.1:1071676-1110308 GCF_000935625.1 Nanorana parkeri
TAGGGTCCCAACAGGGCTCTGTAGGGGTTAAACAGCCCTGGTGAGACCCCACAGAGCCCCGGTTAAACCAGGGCTCTGTAGTGTCTCACCAGCACCAGGGCTCTGTAGGGTCTCACCAGGGCTATGTGGGGTCTCACCAGCCTGGTTAGACCCCTCAGACCCCAAGTGAGACCTCAAGAAGCACTCGTAAAACCAGCACTCAGCAGGGTCTCACCAGGGCTCTGTAGGTTTTCGCCAGCACCAGGGCTCTGTAAAGCTCTTTGGGGTCTCACCTGGGCATCGGGGCTCTTTGGAGCCTCACAAAGGCTCTGTTGGGTCTAACCAGCCTTGTTAGACCCACAGAGCCATGGGGAGACCCCACAGAGCTCTGGTGAGACACCAAAGAGACCTGGTGAGACACCAAAGAGCCCTGGTTAAACTTGTAGGGTCTCACCAGCACCAGGGCTATGTGGGGTCTGACCAGCCTGGTAAGACACCACAGAGCCCTGGTCAAACCAAGGCTCTGTAGGGTCTCACCAGGGCTCCATGGGGTCTCACCAGCAACAGGGCTCCAAGGGGTCTCACCATGGCTATGTGGGGTTTTGCCAGCCTGGTTAAACCAGGGCTCTGTAGAATTTCACCAGGGGTCTCACCAGAGTAGCAGGCCCATGTGGGGTCTCACTAGGGCTCTGTGGGAGTCTCACCGGGGCTCTGTAGGGTCTCGCCAGTGCTCTGTAGGGTCTAAAAAGCTTGGTTTGACCCCACAGAGCCCTGGTGAGATCCCAAAGAGCCCTGGTGAAATCCCAAAGAGCCCTACCAGGGCTCTATAGGGTCTCACCAGGGCTTTGTAGGGTCCCAACAGGGCTCTGTGGGGTTTAAACAGCGCTGGTGAAACCCCAAAGTGCCCTGGTGAGACCCCACAGAGGCCTGGTTAAATCATGGCTTGGTAGGGTCTCACCAGCACCTGGGCACAGGGTTATGTTATGTGGCCTATTCAAATACAAATCGCAGCGATCACATGATCAGGAAGTCCACCTCTGCCTCCACCTCCTGTCTTTCAGAACCCCTTAAAAGGTATATATACATACTTTAGTTTGCATAGTCTAGACACAGGTTCACTTTAAGTAGTTCACACCCTAAATAAAGCTAGTCATCACGATTTGTGAATGATCAAACTGTTGGATGATCTTTCTCCTGCCTAGCGCTAAGTAAAAGCTCCTATATTTGCAGACATGACATCAGCAATTGTAATAATTCTTGTGACACACAGACAGAGACGCTGCACCCATCGCTGATATATTGTTCCATAAAGTTTTAGAGAAACATCCAAATACATCAAAGAGTATTTTCCCAATGCACATGCCTAAGCAAATGTCTTTATTATTTATTCTGTACATGTTTGATAGCTATGTCATCTGTCTCATTCATTTAATAACTAAGCTAGCCTTTCTCCATCTGATCTAAGCTCTACACACCAATGTTAGGAATCCATACCTTTCTTACTTTCATGTATATGTATTTACAGCTAAATGTAAAAGATTTAGGCAGTGCACGTCCATGGGAAACATCTGGAAACATACAGATAGTACACTGATGACTGCATAAACTGACAGGTATTGAACTGAATTTGTCTTGACTATTTAACTCCCAGATCCTAAATGGCCATAGGATTATTTTTAAAGCTTATTGTTGCATGTAAAAGTACATCACAAGTGACCTCACTACATTCAGTTCTCTTCTCATTAGGCAGCAACATGCAGCACTGCATATCAACACATAACACGTGACCATCTAAAAATTTCCAAACAGCTTAAATCAAGGATCTTGTACTTGGAGGTGATCTCTTGCAATTATTTCCATTCTATAATGCATTCTATTGCATTACTGCCTCATTACTATTTTCTAATTGCCTATGTTATACAAATATACAGTATTTTGGAGTTGAAAACTACAAAAAACAGGAGCAAAATAAGCGCAGTTACCCTTTGCATTTAATAAAGTTTCATATTTCTAATCAAGCAAGGAACCTGGTTATCCAATGCAGCAAGGAATCTGGTTTTTATAGGTAACGGCTCCAGTTTTGCTTTAGCTTCACTTCCTTAAAACATCTTACATTTTGTTTACAAGCACATCATGTATAATCTGAGCAACCTGTGCTGGGATAATCCCATACTATGCACAGGCAAAGCACGAGTTCAATTTCAGTATGTATAGGTATGTATAGATGAATTTTAAAGCCCAACCTTGGGCATGCACTTTTTAAAGGAAGGTTTTTATTATTAAGGAAAAACAAAATCCAAACCCACATGGCCCTGTGTGAAAAAATGTTTGCCCCCTAAACCTAATAACTGGTTGGGCCACACTTAGCAGCAAGAACTGCAATCAAGCATTTGTGATAACTTGCAATGAGTCTGTTACAGCGCTGTGCGGGAATTTTGGTCCACTCATCTTTGCAGAATTGTTGTAATTCAGCCACATTGGAAGGTTTTCCAGCATGAACGCCTTTTTAAGGTCACGCCACAGCATCTCAATAGGATTCAGGTCAGGACTTTGACTAGTCCACTCCAAAGTCTTCTCATAGGGGCCAAATGGCAGTGGGTAAATAGCCACGAGGTGTGATCAAAAAAATGGTGAATGCTGCTGCCGAAGGCCATCCAATGGAAAGGCAGGGATCGTCAATACAGAAGCATGTTGAAGTTTAGTAGCACTGTTTAGTAGCACAAGTTTTAACTTGTTCAGTGCAGTCAGTCGGTTGTGAGCAGGTGAGATGCTGTGTGTTTTAAAGTGTTTCGTAAATTATGGATCACGAACAATGCATTAATATGAAATTTTGTTTTAAACTGCAAAAAAGTGCTAAAGAAACACATGAAATGTTTATGTCAATACTGCAGTGACCATGAAGACAGTTTACAAGTGGTTCCAGCGATTTCGTAATGGTTGTGAATCAGTTGAAGACGAGGAGAGATTGGGACATCCTTCAACATCAAAAACCAAGAGAATGTTGAAAGAGTAAGCTAAATGATTCCATCAAACAGGTGAGTGACTAACGATGCAAAAAAAACAATGCGTAGAAAACATTCTGAGAAATGGGCAAGCGTTTTCATGCTGCATCATGACAAAACTCCATGTCGCACATCACTTCTGGTATGGCAATCTGTCAAATAAAAAAATTACAGTGCGCCCTAATCCACCTATATCACCAGATTAGGCACCATGTAAGTTCTTCCCCAAAGTCAAAATGACCATGAAAGGTAAACAACGCATGATCTGCACTGTATCAACTATTGCTGCTATACGTCGCTGTTTGTATAGATCCATGTTAACGCGTCTCACCACACACTCTAAACTGTCAAACAAGGAAACCGGAAAAAGGAAATTATGTATCTCAGGAAGTAGTTTTCATTGGACGGCTTCTAGTGATTTCAAAAATGCACGTTTCAATGAACACAAAAACGCGCAAACAAAATGCAAAAACGCAAGGAAAAAATGCGCATAAAACGTGCATAAAAAACCACCCAGGTGTGAACACAGGCTAATTTTTTGCAGTTGGTGACAGTGGGAATGGTTGTTTATGTCATGGCAACTTGGCAGGTTAGGGTGTCTTTGGGGGTCTAGAAATGTGAGGCTGTTACAAAATGGGGAGCCATCAGCTGGTATGGTGCATCCCCCTGTTGGTGTGGGTAGTTGAGCCCCTTGGAACTTGAGAAGCAGTAACTGTCCTTGAGCTGGTGGGGGTGCGGTTTGGGACATGGGAGCCGTTTTAGTAGAGGTCTTTTTTTGGCTGATGGGCACCCAAAGACCCCTTCTCGAATCCAACTGTCATTCAGATTATTTATTTGTATGTTATTTTGGTTATTATGTTTGGTAACTGTTATTTTTTTATATGGTTAATAAAGGGCTGCTGTGGCCATTTAAATCCATGTCACACAGCCCTGGTGTTAATATTTATTTTTTTGCCCAGGCTTGAAATAGGCTTTATGTTTGCTATTTACTACAGTATATTAAACTTAATACAAGTTTTGCTAGTATTTTCTCTCCCCATGGAAACAGAATGTATCTGTCTGCAGGAGTACAAATCAATGCATACAGTACATGTGGTAATTAAATGTGAAATTGTTGCACGTACTAATTTTTTAAATAAAAATACCTGTCCAAAGCAGGGCATAAAAGGATCTTTTAAAATTGCACTATATGTCATCTTAAAGGTCGCCAAAACCTAAAACACATGTTTAAAGGTATTGTGTAACATTAGTAAACGTATACATAAAATAAATCAAGAGCTAATAGATTTTCATTCTCGAGAAAGAGAACTTCCAGACAAATATATCACTCTCCAAGTAATGTACCAGAGGAGTAAAAGCTAATCTACATAGTATTGGCTCCAGCCCCCACTGTGCTTCACCATGTTAATGATAAAAGAACCAGGCACATAAATATTCATTCAATATCCAATGATCCATCATGTTTAAAACCTGTGCATTCTGTCTTTTCTCACTATCAACATGTTGCGAGTATGGATTTCTTTTATTTACGGGCATGTTTCAGTTTTTTGTCTTTTAAAAAAACAAAATAGCTGAACTGACAAAACATGGTCGATTCTGTTATTGACACAGCATCTTCCAACTGCTGCAAATGGACAGTTAGGCCTGGAGTTACACACAGACATTGCTTTTCCATGGCAATAACATTTGTCCATTCCATTCTAAGTAACATACTGCATCTAAGTTTGTGCTTTCGTCTCAATGCAGATATGTACTATGTGGTAAAAAAAAAAAGGGAATGTGCTGAAACTACACTCATCTGTCATTGAGAAGTGTGGGAATGTTCAGCGCCTATGCTTCACACAAGGACAAGCGGGGTATAATGTAGAAAGTAGCTGTGGGATATTTATAGCAAAGGAGTCTACATTTGTACTCATGTGCACTACATTGTTCCATGCCTTGCGGAGCAATAATGGTTATCATCAGTGAATACCAATGTAGGAAATTAATACAGATCTTCAAACCTGAGTTGGAAGACTGATCTTGTCAAGGATTAAGCACTCATTAATGACTGTAAGTAAATGAACACCAAATTAACCTAAAAATGCCAAGTATAACCAGGGGTATTCAGCAAGTGCTAACTGACAGATTGGCCTGTCATTAGCTGCGGCGCCAAGCATACCAAGTCTTGCTATTGCATAGTTAAACCCGCTATCCACGAAAATCACAAATGGCAAAGCAACCTGGGTTGCATTAGGATGTCGGCAGTTGAGAACACTTTAACAGTATACAATGTTTTAGTAAATACTGTTTAATGGGCAGAATGTTCACAGCTTACTTTGTTTAACATGATGTCTACTGAGGCTGATTAACCCACGGTACATGCCAGCCCAGAAAAGTAGCAAGGACAATCACAAATGGAAAAGCAAACTGGCCTGCACTGGGGTGTGGGCAGTTTAGAACACTTTAACAGTAAACAAAATTTTACTAATTACCATTTAATGGGTAGAATGTTCATAGGCCATAGACTCTTCTCTTCAGGGAAGCCTATCCCACCTCAACCTAACCACTGAACCATCACATTCTCAAACAATTCATCCCCACACAGCTACCTCCTCATGTATCATTTCCCCCTCCTCTTTCAGATTGTAAGCCCTCAGGGGCAGGGCCCTCCTTACTATCCTGTCATGAATTGTATTGTAATTGTAATGTCTTCCTTACATTGTGAAGCGCTGCGGAAACTGTTGGCGCTATATAAATACTATGTAATAATAATAATAATAATAGGCCATGGCTAGCTTTGTTTAGTGTTGAGGTTGATAAACTTACAGGATATTATACAAGTGTATCACAATACTCACAGACAGTTCAGCTCTTCAGACATGCACCAGAAGTGCCAGGCTGATTGTCTGGGCTGGTTTATTAATGTAAGCATACAAGCCTTACCATGCACCCATAGGCTCTTAATGCACATGGGTGACTGCAGTGCAGTTTAGCCTACAGAGGAAGACTTCTCAATGGTTGCTGTCAGCAATGCAAACAATTTCCCTATCCTTCAGTTTTATACATAGTGTTGTCTATGGATGGAAGGGATGTTTCATTCATTGCAACAAATGACAAAAGGAAAAAAAAACAACAAAGCAATTCATTTGAAAGCATCAACATGCCTTCTTTTGTGACACGTAGAAACATCACACAGCTTCCATTCATTTGTTACTCTTGCTCAGTGCCTGGACCAGATTGTTCCATTAAACAATTGCTAAAAGAAAAGCCACCCCTTTTTTTCTAGAAAATTTGGAGGGGGCTGCACACTTCTTATTTATATTCTCTGTGTAAAACATGTGTTCTGCCACAATACCCTTTTACTCTATTGTTAGAGGGAATTCAGATAGGCAGTTTCCTTATGCTGAGCAGTGGTGTTGCTGTAAAGTCCACAGTTAAATTGCTCAAGTCTGTGTAGAAATAGCTCTTAGGGCCATGTCACACTGCCAATTCTGCAGCTGGCAAGGTCACCGAGGTGAAACTGACACGTTTCCTAATGGGCATCACCTCCCTAATGGCTGAAACGCTGAAGAACCTCCTACACTATTGAGGGAGCAGTCACGGAGCAACGTCTTGCTGGCTTAAACAGTGAGGAAGCAACACATAAGAGAAAGTAAATGGTCCTGTAGCTTTTGAGTTTCCATCAGTGACAGGATCACAAGTATGGTATGGCCCTTAAAGTAGAGCTATAACTACTCAACTGTATTTTCTAAAAATGTTATCACTGGCAAAAACAACAAAGATAAATCCCTATGCCCTCCCATGCTAGCCCTTTTTCCCCCACATTCTGAAGCAATGCTTCTCTCTCAAGCCCCAACTCCATATGGTACCATCCGCTTCCAATATCAGACATCTAACACCTCTAATGAGGTACATTGCCAGCAGGCTACTTTGGCATTAGAACTCCTCATCCGGGCATTTCACTGATGTTGAGATTGTGGATGTCAGGAAGCATGCACAGTACACCAGTTGCCATACAAAAAGAGAGACAAAGCTTGCTGTGATCCTCTGTGAGTAACATAATGAAATGGCAGGACAGTTTGGGGGTAAAGTTCCACTTTAAGCTGTTAGAGCTACTTTGCCATATTTTTGATATAATGCTGTTACAGCCTTGAAGTACCAATTACTTTTTAAGGCTGGGCCTGCAGCTTGAGCTGGGCAGCTCCAAAATATTTTAAGATATGTGCAAGAGGTCTAAGCCACCCTGAAAATAAATCAGGCATTGAGTTAGGAACAAGTAATAATGATGATGAAATGAAAATCAACAAGCTAAAATGTTTATCGATGATTCATTCAGTAAAAGAAGCACTCAAGCAGAAAATTGATCACGCTGGATGAGAACAAGCAGAGGGCATTTGTATAAAGAAGGGGCATCTCTTTGATCTTGGAATACAACGTACAGCACATGTAGATGAGAATATCCCTCAATAATAGAGAAAAGAGATAAGAGACCTGATATAAACACTGCACTGCTGAACTTGACATGACATAACCTGAGGCAGGTGACATTTTCATCCCGGCAACAACACAGTTAAAAGGCTGCATTCGTTTATATGGAGAAAAAGGATCAATCATTCCACAAACACTGAGATTTACCCGCAGGGTAAAAAAATCTATTCTTGAGGCAAACTCATCATTGCTTACATTTTTTTGGTTTGGTATCAGCAGCCTTAGTATTAAAATTGACCTGTGTACCTACATAACAGGTGCCTGTCGGGGCAGCATGAATGGTCACATAGTACATATCATAATGGCAGTCTATTAAACAATTTTAGACCTGTGTTCAAGAGTTCGGGCCTGCCCCTTCCTGCATCTGATCATCAATTTATTACTATGATGGGCAGACAAGCTGATCAGTAGTGACATATGGATAGTGGAATTGTGTGGGCCTGGGAGCTACTGACCAGACAAGCTCACCAAAATTTGCATAATGGACTATCCTTGGTTTCAGGGCTTTGTGACCACTGATGCTTGTGCATCTTTCTGCCTGCTGTACATATATAGTTATTAGAACATTTAAAGGGGACCTGAACTCAAAAAGTGAAGATTTTCTATCACATAGGGAACGTCTAGAAATGTTAATTGTGCCTTAGCAATACCTGGTAAAACTAACCTTGAATTGCTCCTGAATATCAGACGTGCACCTAATGTGCCTACAGGTTCCTAGATATACAACTGCATTTGGACACCTAAGGCACTGCTGCAAGATTGGGGGTGAGATTCGATGATGTCACTACTGTACTGCTACCTGTTCTCCTTGCTGGAGAGGAAGCTGTATCTGAAGACCTGCAACAAAAGGATCTCCCTGCTTCTGTTTCATTCATTCTGTGGATCTGTGCTTTCTGCTCCTCCTTTGCTGTTCTTTTAACCCACCAGAAATCAGATCACTAGTCATTAGGTGGCATGAGGAAACAAACCCCTGCCTTTACCAAGATGTCCACCTCTCCACAAGGAAACATGGTTGCTAGTCCTTTTCCCTCTGCGTGCCTTTTTTGGGGACAGCTTTCAATGTACTGGACCTCCATAAGCCAAGGCTCTCCACGTGCAATATGTAATGAAAGGGAATTAATTGACTCGTAATGTTAAACATTATTCTCCATTACAAACCATCACAATATATTGTGATTGCTAATACAATTAAGCCTCACACACCAATAAAAAGCACAAATAGCTTGTACAATAAGCGATATCTGTTATCATTATCTTCCCCTGTTTTTTTTAAGAGACAGGTCCTCTGTTCTCTGGGAAACAAAAAGAAAGCATGACATTAGTTAAAATCAGAGGTGACAAGGCACATTTGTGAACATAAATATCTATCTGCTTTCCATTAGCAAACAGTGATCGCAAGGCAATTTCTAATTAATTGGATAGAAGCTGAATTTATTCCATTAACTTCCATTACTATTGTAAGGCGTCTGAAGCAGCCATGCGACTACTGTGAGAAATCAAGCCAGTAAATTAAATTTACTCTGCTTTGTAATATAAACAAAGTAAAATAAAATTTGCTCTGGCTAAACAGATGAGCACAAATGAAATATTAATGCTAATGAAAAGTGATGTTCTAAAGTGACCCTTGACACCCAAGGTGGCATTTGCCATACTGAACTGTCACAGGCTGACATCAAGCACACAAAATCACATTGCTTACCACAGGCAAATGTGCTTTTTTCATATACTGTAAAGCATTCAGTCCTCTAGGAGAAGAGTCCAAGTTCTAGGTTGAAAAGGCTGATTGATTTAAGTAGACATTCAAAGCCCAATTACGAGTCATATTAGAGTTCAAGACAAAGAAGGCATTTTCATTGTGCAGATGTCACCCAGTGAAGGACATATTGCACCTGTTCTATCTTAACCACCGGCCAGTATGTCAATTGTTCCTGACTAATAGAGGAAAGTCAGTAGTTGCTACAGACCTTGTCAACTGCCATCCACATGAATACCATCATGTATTTTTCCCTCAGTGAAACATGATGATGATTGACAGCTCTAATTCCCCAAGAGTTTCAGCAAAGCAGACTTTATTTTTCATATTCCGGACAAGACCATTAACATGGCTTTCAGGCCTGTCCATGCCATAGAAATGACAATTACATTTCAGCCATTAATCTGACATCATGCCTTTACTCTTCTATAATTTTTTCAAAACTTATCTACAAAAATTCTATGGGTGTTATTTTTTTAATTCTATTGAAGAAACAAAGGAGGACACATACGATACGTCAATACTGGCACTTTCCAGTGGATATCCAATGCCAAGTCATCGGAGTACAGTTATTATTATTATTGTTGTACACGATTTATATAGTGCTAATAGTTTGTGCAGCCCTTTACAATATAAGGAAGACATTACAATTGCAATACCATTCAAGACAAGATGGTAAGGAGGGCCCTTCCCGTGAGGGCTTACAATCCAAAAGGGAGGGAGTTATGGCCATGGGCAGTTTCTTGAAATGGGAAGGTACATAATTCACTAGCATGAATAGGAGTTTCCAGAAACACATATATTATATAGTTTTTGCATTATCCGCATGTTTTTTACATGTTGTTCCACTTGTAACACTACTTTCACAGTACTTGCCTCTACAATACCTTCACCATTCTTTGCAAAAGGATGGAGCAATCTCTGTTAAGGCATTTTCCAAGTCCCAGTTCCGGGACTGATATTCTGGCCCAGGGATGGCACCATCCTCATCCCATTCTGCATTATCTCACTTTGTGACCTGCTAGAAAAGTACACTCTACAGTCTGAGCCATCAATGGGGGAGAGGAGACCGAAGAAATGCTTCCTCCTGCCTACAGCAGACTGATGACATTCCTAGCCTAGAAAAATTGACTTGACTAGAACTCAAGAGATGGGTTTTTAAGCATAAAAGTATATAATTTCTAAAAAATTATACTAAAAGAATACTGAATAGTGTAACATATCAAGTCACTCTATCATACTGAGGAGACAGGATCCCTGTGTAACTGAGAATTATAATTAAGGAAACACAAAGATGTAAAACTTCTGAGAAACACATGGAACCATCAAACTGACTATATATTTTGGCTCAAGTATTATTGTACATGTGGAGGTGATCTCTAATATAAAAATATATAGGTCCACTTTCATGGTACAACTGAGCCTGGTATATGTGCCTTGTAGAAAAAACCTGGACTGGAAGGTAAAAGGTGTTTTTAAATCCTAAGGATCAACTTCTACTGGATTATTTGCTCTCTTTTTATATGTTTTTTATACCATTGAAAGCATTTTGTTGTATCTGTCTGATAAGTTCAAAAAACCTATTGACCTACTCAGAAATTCAGAGCTGTTCTGTGTCCAGTGCTTATTTTCTATGTAATAACAAAGAGCCCTCCTAGTTCTAATCTTGGACTACAGAATAGTTAGCCTCTTTATGTTGTAGAGATTGAAGAGTGAGTGGGCCTGAGTAGTTTAGCCAAAGAAACTGGGCATGGCTGACACCACTTAGTCCACAAGAACGCTGTGTGTTGTCAGCCCAAAACAAGACTTAAGATGCTGAGTACATTTCTGGCAGATCAACAGGTATTTTTCTGTACTTTCAGGGTCTTTAAAGGGATAAAACATGGGAAATGTATTGCAGAAATGTATGGCATATTTTTGATTGCCTTGACTTGCCTTCAGTAAGTTCACTGACTGCTTCAAAGTCATGGTCAAGTACAAAGCCTCTGACATATTAGACTTCAAATCCTCGCTGAAACCACAGTTATGCTAGGAAACATTTTTCTTCTAAAAACAGCAACACTGGCAATCCTGTGGAGTTGATTATAAAACATGCCGTCACCCTGCACACTGATATATGATCACGGCGCATTCCTTAATTCAGGAAAACAAACCAGCGAATCTGCGTCATTCTGGGCTATAAACTGCATCCATGAAGATTTAAATAGATCAATGAGTAGACCTAAAAATAATTTTTTTATGCCTTATGTCTTCTATTTATGGCTCGAGGGTTGAATTTGGAGCCACCATAAGCTTATTATACTTTCAAAAGATAAGCTTGTGGCACTTTCACATGTTTGTCTTCTGTATTAAAGAAAAACATAAAAGTAATTGAATATTTATAACACGCTGACCAAAATGGCTACTTCAAAGGATTATGCTGATGTTCACAGTGCTGGAAAAGCATGTGCTATGCTACAAAGTCTTATATGCTCCACATTAGACTCCTACTGGATGGCTTGCAGACATGTAGATTTTGCCAGTCACACTTTTAAAACATATCCATTCCCAAGGCAACATTAACAGATATATACATTAAAACATAAGGATATAAAAGGTATGTTTCTGTGTCTTTATTTTACTATAAAGAATTAAGGGACAATGGAAAAATGTGATCTCAAGATTTTTCCATTATTTGTATCTCTACATTTTCTTTCTGCCAGTAACATCCAAATATTATACTGATACAAAAGTGCATGCATTCATATTTGGAACTTAAGGTACCGTTATGTTGTTATTTATGGTATTTTTATTTCTATTCATAGATAAATTAAGTCCTGAACGATAAAGAGTTGAAGTGAATTTCAAGGATTAGCAAGATTGAGGGGTATAAGGCTACAACATACATACATCTAAAGAAAAACATTTAGCTCAATAGTGGGTTCAAATAAAAATGATGGAAAGATGATTGTTTTAAAGATTATCAAATGACTGGTCCTCCACTAGTAGGGGGATGTGGTTCCATCGAGCAGGCCCTATGTCACTACTGAATCCTAAAGAATGTAGGGAGTGAAAAATGGAACCACAGTGGGAAAACCAGACATCAAACATACCTAGAAGTGGGGCAGATACTGAAGACTCCTTAGCCACTCTTCTTACTCATCAAGCGTGTAGATTGGTGGCACAAGGGGCAGGACAGGTAAGTATTAACTGTATTCTTAGGGTGGCCTATTTTTTGCTTCTAATTACTATTTATACCATACATATTTTCTCAAGATATTGTTTTCACCTTTTTTTCATCCTTTTTCTTTTATTTCAGTGCTTCTAATCATTAGGCTCTTTTAGCCACTTCCTGTCTATATGCACTAGCTTCAGTGACAGCTTCAAGTCATTGAACTAGATGGGCTTCCTGATTGTGACAGTAGGCCATGCCTGTGCGATGTTAGACAGCTTGGTCACTTGTAGTCTTTGCCAAGGGTACAAGTTAGTGTGACAACACAGGAGAACATTAGGAGTAAGGGAAAAAGGCATCCTATAGCAAAAATGAACGGCCTTCATTGCAGGTTCACCAGGTATTATTTTAATGAAACCTTCATTTTTAAATAAGTACATACTTGGAATAAATGTGTTTTATATTTGTACGGAGTACCACTTAAAAAAAATGATAATTGTGCAGGGTTGGAAGTGGCGCAAGCTGCCATGATGACTAAGCACGCAACCCCTTTCAACAACTACAATCCAGCTAAGCAATTGTGAGACAATATAGTAATAATGCAGCCTTGGATATAGCTGTATAATCAATATACATTTTTATAAACTGACATCATTTTCGTCATCATGCCAACAGGCTAATTTCTCCTCCTGGCTGCTACACTAGTATAGTCCAGCTGATATGAATTTAAAGGAAACCCATCATGAAGGCAACATGGAGGCTGTCATTACTGATCTCCCCCTTTTAAAATTTTGGCTGTCTGGCTGCTGAGCCTTTTGCTTTAAACCCTTAAAGGACCAAGGTTCAGATGGTTGTATTTCAGTTAAGGACCAAAGCAATTTTTGCTGTGTGTTCAACCACAATTTCAATCTTTCCCATTTATTGCACCAACACATATCTTATACCGCTTTTAAAGGACAAAAAGGGCTTTCATTTGAGGTGACATATGCATATATAAGTTCTCATTTAGCGATTAACGGAAACGGAAACCCTTAGGACCCATGACAGAATTATTCTGTTATGGGTCCTTAAGGAGTTAATATATTAAATCAGTGACCTGGAATAAGTATACAGACAAGGACGTCAGACGTTTGTGTGACGTTTCTGATTGGCATGCCTTTCTCAAAGTAATAACCCAAGTGGGATCTTCATAACAGCCAAGCAACTAGCATTTTCAAAAAGCTCAGGCAGCAGTAGCAGCCATTTTATGAAATATTGACCGACATTTCATTTGCACACACATTTCCTTTAAAATGTATTTTGTTCACATGGGCTATTTTAAGACTTGTGAAAAGTTGTTATTTTTAATACAGATTTTCTGCTTTAAAGCCTATTATCTCACACAAGGGAAACAACACAAAGTAAAAAGCAAAAGAAAATTCTCCACGGTCTGTGTCACAAATCACAATGGTTCGGCTCATGTGGTTCCTAGTACATTCACTGAGATCAGCTCTGTGGAGGACTTCATGAGAAAAGAGCTAGGATTTAAAAAAACATAAATGCATTGGCAAAAAAAAACAAAAAACATTTGACCTACAAAGCTAATAAATAGCAGCAGCCAAAGATGATGTTCATCCTATACATAATGTATTATAAAGTAAAAGTAGCAAATCATTTATGTGCAGTTTTTGCACTTCTGTTGACTTTTTGTGTCTGCTGCTTCTAAAATTAGCTATATATGCAGGAATCTGATTCTTCAGAGATCAATAATAAGAGCTCTGAACATTCCTTTAAACACATGTTGTGCACATGAGCAATTATATTTTCAAACTGAATTTCTAGGCCTGTATTGTTAATACAGTTTTGCTTAAAGCAACATTCCAATTTTAGAATTTCATTTGTTAAGTTAGATTAAAACCAAATAGCAGGCCCTCCTTTTGATAAGTGCTGATCAAATGACTGGAGCCGACCCACTCTTAGACCCCATTCACACTGAGCTACATCCAAAAAAATCAATTTTGCGATTTTGAGCTGAGCGACATTGAGCTACAGTGCACATTTTGTCGCACTACGTAGTGCAACTTTTCGCAGGGACTTCGTAGCTGCTACATTGGGCTGTAACCAATCAAAATCGGTCTTGATGTGACATAATTCCTTACTTCTTATATTTCTGTGCAAAAGTGACACTTCTGTAGCACGATGTAGTGCAACAATGTTGCTCAATTGAGCTACACCATTAAAGTCTATTGGACCAAATCGCAAAAAATCTGCCGAAAAATAGGTCATGTTCGAGCTACAAGCTTGAGCGACGAGCTACAGGCGATATGAACAGCTCCATTCAAATGCATTGGACAAGCTACATTGAGCGACATTGAGCTGATATTTGAGCAATTTTGGAGCTGAAATCGTGCGATAAGTCGCTCAGTGTGAACGGGGTCTTATAGTTCTTTTGTGCTTGAAACTAGTTGGCATTTTTAGACTACAGGTGTCTGCTTTGAAAACTCATTGGGTTCCCAATGGACATTGTAAGCCCAGTGCACAAGAAGGAAGGCTAGATGGTAACACCAGATACTAACAGGCCTACTTTACTTATTAAATTGAACCTGTAATTAGGCTATGGACATTCCATTTTTTTAATTCGTAAACAAGCCTTTACTGACCACTGTAGCTGCGAGTACTGTGGAGCAATTCATCCTCAAAGTTCACAGTAGAAGCACCAAAGTAACTCTACAAGCAGCTCAGTTCACCCGGCTCCTGAGCTGTTGAAAGAAGAATGTGAAGGACTTCTGTGATTCTACAGTGAAGTTTGAGAATTGCTTCACAGTACCTGCAATTACAGAGGTCAGCGAAGGCTTGTTTTAAAGCTCATTTTCTTTCTTTCTTTCCTTTTTTTTTCTTTTCAATAATCTTTATTAATTTTAAATAATTTTAAAACATACACTTTAAAACATCAATGTCAACTCATGTTCTTTTTGTTAGGATAATATGGATCATTTAATGTCATTTCATAGCCTGGTCACATGTTCCATTATTTGAAAGTGGTACAGCAGCCCAAATCTTTTTAATTATTATGAGTTTATTAGAGTGGGGGTGGGTTAGAATCCAAGTTCCCTCTCGTTTCATGTCTCAGTGAAAGTTGTCAACAAGAAAATAAAATTATGAAAAATCCAATATTTTATATCTGTCACCAAAGCAAGAGAAAGGGGGAAATTATTCCAGTGGGAATGCATGTCATGTTGTCAAAGGTAGGATTTCCCTTAACTGCCATGTCTCCAGAACAGGAAGTAAGGGGAAAGCTCCCCAATGGGGACAAAGACAACAATAAAATGCTGACAGATGTTTTAAACCATTCCACTCTAGTTAAAACAAATAAAATAGTCTGTTTCACTTTAGTGTCAATGCTTTTTTTTCAAATTACTGAACTTTGTATATGCCAGGTCAAATACAATTGGTTACATTTACATTTTCCTCTATGTAAGTTCCTCTGTTGTTTGTAATCATCTGCTATTATTAATGCTAATAATAATGTGCTAATGTTAATGTGGAGGGGAAAAAAATCTTCTAATTTAAAACCACAATAATAATTTGTACTTTCAGCACTGTTATATAAAATGTATATTAAAAAAACTATATGAAGTTTCTGCTGTTGGTAGGCGAGTAGCACACAGCCAAAGAAACAAATCCTGTTTTCAGAATTACAATTTAACCCTATACTTTTTAAGGATTCAAAAGGTCTGCGATGTTTCTCTTTCTGCATAAACCTTTTTCAAACGTTTTAACCTGGTAAAGTCAGGCCAAAATCCTCTTGCTGTGGGATTTATGGAATGTGGACAGGGAGATCAGAAATGTGATTACAAGGAAAATGAATTCATTTTAATTCAAAACACGTGCAACATGTCTATAAATATCTCACTGGTTCTGCGTTGGTTACAGTGTTTTCACTGAGATTCTGTTTTTATCCTGATCCGCCTCCCTTCCAAAACTGAAAAACCTACGATGCTAACTTCAGAGTAAACTTATGTATGTAGAAAATGTCACAAAGGCCACAAAAAAAGCATATTTCTAGATAGAATCCATATTAGTTAAAGTGTTCTTGGGAATCTTCAGTCAACCATTGTTTATGCGTTTTGCAAACTTGCTCCTCTCTGGTCTCCTGCATAAATACCAAAATAGGAAATCCAGTTTCTGCCTGATGCATTCTTAATGAGACCAAGAAATCTGAGTCTCTCTGCTTTCAACTGTGTTGGATGTCCCATACTTGGCAAGAAGTACTAGTGTATAATGGAAAAAGGACTGTGTATTTCCCTTTGCTAGAAAAAAAAAACTTTGCCAAACAAATAGCTAGTGCAGTTCCATGAAAATAAACAGTCTCTTTGTAAATAATGGGGTAGTGTTTCAGTAGTGAGGAACCATTTCCAGCATTATGACTTAATCTAGAAGGCATATGGCGTGCTTTAGTTCCCTAAATAAACATGTTCAGGAGAAATGCAGTAAATTTTGGTTCCCTTTAGGATGGCCAATGAATTAACAAAAATGCTTACAGTTTGATCTGGTCATTAACTTTTTCAAGAGGGCTGTACTACACAGAGAAGCCAATGCTCAGTGGAAGCTCATGCAACACGTGGTGAGGATGGAGTATGGGATATTTGAAGAAATCCATTCACAACTGGGTGATGTGGAGTTTAAACCTCCACCCTGACCCCTTCTAATGTACTGTACAAGTGTTACAACATTTCAATATACTGTTCCCTCTAGTGAACTCTCCATAAGAATAATAGCAGAATTACGGTAATCACAATTGCAGTTTAGGATTAGTCTGCTACATTGGGATTGGGAGTATAATCCAAAAGTGGTTCTGGTCAAGGGTGAAGATCAAAACCTGCAAGCCAGATGTTGTATTCCAACAGAGACTCAGTAAAAAAAGTTTCTGGCTTCCTTTAGGTTAAGCTTTTATCATGTTTTCTCTCGAGTAGTCACTGTTAGAGGATACCTGTACTGAGAACCAGGCTGCAAATGCTTATCTCCTCCTGAAAACACTAGTTGCCTAGCTTTCCCTGGGTTCAGCACTTGGGAAAACTGAAATGAGACAAGTATGCAGATCAAAGTGAAGATCTGATCTGAGTCAGGGATCTAGTATTATTACATTATCAGCCCTTAGGCTTCCCCACTACAGATCTCCTTTAAATATTCAAAACAGCAAACATGGATGAATGAGTATGCAGTATTCACACCGGCCATCTGTAACCAGGCAAGAGATAATGGGGGTGATTTACTAACCTAAACACACGCACGCACCAGGTGTGTGTGATTTTTACACAGCAAAGCATATTTATCAACCAAAAAGTCTCTAAAAGCATATTTCCACTAATGCCATATATGGAAAAATCATGCACATGATGCATATATAATGCTGCTTCACAGTTTAGACAAAAATGGTTAGCTCATGCATTTACATTCCTGCATTCATCAACGCAAGCAACACAATGTAGAGCTAATTTACACAACATCACCTTGCAATTCAGGTCAGGGCTTTGCACAACACACCTGCTGGGTGTGTACACACTACAAAGGTGTTTAGATTCCACCCATAGATCATGCTGGGAAGGAACACACTACAGAGGTGCATACATGTTCGTGGTGTGTTTATAAGGCTAGTAAATCAACCCCAATAAGTGAGGTCGACCCAAAATGGGCAAGGGTAAAGAAAAAGATCTAGACCATATTACTTTAGATTCGGGGCCGGATTTCTTCATAAGCAACATTGGCTGTGGCCGCGGGTAGCAGGGCTACCAGGGGCTGCACACAACTACCCACACTATATCGGGTCTATTCACTAAGCTGCCGTAGGCAGCCGAGTGAATGACCGACCTGAATTGAAGTGATGCCAAACAGCAGTGAGTGAATAGCCGAATGCTGCTTAGTGGGACCGTGCAGAACAGAAAAATAGTTTAAAAAGTTTTAAAAAAGTAAATAGAAAATGATTGTGATGAATAGACCCCATATATCTTAATGTCAATAACACATTCCTGCATATAAGAGGTTTGTGACTGGCACCTTATCTGCTAGTGCAATGCAGCTAGGTCTTTATCCCTGGAGAGTGTGTGCATTGTGTGTTGGTGGACTAGCATTCTGTGTACTCAGATTTTACCCATTCTGCGTACATATACCTATGACCAAACTGCTGATAGAATATAGATTCCCATACTCTTCAAATTCTTTGTGTAATGATGCAAACTGTCTCTGAAAGCCTCTCTGCCCCAGCTTCTCTTGCCTTTACTGGCTATTACATCTGATCTTGTTAGCATTATACTACGGCTAGCCACTCCACTGGGGTGGGGTGGCACAGGATAGTTGGCATAGGGGTATAAAAAGTATAAATCTGGACATAATTACATGGTAGAGTGTATGCTATGTGGCAACCTGATTTGTTTTCTATTATATAACCAGAACAGGTTAATTTATGAAATGACATTGGAAAACAGGGAGAACTTACTAAAGATTTCTTGGTTTCTGAGCATTTATTTGTCTGCAGGTTCATACCAGATCTGCTGGCAATTTATAATTGGGGGATAGACAAACATTATCCTTTATAAGTGTAATAGCGAATTTGGTAGATAAAAATATATATATAAGCCTCGCTTCTGTGTGACCAACTTCCATAGCACACAAAAGAAGAACGGCCATCCACTGTGGTTTTTATGTTTTGTTTTAAATTGTGTACATGACATTAAGGGAAAGAGTATATTAAGCAGCATATACTGTAGAGGTCCTTAAACTGTGCCAGTATTCCAGTGACATCAGACAGAAATGTGCCGCAGCAGTCAAAGGAAATCAAGTAACACTCTAATAAAATATGGATAGGCATTTGGGTTGGGTAAAGCAGACATAAATCAAGGAGATGATATCTTAAACATGTCATGACATAAGTCACATTGGTCCTAGGAGGGATTGCACATTTTATGCCATGAATCACTAGACAACTATTACTGCAAATCAACCTGATGACATTTATCTTGATTAATTTTTACTGACAACTCAACTCCATCTCCCTAAACTTTCTCCATCACTTTGCAGAAAGCCTTCGCCCAGCTGCTTCCTCCGATGCTGATGACAACTTTTTCTGACTGAAGCCTGTAGGAAATGAGATTAAATTTGACTATTTGCTCTATCTGTTCTCATAGCTAATAAATAAAGCTGAATGTAAATCCAATGAGTCTAAGAATAATTTGGTACTAAAAGGAATTGAATTAGTACAGCAAATATTTACAGAAAGGATTAGTAACAAACCCAAAACCCTTTTCTCCACTCTCAGTACAAATTGTCTTCTAGATTTTAGAGCAACAATGTTAGAACATCACTACAAGAACTGATTAAATTTTTCCTAGAAAGGGAATCTAAATAATAGCTATATTAAAGAGCTGAAAATAAAATATGTCATCACCAGCTATTTCTGCATATACCTTCTGTTTGCACAGCAGTTTCGTCGTTAAAGTGCTGAAAGTGTGTTTTTCCCACAACCTTTCTCACAAGCTGGATGTACATGAGGGTTTGGCCTGTAAATAGTCATGTATGAAGTGTAGCACCACACTTTATCCTTATCATTACCTTTGCAATGTTCCAAAAGAGCAGCCATGGAGTGCCATTATGACGCCACACTGAAGAGCACTGATGTCAGACAGTTAATAAATGTGCTCCTGATCTACTGGTATTGAAGAAATATTTTTACTGAGTTTCTGTGGATGCAAATGTGTATAGTTGTATAAAGGACATGCATTAAACAAATACTCACTGAAAGTATTGTAAAAAAGCACTGGACACCAGTCATGAAATACCTTTGTTTCCACTGGGCTTCCCTGCAGAGTACCCCTGCACCCCCTAAATTGTCCCTACATGGGCTACCTGGTAATGGGAACGGAGACGTGCCTCCCTCCACCAGTTAGTGCCTAATATCTATGTAACCTAATACATGAATGCAGGGGGCATGCATATGTTCCAATCCTTCTGGTGATTGATATAGAATATTGGACTGGTTTCCAGGTGAGTTCTGCAGAGATACACTGCAAATGTTAAAAAAAAATCTATTCTCCTTTTTTGGCTTGCTTTGCTGCTTTCTAATATTTACTGTGAGTACAGGGCCATTAAGAGAACTGCCATTCCTATCAACAAAAGTAGGACTGCAATTTCAAACTTGGGATGTAACACAATGTTGTTAGTCAAATATTAAAGTATATATGTTATAGTTAAATAATTAGGTACTTTGTTTTATAAAATGCATGGAACACTTTAGAAAATTCACAACAAATTCTAAAACACATGGCTAACAAACTCCATGGTTAGATATCATGCCTGAATCTTTGTGTTTTCTCTAATTCTTGTGTGTTTTGTCAGTTTACACCTCCTCCTGTTATGCCCATTACTACTTGCTCTTTATTTCTGTTCCTCGTTCTATGCCTCTACCAGCCATTGTGTGAGTAGTTCTCTGCCTTTGTGCATTTAAAGGTTCCTATCACCTTTTGCTGGATCCTCATTGCTTGATATGTTTCTGCAGTCCCAGCTTCTCAGCATTAATGTTTTTAGCAACCTCTGCTTTCTGTCCTACTCATGGTTTGTTTTCCTGTGATATCCATTGCTTCACTCGGTAACCCCCTTTTATTTGGTTAGTTTGTTTACCTAAATCTATACTACCAGCTCTAAGTCATCCTAGTCCTACTTTTATTCTCTGTGTTCCCATTTAACTGTCATAGTCCAATCTCTTCTTGTTGCCTTCTGATATCCCTGCCTATACATAGCTAGTCAAAACAGGTTCTTCGTCAATGGGCTTGTGTTAAAGGCATCAGCTTGACATCAGTTTAAGAGGCTTCTGAGATCATTCAGAATTTTTGGGCAGGTGCATTTCACCTGCAGCTGACAACCTTGTGACCTGCATTCAACCTGCTTCAAGTGGGATTTGCATTCCCAAAGACTTGTACGGGAGTTAAAAATCTCAGTTTCCTGCAGTACTTAGGGTCTCATACCCATTATATAGATACAGTATGGGGTATATAAAGCAGTAGGTTCTTGGGGCACCTAAGTACGAATGTAGCATATAAACTTTTCCAGAAAGGTAGCTGCTATAGATTGAGCAGCTCACTAAGGGCAACAAGGCACTCTTTGATTTGTGGTTGGGTAGTGGCCTATCCATTTGAAACCAGGTGTCTGACTATATTACTGTCTGATTGTTTCAGTTTCAAATTGACCTTTCAGTTTAGGCTACTGCTCTGCTGACTTAACTACTTCCTCTGGCACTTAAAGTGACATTAAACCCTCAGATTTTTTAACATAAACCAATACTGTAATGTGTGCCTTACTGTAATCCATGGTAGTTTCCCTTCTCTTTGCTGCTCTTCCTTTTTAATCCGTATCTCTTCTCATGCTGGGCAGAACTTCTGTTTTGCAGCAGACTGCCTTGTCTCTGGAATGGATACATGGTGTCTGTGTGCAGGTTCACAACCTGAACCAGCACTACAGGAAAAGGCACTCAGCTGCAAAGGGAAGTTCTCCCCCAGCATGAGTAGAGATAAGGATTTAAAAGGAAGAGCAGCAAAGAGAAGGGAAACTACCATGGATTACAGTAAGGCACACATTACAGTATTGGTTTATGTTAAAAAATCTGAGGGTTTAATGTCACTTTAAGTCTTGGCTCTTCCGCTTTTACATTACTATAAGTTACTAGTTTTGATTCTGTCCACAATTATAAATTCATTGTATGATCTCCAACCCTTCCTGAAGTCTCCACTCTGTTGGCCTACTCCTACACTATTATAACAGAAACACAGTTCTTGTTATGCATACATAACAAGAACTATTCTAACAGAAACACAGTTCTTGTTATGCATACACTTGGGGATATCTAAAACTGAATAGCTAATACAATTTTATATTCACCAAAACTACAGTCTACTGTTAATATAGCAGGGGATCCAAACACAATTTGCTGTACCATTGCTACAGTAAAACATGCAAAATGTTAGTACATTTACTAGGTCTATATCCATTTAGTAAAACTGAATATCTTGACATAAGTATTAGGCCCTTTACACACGGGTATTCGGATCAGGTCCGCCTGTCAGTTTTTCAGGTGGATCTGATTGGAAGCTCAATGTTAGTCTACGGGCAACCAAATCCACCCAAACGGACATGCATCCATTTACATCCAGTTACCCAGGGCTCCGGCCAGGTCTGGAAAAACAAATGGATCAGATTTCCATTTCAAAAGACATGGCCGTACCGGATCGGAGGTAATCTGATGTAAACGGACAAGTTCCCATAGACCAACATCAGCCAGGTAACTTCAGATTTTTTTTCCTCCATCCAATATGGAGGAAAAACCTAGAAGGACAGGGATGTCACAGCAGTGAAATCTGTTCCAATCAGCAGGGGATCTGTGCATGGATTCTCTGAGAATCGGAACTGAAGACGTCTGTCTGAAAGGGACCTTAATACAGGAGTCTGACGTGCACATTTCTCAATGAAACTCGGACCCAGCTAATCATTTTCCCCTGACTATTGGTTACTTGCGCCAGTCCAGATGTGACAGATGGTTGTTTGTTCTACCAATGGATGTGTCTGTCGTATTTAGGTCTAAAGAAAAACATTGGGGCTGAATGACAGTTTCCATATGATGAAGAACAATCGGGGATGAACTTTTCAACCAGCAGTTTACTCTAGTCAGCCATAAACAAAGGATAGTAAGGTGTAAAATTCACAAGCAAGTGGAACATCACAGTCTACAGAAAGTGTTGAAAAGAATCAAATTAATCCACATGGATGGAAGCAATCTCCCTCTGTAGCCACATTGTCTTGAAAGGAAAAGAAAGAAATTTACAAAATGAAAAAAAATTAACAGTGTTTGTAAGTCTAGCACAGAAACAATTCTATTTTATTAATTTATATTTGGATCATATTGCTATTTGTTAGATTTAAAAAGATACTTGTTTTAAAGCAATGTTATGAATGCTACTGTATCAGTTAAAAATTGTGACTGCTAAAAATAAAAAGTTCACAACGTAAATTTTAACTTTAAATGATATTAAAGTCAAAAGGTTTTCATAATCAGTTTTCAGATACTGATTAAATAATTTACAATGAATGCTGCTTCTTGATGTTTAAAAGGTTTAGTGTCCTGCAGAATCAAAACACTGGCCCTTATATCCTGTTTTCGGGTGGCCCCTTTCCCTTGCAGGGTCCTATGACCCTGTGGGGTTGATTTACTAACCTTATAAACACACCACGAACATGTATACACCTCTGTAGTGTGTTCCCTCCCAGCATGATCTATGGGTGGAATCTAAACACCTTTGTAGTGTGTACACACCCAGCAGGTGTGTTGTGCAAAGCCAAGCATGAATTGCAAGGTGATGTTGTGTAAATTAGCTCGATGTTGTGTTGCTTGCGTTGATGAATGCAGGAATGTAAATGCATGAGCTAACCATTTTTGTCTAAACTGTGAAGCAGCATTACACATGCATCATGTGCATGGTTTTTCCATATATGGCATTAGTGGAAATATGCTTTTAGAGACTTTTGGTTGATAAATACGTTTTTCTGTGTGAAAATCACACGCACCTGGTGCGTGCGTGTGTTTAGGTTAGTACATCACCCCCTGTGTGTGTGTCTCCACAAACACACAGGCACATCAAGGCAAGCCACTCCAGTGCTCCCCCTTTCCCTCTTCCTTCCTCTCTTCTCCAAGCTAGTAGAGCTGTTGGAGACTGCTCTTTCCCTTCTGATTTTGTATTGGGCAGGAAATCAAGAAAAGATGAGCTGAGAGAGTTGGAGCTGTTCGGAAACATGATGACTAAGTGTTGGGACAAACATGTAAGGAAATACCATGCTGAGCAATGAATATTCGTTTTATCTGGATTTATCATTGAAGAAAAAAAATGTTTAAGAGTTTAATACTACTATAGGATCTGTACAATCCCCTGGTTTCATATTTCAGAAAGCACCTAACAGGGTCAGTAAAATACCAGCAGAATTATTTTTCCTGGAGTCCGTGCTAAGAAACTTGATCACTCTCTGCTTCCTGTACCACTATTCATATTCAAAATTTCAGCGCAGGCTTGAATGTGACTGGGAGACTTCTTAGCACTGGCATTTTACATCAAATTGATACAAGCCAACCTTCTCAATTTGGTCAGGACGCAGGGCTGCAGGCTTTAAAGTAGTGAACCTTGCTATGTTCTAACCTGATTTTGAATTTCTTCAAAGTCCCACTTTTAAAATACCTGTATAAATTACAAATCCTGTTGATTTAATCAAGTTTGAATAATAGTTTGAAATATGAGTATCTTCAGACCTTGGCATATGACAAATCTCATGCAAAAAATCACAGACCACCGATCTTAGATGTTTTTAGACGATAGCAATCAGTACATTAAAATAAGAGTGATGCTAGGTGCACAAAAGCATACAGGTTCATTTGAATGATGCACGAGTGAATGTCAATGTGCTGAAAGGTTTATGAATGTAACTTTTACAGTCAGATACTATAATTGTTGACCACCACCTAATGTATATGGCCAGATTTAGGGCTTTTTAGGTAACCAGTATGTCCTACTGTTCTACAGCTGTTTGAAACACTGGCAAAATGGCTTGAAAGGAACAATTGCATTGTTTTCAGTTGGGACTATTCACAATAGGACATTGCGCTTTGTTTGGGCCATTTTGAAATTCTGCTGCATTAAGTGTTTTTCAACTATACTGAAGCACTTTCACCTACTCTTGTAATCTAAGATAACGCTTATAAACACGTATTGCTATGCCTGACAAGTTTTCAGTGCCTACAAACACCACAATATGCTTTAAAAGGTAAGAAAACATGTTTGTAAAATGCTTTGAAACACTCATAATGAATGATAAAATGCTTATAGAAGTATGTATTTATTATAGGTATTTATATAGAATGGTCTAGAATCCAGAAACAGACAGAATGCTAATATAACAGTCATAGAAACGACAATCAAGTGTTTTCTACATAGTTACCAGCAGTAATGAACAGTTTAATTAGGAAAGGATTACCAGGTTAAAAGGTGATGAATTACTGCAGTAATTTTACATTGTTTACACAAAAACCTCCCAGACAGAAAAAAACGTAAATCCACACAAAAGAACTTGAGGTTTGAATATGCATTTGCTAAATTCCAATAAAAGAATGTGACAAGAAACTGATTGCAGATAAAGCTCTAGCTATTTTCTATTTTGTGGCTTCTAATATCTCCATCTGAGCTTATGCTGTTGCATAATTTATGATTCTTCCCAGCTGACTATGAACCTATGTAAATCAATGCAGTTACATGCCACATAACACAAATTTCATGCATACTTTCTTCAACAACCTTTTTCACTTTAAACACAGTTCATATGTATGTTGTACGGATTCATATGGCATATTTCCATGAAATGTATGTTTTTGTTTTAATGATTTGTATTAGCGTATTCTTTCCTAGATTCCAGCCTAAACAACACTTGAAATAGATCATCCCCAAAATTCTCCATAACGTTTTTCTTCAAATAGTACACTGTTTTGCAGACAGGAGTGGCTTTGAAGTGTCCATCATATTGTGTTTCCTCCTGCCACAGACTATGGAGGACAACCCAAGCTGAAAGGCTCTACAGTGTCTGCCATACAGTGTTTTCTCCAGCCTCAGTCTATGGATGACAACCCATGCTGAAAGGCTCTACAGTGTCTGCCATACAGTGTGTGTTCTAGCCTCAGTCTTTGGAGGACAACAAGGCTGAAGGGCTCTACAGTGTCTGTCATACAGTGTTTCCTTCAGTCTCAGCCTATGGAGGACAGCCCTGGGTGCCCCTTTTTATTAGCTCCACAATCTACACTTTACAGGGAACACTACACCCTAAGGTACAGGTAGAAAGGCAGGTGAATACCTTGAACCCTATGACAATGTTGGGAATGTGGGGTGCTGATGTTACCACCTTGGAACTATTTTTGCACAGTTATGTCATAGTACAGTAAGTCCCCTGCATACAAACATTCTAGTTGTGAACTTTCAAAGATGCAAACATGTGTTTGCATGTCCAATCACGTAAGTTAGTTCACGTGCCTAACATACATTGACACGTGCATGTGTTTTTGTGTACTTTACTGTAGCGTACTGTATAGAGTACTGTAGTACAGCATCTTTATTTCAAGCCCAGGATGTCCAGAAACAAGCGTAAAAGCAGCATTGATGTAGCTGGGTACCCAGGATAACTTTGTTGGACTTGCCAACAAAATGGACTTATGAACGCGCTCTCGGAACGGAACCCATTCTTATGTAGGGGACTTACTGTACAAACAAAAGAGACTTAAATACTTTTCATGGCTTAATATGAAGTTGATAAAGCGATGTAGATTGTTTACTGCTCTGTGGGAGTTTTTATGAGGGTGGCCCCCTTTTTGTGCACTGCGTATGTTATGATTGTATTATTATTATTATTATTATTATTATATTAACAGTTGGTTCAGCGCTTTACAAAATGGGGGAGACAATACAGTTACAATACAAATTCAGTACAATAGGGTTAGGAGGGTCCTGCTCGTGAGAGCTTACAATCTAGTAGGAGGGGCAAGTGATGCAAAAGGTAATAATTGTTTAGATTGAGTTAGTGGAAGAAGTAAAAGAGCAGTTATGTTGAGGTGGTATAGGCTTCCCTGAAGAGATGACTTTTCAAGGATCGTCTAAAAGTGGACAGAGTAGGAGATAAGTGGACAGATTGGATTAGGGAGTTCCAGAGGATGAGAGGCACTCTGGAGAAGCCTTGGAGGTGAGCATGGGAGGAGGTGTTGAGAGAGCTGGAAAGCAGGAGGTCTTTGATAGGAGTGGAGAGGATGGTTTGGGTGATATTTTGAGATGAGGTTGGAGATGTAGTCCAGGGCAGAGCTGTGGATGGATTTGTATGTTGTTCTTAGTATTTTGAATTGTATTAGTTAGGCAATTGGGAGCCAGTGGAGGGATTGGCAGAGAGGGGCAGCAAACACTGAACAGTTGGTAAGGTGGGTGAGTCTGGCAGCAACATTCATGATAGAGTGAGGGGGTGATAGCCTGTTTAGTGGTAGGCCAATAAGGAGGGAGTTACAGTAGTCAAAGGAAAGAGATTACAAGAGAGTGAATTATATGCTTTGCGGTTTTTGTTTGTTAAAAAAAGGATGAGTTTTAGAAATTAGGTTGAGTCGGCTAGATTTAGATAGTGATTGGATGTGGGGCTGATAGGAGAGCCGAGAGCTCAGGATTACACCAAGTACCCTGGTCCTGACAGGAGGGGTTGATTGTAGTGCTGTTGATTGTGATGGAGAAGTCTGGGGAGGGAACACAGGGAGGAGGAAATATTATAAGCTCAGTTTTGGAAAGATTGAGTTTGAGGTAGTGGTGTGACATCCGTGCTGAGATGTCACTGAGTAGCTTAGTGATACGTGAAGAGACAGAGGGGGTGAGCTGAGGAGTGGGAGATAGATTTGGGTGGTATCAGCATAAAGATGGTATTGGAAGCCATGGGAGGCTATCAACTGACCCAGGGAAGAGGTGTAGATGGAGAATAGAAGGGGCCAAAGGACAGACTACTTGGTAGTTGGCTTTGGCTGATCATAAGCAATGGGTCCGCCTTGTTTCAGCCAGGTGGATACGAGTGCCTTGCCCCTGTAAGGAGCCTTGCACCCCAGGAGGTCAGTTAAGGGCCTGTTTGGCACACTCTAGTGCACTTTTTTGTATTTATTTCACATGCACTTTTTTGTTCACCATGGTCTTTAGCTTTTGCACACACACCGTGGGCTTCAAAAAACAAAAATGGGATTTTGAGGACCAACTAGAATGTGGCAAGCTGTGATGCCCTTTCATTTGATACCCTGGAGATCCCCTCCCTAAGGACTGGCCAGTACTGCTTGTGGACTTTGTGGATTACTAACCTGGTGGACTAGATTCTATACAGATCGAATGGATCACTGTTTCCGCCCATACTGACTTCCTTATTGGCTCTTCTCCTTCAGGCTGAAACAGCAGAGACACTCTAGGGTCACGGTATAGGACAGTTACCTCCGGGATTAGAACCCAAAGTATCTTTGACCGCTTTGTTGTTGTTAATTTCTTGGATATGAAACCAACACCCTGTCGGCAATGCAGTGAGTACCCCCTTGGCATTAGTTACCCCCAGTTGTACCCTAACCGATTGTTCTCCAGGGACCTGAACAGTTTTGCCCTGTACTGCAGGTTGGGTACCACATTGCCTGAATTGGTTATGTTTGGTTTTGGACTTTTGTATAAGGATCTGTATCTAATATGAAAAGTAATCCTTTTAATAAAGAGTATTATCCTTCTATCACAATGTGTCTTCTTGGTACTGTTATGATATTTTATCCATAATGTTATTTACTGATTAACAATACATTATAGATTGCAAAGGGGAAAAAATACAGTTGTCACTGGTTTTGTGGCTCTCTCCAGTTGCCAACAATGAAAGTGTAATGCCATTGAGTGACATATCTTTATGACAAGGCAGATAAGGGAGAGAACACAATAAACACAAAATGGTTGATGTGATGTAGCAGCAGCAGCAGCAGCAGCAGCAGCAGCAATAAACTGCAGGAAGAAACAAATACCCAGATTAACCCTTGAAATTTCTGTCTTACCTTGGGTGAAGCTCAAGCATCTAAGTAAGTAAGTAAGCGTAATGTTGTCTATAAGGACAATATCATACCGTGCTATAAATTACAGATCCCAAATGATTTAAAACTGTTGATAAGGTGTGCAGTAATGCAACTATCAGATCTATACAGGCAGTATAATGTAATGTACTGTAAGTTTATTTTAGCATTAAAATGTTGAAAGCCTGATAATTTTTTTGGTCTTAATAAAGTGATATTACAGTCAAACAATGTTTAAGCTATTTCAAATGCTGATTAAATCACAATGGATGCTGCTGCTTGAGGTTTAAACATTTTAGCTTCTTGCAGAATCAGCTGGTCTCCTGGATACTGGCCCTGATAACCTGTGCTAGGGTGACTCCTTTCCCTTGCAGGGTCTTATGGAGCCACCCTTGTGTGTGCTAGCAAGCTGTGTGTATCTCCACAGTCAGAGAAAGGCAAGCAACTCTCCTCCTCCCTGATCCCCAATCCTCCCTTCTCCAAGCTAGTAGATGGACAGCTGCTGGAGTGCGTGCTCTCCGTTGTGACCTTGCACTGGATAGACAGTTCAGAAAAGCAGAGATGAGGGAGTTGGAGCCAGCTGTATGGAAACATGATGGCTGTAAAGCCAGGTATACATATACATGCATGGGGTCAGAGACCTCATGGAGGTAAGGTGTTGATTGCATTTGTATATTTAGAGCTAGCAGGTGTGTAAATGTTTAACAGATTACATTCACCATAATTATTCCCAGATAATTTTTGTAGTCATTCTGAATTGAGAAAGCTGGTTAGATGACCAGTGAAACGTCTTCAAAGATAAATACAGCAAGTCCAATGGCCCTATTTTTTACAGATATACCACGACCTGGATGAATGAGAACCTTCACAGATGTAAGCAGTGTGTGTACACGCGTTTTGGGTGTCTAAATCTTTCTTCCATGAGCTGCAAAGGATGGGGAAGATCCTATTCTAAGACCTGTGCCCAGCTTCTGCACCTCCCATTACTCTGGGTTGCTACCTATACAAGTGTGTTGGAAAACAGAAAAACCGGGTGCAGGTCCTGGAAACCGAAAAAGCAGTTAACTGTCCTCAGTAGATATTAGAATATTAAAGATATACAAATGCCATGGATGACATCTCAAAAGGAAGCTAAGAGACAAAGTCAGGCTGATCTTTAGGAAGGCAAATAAAGGAAGCACTGCAAAATCCCTGCATCTAAAGCTTTGGAGTAAATGATTAAATAAATAATTCAGGCAGATGTTTCAAATACATTCTGTGCATCTAAATGAGGGAACTGACTAGTACAGCTCACACAGGATGTGGCATATATTACATCCAGATGCTTGAATAAGTGACCCCCATAATGTATTAATCACTTGGCCAAAAGTCCCTTTCAGATATATAATTATTACCATCTAACAATAAAACATGAAATAAACACCATAAAACAAATGTAAGCTGCTCAACACAAGAAGGAATTGGTATGGCTGTACAACTAAAACTAACCATAAAATGACAGCTCACTGGAGATGTTGGGACCTGGCGGGATAACTGGCTGAAAGTAGTGCATACTGAGTAATACTCTTCGTTGTAGGTATAGTATATATAAAATATTTGACCATTTGGCATCTGACTTATTTTGAGCATTTTCACTTATTGCCATTCTGTTACACAGCTTCTGCTTTGGTTTTTGAGTCCTATATCATTTTGTGTAATTTTTGTTATGTCATGACAACTAATACCACCTAATTATGTGAACGACAGAGGTGGATGAATAAGTTCATGGACAGAAAATCTAAGCTGTTCTAGTGTACAGTTCAGAAAATGAAAAGCACACTTTGGTCACCATGAATAACACTGAACTTTTGTTTAATTCATACATTCTGCTGTTTGTTCTCATGTGACAGCAACATTACACATACTCAGCTATAATCCCATGTGTCATTCCGTAACCTTTGATGTGAAATGGGCATAAAGCTTATTGAAGATGAAATGTGAATTCTTTCTTTTCCAATGCACTTCATGTTCTCTGTATACAGTATATCTATATGAAAACCATAGCATCTTCTACATACGAGAAAGTCTATTTCATTAAGACATGTCCATGTGATTCTTTTCATACGTGTTGGAATATTTGACAGCCACGGACAGTCTGTGTAAGCCAGCTGCATTGAGATGCTTATATCTAGCAGCTTGAAAGTGTGAATGTGCTGTGTTTGTGTGTTTCAGTGTCGCAGTAATGTTAAGAGTCTCAGAGGGCTTGCTTATTACAAAGCCTACACACTCATGTATCAGCCAGCGAGCAATAGATACTGAGCACATGTGAGCTGTGCTGTGTACTGCGACGATCTGCAGAAGCTATTTATGAGACAGTCGGTGGTGCAATGTGTATATCCGCTGGCAGCACAGAGACCTATATTGTTATTATCTTGATCTTTTATTTATAAGGCAACAACGCATTTAGCTTGCAGGGATGAAAACAAGATAAAAATAACAGGAAATCACAAATTCATATTCACATATTCTAACGAAACAGAAGCAAATCTTACATAGGATGCAAACGGCAAATAGGATTCATTTAAAGAGGTTTACAGAAAGATATTGTATGATTAGTTAGATGAAAGCAAAATCATATTTCACTATATTTTCTGTTCCACGTCTTAAAGGAACCATGCTGTGAAAGTGTTTTAGTTTCGGCATGTCTTTACATATGGCTCATTGAAACAATGGTTGTTTGTAAATAGGTTTTGCTATTCTGGCTCGGCACAGGCAGTCTATGCTCAAAATGGTTCCATATTTGGGCAGACCATGGTCATGTGACAAGTCTACCTCTGCTGGGAACGGAAAATTGGGACTATCGGGAGGTGTACGACAGCTGTGAAGCTGTGCAGACCATAACCGCTTTTTCATAACAGACCCCATCAAATTTTGATGATCTTGCTTGTTTTTTACTGCCCGCTTCCAAAATATTCACACTGAAATATGAATAATTAATGTACATTTTTCAGGATTTTAAACATTAAATGCCTGGGGCGTATTTACAAATCTGGTATTACAAAGACATTAGATATTATTTGCTTTATTCAATTATCCACTCCATTCTTAAGCCACACGAAATAGTGAAACCTAGAGAAGCTGGAAGAAACATCATTTAAATGCCAAGTCAGTCTGCATACTGCTTGTGTGCATCAGTGTAATCATATGTTCCCCCCGTGTGCATAGACTTTGGGTAAGTGCTTAAGCACTGATTTGATCTCCATTACAGGACAGTAGCTTTGCATTGTTCATTAACACTGTGACGCAAATGTACACAGATCTAGAATCAAGTTCATGCACTCCGACGTTCCACTCTGTTTACAGTCTTGATGATGATTGTTAATGTTGCAGCTATGCAATGCTTTATTCCACTACTTCCAAAATAAGCACACTAAGGCTCTTAAGGCGAGCGTGCAATTCAATTAGGGAAAATGAAAACTTTACGCTAAAGTCATTTACATTGTAATAGCAACATGAGCCTGCCGCTGCAAAGTGCTGACAATACAAAGACACCTAGAATGAAAACAAATGTTAGACTAAAGCTGTCACCGAGATCCAACACAAGAGCCGGAGGTGGAGCTATCATGATATCTGTGGCCCCAGAGAATGAATTGGGTGAGACCTAGGACACTCCCTGCAACATAATGCTCAAGAAACTGAGGTCACAGAGGCAGCAGCTGCTCCTAGAGGCCCATAGGGCCTCCCTGCCGCTATATATAATGCGATTTGCAGTGTTTAGTTCGCCTGATCATCTAAAGCTGTCTTGGCCCAATAACACTGTTTTGTACATGACGTTATAATGCAAAAAAATTACATCTTAACACATGGTCACAAGTGCATGAATCTGATGGTTCCTGGATCTACAATTAAAAAGATAAACCCATCCTATCTAGGGTAAATGAATGGAGAGAGATGTGAGAGGAAAACAATGCAGAGAGGGGGCTCAAGTTTGTTTCTTACCATCAAGAAACCTAAAGCTATGCTTCTCCAGCACCACTAATATGCAGAGGCAATGCACTTTACCCAAGACAAAGCTAAGCCATGGCCTGGCCAGAGTAAAATACAATGTTTATGACAAGTGCCTACACATGGAGAAAATCCTATGTTTTGAACTGCTGAAGGGTAATTCAGCTAAAAAGTGTTCTAACAAAATTGATTCCTTTATAAAAGATAACTGCAGGGATAATCATAGCCATGCTCTGTAGAGGCCTTATTGCAATTTCTCTGTTCTGTTGGTTACGTTTATTTCTTTTTTTTTCTTATCGCTTAACCTCTATGCACACTCCAGCTACAGGTCATCATTTATTTTCTGAGCTAGCATCCAAAACTGTACTGCATATTTACATTGTGGCCTTATCGGTACTCTAAAGGATAAATTATACTTTTTTGCCATTAGCCTATGTCCTTTTGATAGAAGATAATATCTTGCTAATGCTAGAAGCGACAGAATGACACTACATGTAATTGGCTATTAGTTTACCATTCGTTACTTCACCTAGATATTCTTTTTTCATTGAGGATTTCCTGAACATGCCTTCTGGGATGTAAACTATATGGGTACAGTTGATTTTAAATGCATGACCATACATTCATCATTGTTAAACCTCATCTGCTTTATTGTTACATGGCGACATGTTAATTGACAGTATTACTACTGGTCATCTTACCTGTACCAGTATGGAAAGGTAAATATTTCACAGTAGTCTCAGGTGACAAAGAGACCACAAACAATGTTACATTGTTTATTGTGCATGAGTGGAGATAAGTGAACTGTTTGGTATATATCAGCATCAAACCCAGATCAGACAGATTTGTGGACAGAGCAGGGTCACCAGCTTAAGATATACATGCCTGATTGGGCATGGAATGTTTTTTTTCAGCAGTTTTTCTGTGCTTGCAGAAAAAACAAATAAAGCCACCATATCTAAGAACTAGTTAGATGCAATATATTAAATTCTTGCGTTTGGGCTTTGATCTACTTTAAGCAGATATATTGCGAGAAAAAAACATTGATGATTCAAATCACCGAGTTCACTGAAATCTAAAAACTGCTATACAGTAGTCAAAAAGTGGCCATCATAACTGCATTATTTTCTTTTTCAACTGAAATGATCCCTTTAAGTCAGTATTCATTAGCCACTGATTACCTATATTTCTTCACTCTCTTTCACTAACGTATTACTTAATTTCAATTTAATTTAACTATGTAAAAAATAAACTAGAATTTGAGAAGTCTAATGGAGGACAACTCTACTGAAGTGCTTGTGTGTTAAACCTCTTTTGTCCTTAACACAAGGCGCCACTAAAATAAAGCTATAGTCAGCTTTAATGTATGTTCCTTGTAAAAAGGAGGTTAATGATTTGGAGTGAAAAAGGAACACATTTAAATCGTCTAAAGTTTTCAACTGCATGATAAAGTCATTTTCATGGCTTATTGACTTGACATCAGCATAGTCTTTGTAAGTTTGGGATTATGTAGGGCAAGCGAGTACAGTAAAACCTTTATCACAGTATGGGACAGAACAATTGTTGGCATTTGTCTTTAACCTGTTTGTTTTTTAATCCATTGGCATAATTATTCATCAGAAAACAGCCCTACATCTACATCGGCATAAAGTAGCTAATTAAGGTATTTAAAGTCCTGCTGTTAGTCTCAAGGAAAGTGGGCAGGTAATTAGAGCATGTGATAAATCTGTACAAATATCACACAGTAAAGTCTGAGCCCCAATCTGCATAACTGTCATGATCAGCCGAGATAGTAAACATTATCAGGGGATGCTCAACACAGCAAGAGGAGGGGAGCAGTACCCACCCCCACCACACAGCATCGCTAGACGCAGGGACCACATGGCGAGCAGATATAGTAACCATTACTAGGGAAGGCACCGCAAGAGAAGGGATGAAATGAAAAATGCCCCCCTTCCCCTGCTGAAGTATCCATTGCTTTTTCTTTGTAATAGATGGGGCAGCACAGAGTAAGATTCACCTTATTCGACAGCTGACAGTACAGTCTTCTTCTTCTTAGCGCTGGAATGTGAGCAGACATGGCGACTGGTACTGCTGTAACTGATGATGTTGGTAAAAGAAGCAGTGACAAGACCAGTAGGAGACTGGTAAGAAGAGCAGCTTTTGGGGATTGGTCATCATAACTCAAACGAACGAGGAGGTTGAATGTGGCGCCCTGAATGAAGGTAACCGTTATTCTGTGTCATCTGATCCCCTGGACAAAACAAGCATTTGGATCCTTTATCTGTTCTATTGGGTCATTTTTAATCATTTTGACCTTCCCAGAGTTAGACTTTAAGCAATTCCTCTCTTTGGGGGTAGTATCTATTGAGTGGTACACTGAGAGCTGTAAAAAAGCTATAGGATAACAAAAATAGAAGGCTTTACTTTCTTTTTTTACACAAAAAGTAAAGAAGATATTTAATCAGGTTATAAAACTTAGTTATATCAGGTTTTATTGGTGTATTCTGTGTTGTTGCAGCAGTGCCTGTACCATAAACATTGCCCATTTTACAGTTGCTGAACCACCTCTACCAAATCAAAGGAACAGTATGGGGGAAAAAAACCTTTCCACCAGCCAGTCTGTCTGGGGGTGGTACACTGACGTTCTCAGGGTCTGTACGTAAAATAGCTGACATAGCTCTTTCATAATACGGGAAACAAACGGTGTCCCCTGGTCCGTGAGCAACGTCTTTGGTATCCCTACCCGTGTAAACATCTGAACCAACTCTTTCGCAATATTTTTAGCATTAGCCTTGCGTAGTGGGATGGCCTCAGGGTATCTGGTGGCATAGTTGAGGATGACAAGGATATATTGGTGCCCTCGAGCTGTTTTCTCTAAGGGACCCACTAGGTCCATGCCAATCCTCTCAAAAGGAACATCGACTATGGGGAGAGGTATGAGTGGGGCTCTCAACTTCGGTCTTGGAGATGCCAGTTGGCATTCTGGGCAAGAAGCACAATACCTTTTAATCCCCTCATATACCCCAGGCCAAAACCAGTTGTTCGAGTTCTTGTCCCTCATCGAAGGTTACTCTGTAAAGATGATCGTTTTTGAGGATAAAGTAGGGATAGGCCTTTTCTGTTGAGATCTTCTGTCCAGCTCTCTTGTCCCAGATTCGTGTCTCACTAGCCAGTAAAGACAGGTTTGCAAGTTTAAAGACCAAGTTAGAAATTATGACCATATTCCTAATCTCACAGGTTCACTTTCAATCAAAGCGCATTGTGTCTACTGATTACCATGCTGTCTGGAACTTACAGAAGCAGATCATTGCTTGAGTCTTTTCCTGCCATAGGCCCAACTCTTTATGCTGCATAATTCGTTCTACCAAATAATTAATTTAAAAACAGCTGCACACCAATGTGTGCTATACCTAGCGTTCATTAACAAGTTAAATCTTATTAGTTAAAAACCTTTAGATTTCTCTGCACTAGTTTTTAAATAGGAGTCCCAGTTTGCTTTAATTTTCCTAGATACTTCAGTATAATATTTGAAAAATCATTGCATGGGAAGGCTATTTACTGGTCTGTTTGATGTCATTATCACACAATAAACTCACCCTGTAAATTTGCATGACCAGATGCCAATTGTCTATGGAGCTAAAATAAGCAAGTTATCTTACTATGCCAAGCAGCAATAATGGAAATAATATTTATGTTAGCATTAAATGACCACATCATCTGCAGTATCTGACTAGTCTTTCATTCATATCTGCACACTGTTTAGAACATGGTCCAAGTTCTTTGGTAAACGATTCTGTTCTAGCTTTCAGACTGAGCAACAGCCGATAGCCATTGTGACCAAAGAATGAATACAAAGGCAGTAATACCAGGGGAGACATAATTTTGTTACATTATGCTGGGCAAGAAGCCAGAAACATGCCAGGAGGGACGGGTGGGCACAACACTGGGCACATTGCCAAAAACACGAGGTGGAACACTCAACTACAATGATATAAGGCCAAAGCTGTAAAATTATCAAGCATTCAACAAGAGCCTTGAGACTACGCAAATTAGAGAATTATTTCACTCTGATGACAATTTTTGGTAAAGAAGAACCCCAATTTTGTAGAAAAAAAAGTATAAATGCTTTGGTAATTACCTCCTGAAGTCTGCTCTGTAGATCATTCACCCCCCAAATCACCAGCCTGTGCGCAACTGAAATGTGAATATTAGACTATCCTTCTGAAGAATCCCCTATTTCCAGCTTTGCGCCAAGTAACAGTCACAAGGTCACATACTGTCAGGGGTTCTATCATTTTCACTCTTCTCTGAAGTCCAGGTCACTTTGCTTTGTGCCTGCTGAAGGGACCATATTATTTCCCGTAACGTTGCTGTATGCTTGTGATGCCATGTGTATCTGGCGTCAATTGAAGGACGGATTGATGCATGGGACCTTGGTGTGCGGGCAACTACTTCTTTATACAGGGGTGAGGTCATCACATAACTAATACTGATGCTAGGCGGGATTGAATGATGGCAATTAGCATACCATTCTGCCCAGTCACACCTGCCTCACGTGCTCTGCCTTCCTTAGTCCTGCTAGAACTAAAGTAGTATTAAACTGTCAAACATTTTTTCAATATTGAATACAGATCAAGCAAATATATATTACCCAGCAAAATATTTTATTTTTTATTTTTTTACAAAGCTCTTACAGTCATCATGTTTCTGGACAGCTGCCTCCAACTCTCTCAGGTTATTGTTGAGTAGAAATCTCAAGGGACATCACAGTCTCAAGCAGTAATGACTAACCCCCTAGCCCTGCCCTGAAACTACACTTTTCTCAAAGATTCATTGGACATGGTTAAGGAAATTAAGTGGGAAGGAAAATGGACGTTTCTCCAGGTGCCCTGGACTGGCAAAGAAAACTGGAGAGAAGCTTTGACGTCACTGATAAGTGAAAATGCTGTACAAAAAGATCAACATTAGCATTGCCGGTAGGGATAGTGGAGGATTCAGAAAGGCATGTGTGACACTTTTCTGGCAGTATGGTCCATTTAAAACAACCTGCACCCAATTCATAAAAGCCTTGTAACAGTTCTGGTTGCCGTTCCGACATGTGCAAATGATTCAGTTAGTTCTTATTATTGCCACTTTAAGAATCTTCTAGCCAGCAGCTGAATCAGGACAGGGATTAGTCACTGGTTTTTAAAGGCTGTCAGCTGCGCAGTTGACAGCCTCTGAGTAATCAATGGTGCTGAGGGATTAGCTCTCCATCAGGTCCACTTTGCTACTGACTGACAAAAGGCAGTGGGCGAATTCCATAGACAATATCAGACTGTCTATTGGCTCTGGAATCCGCCCACAGCCTGCTGTCAATCCAATCTTAAGGGAGGTAGACCTGATATGGAACTAGTCTCTTAAGAGTTCCCCATCAGGCTTCATCCACCTACAGGATGGGTCCTCAGCAGCTGTGCCTACCTATGTGACAGGTGCAGTGGCCGGGTGGAGAGCTCAGTTACGCTGATCCTGTGATTTTATCAGGTTTTGCGTTAAAGTAGACTAACATTAGAATAGATACTTTTAATGAATTCCAGGTCCCAGGGATAGTGCAGAGTGGTAATGCTCCTGGAGTTAAGATTAATAGTGTGTATATA
>NW_017306570.1:1110437-1151005 GCF_000935625.1 Nanorana parkeri
AAGGGTGGAAGTAGAGCAGACATTGCAAAAAGGTCCCAAATGTATCTATAACCAAAACTGTTTTATTTTTTATTTTTTTTATTTTGGATAGAATGAGGAAAGGTTAGAACCCCTGTAAGGTTTTACTGTTATCTGTGGCTTTGTTACGGAGATTTACCCTTACTCTCCGTTATGGTCACCATGTTTTACTAGACAAGAAGTGAGGGAAAATCTGGGACAAAGAAACGGACAAAAAAAAACCAAAGCTGACAAAGGTTCTAGTATGCCTCTGCTACTACTGTCTGTGTTGCAGTTGGGGAGCTTAATATACAGGTGAAACTCGAATAATTAGAATATCGTGCAAAAGTAATTGCAGTAAGTTCTGCAAAAGGGGCCCAAGCCAAGTACTGAGTACATATGCATGCTTGTACTTTTCACAGGTCCGATATTGTTCTATGTGCAATCCTTGTTTTATTGATTGCATGCAATAATCTACTTTTTTGAGGTTGTGGATTTGGGGTTCTTGGGGTTTTCATGAGCTGTAAGCCATAATCATCACAATTATGACAAATCACGGCTTGAATTATCTTGCTTTGCATGTAATGAGTCTATCTCATATATTAGTTTTACCTGTTAAGTTGCATTAGTGAAATAAATGAACTTTGCACGATATTCTAATTATTCGAGTTTCACCTGTATAATTTAGTCTACTGCATCAGGTAGTCTTATTTGTAAAGCACGATCAACAAGTCTTCAAGGACATTAAAAACTTTAGTCACCTACTTTGGTAGCATTGAGTAGACTGTAGTATAATTGATAAACTTCAATCTCAAACCTTCAAAACTTAAAGTGGATCTTTACACTCAAAAATCAAATTCTACCAATGCATTCCACTATGTATGATGATTAATAATAACATAGACATGTCAGATGTAAAATGCTGTGATTTTGAAATATTTACACTTGCAGAGCATTCACTTCCTGCTTTGAAAGGGCAAAATTACTTCAGTTTGCAAAGCAATGCACACTGGGATTGCCTTGTCATCAGCAGAGCATTGCTGGGAAATCTCATCTGTAATCTCGCGAGATCTCAGGGAAAGGCATTTTCCTCCCCTGAGGTGATGTGCATGGTCACATGTCCTAGTCACATGTCTAGTCACATGTGCCAGAAATCCCAGAAATTAAAGGAGAGCTAGTACTCTGCCCTTAGTAAACATGGCCACTGTCAGAAGGTTTGCAAAGAATACAGAGCCTCAATTATCTAGAAGTATGTGTTTGTAGATTGTCATTACTAAACATTTCTAAAGGTGTGTTTGTTGTTATTTTGAAGATATGGGTAAAGGTCCACTTTAATATAGTAATAACCGGGTAATCAGCCATACAATTTAATAGTGGGAACTGGGGTTACTAGATATCCTATGGGATATAAATGAAAAAATGAAGTCATTTTATGGCTAGACCATGAACACTGGTTGCCCATGAACATGTGTTTAGCACTAATCAAATTTAGGATCCTGTTTCACTTCTACAAAGTGAGGACCTTATAATAACTGGATTTAGATGCTTATTATCAACTACAACACTATCAATAACTCATTAAGCTTCTCAGTAGAGAAGCAAATGTGTGAGAATTAGAAAAGCTGATTGCATCATTGTAAAAACAGATAACATCATTGCTGATGTAAGTGTATTCCACACTATGCTGTATTAGACATTAGCTGTATCACAGTGCAGACCTCTCCATCCCCTCAGCTAGTCTACTGCTGCATTAGGAAGACTCTGTGATCTATTTAATTTGCTTTCAAAGCACTGCGGCACACATCAGCCACCAGAACCATGTACAAAGATCAGATCCAGGCCATGTTAGGCTTTCAGAGTATACCAGTCAATGGTACCATAGAATTCACACAAGACACACTAATACATTAAACTTTGACCCAGGGACTCAAGAAATAATTCATTCTGTCTACTTGTGATAATTATGATAATATAATAATATGGGCACTTATATAAACACACTTTAACTAAGAACAGAATGTGCTTTTGAAGCTTATGGTGACCATATGACCCATATTTCTTTTTTGACCTGCACTTAGGAAAGGAACACCACTTTTACTTTACTTTCAATTCAGCTGAGCTGCAGTATACTTAGATTAATTAATAAAATGTAGCATGACTAATAATAGTATTGCCCTCTTAACACTAACTCTCCAGCCAATATGATTTATTAGATATCTGAGAAAAACTGTGTTTTTTACCTAAATGTGCACAGACCATGACCATTTTTGAAAAAGAGGAAACGTTCATAATATGTGGAGAGGTGAGGCTCTACTTAGGCAAAATTATTGCAACAGGTGATCAAGAAGCATACTTACTTACAGTGAACTATATTATCATACTGTACTAATCAGGCGAACACAGTTCACTTTAGTTGCTGTGGAAAACAGTTTAACCACATTCACTAAGTTTCTTCCACCTTTGGTGAGTATTGAAGGTAGGCTGCCAGCCTTGATAAGTAAACCTCTATGATATACTTATTTCTGTGTGCATACGGAAATTGCAGCTACCTTCATTTTGACTTTACCCTTTGCTTGCATGATTATAAATTCTTAGGATACAAACCTAGGATTTATGGATTCTAGAATGATGTCAAGGATTCATGATCTACAAGTGAAATCCTAGGATTATTCCATATTTCCTTATTCCAGGTATCTTTTAGTGACCTTTTGTTGTTAGTATTCATTTTATATTTCACAGTTACAAATCAATTCATTTTTCTGGTTTTTATATCGGTGCAATATTTTTTTTTATATTACGTGCAGCCAATAATTTTGGGTATTTTAAAACCAAATATTTATGAAAAGTCTGATGTACAGTTTGAGTGTTACTGTATATGAGATTGTTATGCCATTCCTCTATATAGTTTTTCTGATAAGAAAGGTTTAAATTATATGCATGAAATAAGTCATAACAATGGGTGAGATAGACACACAGGGGTCTGTGTAAAAAAAAAGGCACACTACTTTCACCCAGTATTTACACATTGAATCCAATTAGAAAATGTGTGATTCTTGGGTGAAAGCTGTGTGATTATTAAATGAAAACATTTATAAACAGACCTCACAATGTTCAAGGAACAGCCACATTTGCAAAGAATACCAAATGATGTGCAATGACAAAAAAAACAAAAAACTATTTTTGCTTACACGTGATCAGCTGAAGGGGAAGGTTTCCTTGCAAAGTGAAAATTCTCTTGAAAATAAACAGCCCATTTGCCTTTATTAAATAATCAATCCCATTTCTCTGTGTGTAGGTGGCCACGCACACATTTAGCAATTTTATTTCCCTATGGCATAAGTATCTACTAATGCCAACAGTACTTAGATAGACCCAAGAAACCTTGGCTCATGGGGAAAGGAAAACTCCCTGGCAAAGTGCAAATTTAATTGGAAAGTCAGCAGACCATTTGCCTTTAGTAAATCAACCCCAGTGTCTACATTCACCACTTACAGCTAAGCCTTGAAGAGCTGATAGTTGCTATGGGGCCCAGGACCAGATTGTGGTTCCCCTGATAGATGCACAGATAATTCATTTTATGTAGTCTTGATATAGATATGTGTAATTAAACATACATAATATTCTCAAACACTTGCAAATTGCTATAACCCATGTCCTGTTTTTTTTTCATCAAAGTGATTAGAGTACCTAAATGCACTAGCGGAAAAGGCACATCTTTTGATGTCTTTTTAGATTCTGAATTCCTTTCATATATGCATTTGAAGAGATAGGTGTAATATGCTGATATTCATCAAATTAAAAATTGATTTCAAGATTTACATCAATGGAAATCTATTGCTTTTTGTTGGTGTAAGTAATTGCCATCTGTTTCTTTTTTTTTTCTTTCCAATCTAAAGAAGTTCTTTATACTATCCCCAATGTGTATTCCTTCTGAGCATCTCCAGTCCCCAAACAGATCAAACGTGAAGGTCCTCTCATTAATCTGTAATCTTCAGGGAGGGAAACTCTGCATTTTAATATATTTCAATTTACCTTCACTAACGTGACTCTTAAGGCATCAGTTCAGTTAAATATCCCAGGTGGTGTTGTAACTCCAAAAAGCCTAAAAGGTTTGATTACAGGGTTAATTAACAAGGCAACATTTCTCAGTTTGCTTACTGTTTATACATAAAAAGAGTCCAACTGCTTACTCTTAACTGATAACGCTCATGTAGAAGTGATTCCACTACTAACACAGAACACACATTTTATTAGCTGGAAAGATGTGAAAAGATCTATACTAACTTTGCTCAAATAAGGTTATACTTAACATATTACACTACTAAATCAGGACATCTTAAACTAGAAGACCTTAATTTAACCCAAATTTGTAAGAACCTCTTATAGTTAAAAAAAAACACCCTCCCCTACCTAAATCAGGCATTGGAACAGGATAAGGAAAGCATCATTCCAATGGCTGTCAAATTATTCTACTAGTAGGAGGCTCTCCGGGGAACCATCTGACATAAGAAGTCACAGCCCAAACATTGCATAAAGCATTCAGGCAGCTGTGCCACACTATACTGCTTTCCTGACCACATACTTGTGCACTGAACCTTTAAGGTCAGCTTACTATGTCGACTCCATATTATAATTTGGAACTGCCTTCCTCTCAAACACCTCCTTTTGATGTTTGTCTAAATACAGTCTTAGTAACTTAGTTCCCTAATGAATTGCGCACAGTATTAAACAGTGTTAGCGGGAGCTGAAATGTTCAGTACATTTTTAGTTACCTAGGTGGGAAATAGGTTTCTGAACCCCATACCTATATTACCTCATGGGTAAATCCATGAACACATTTGAAAAGGGAAGGGGTGAAAAGCAGGTGCTTATGGGAATATTCAAATAACTTTTTGAAGGTTAAGTAGCATAAGACCATGACTTTCTCTTATGGCTCTTGAAAGGTGGGTTTTACAGTCCAGTGAAAGCTCTGCACATAAGCAAACAGTATGGAGCTTCAAAGAGCATGTTTTAATTTAAATTTTTGCAATAATAATTATATGACATAGTTGGGAACCAAAGAAGTGAAGCCAATATGAGGTGTCAAAATTCCTTAAGTCTAGCACTAAATTTGAAGGACCACCAACCAAAAAATGTTTCCGTATAGATGGAGCCTTAGAACCAACTGTGTGTCAGGTTGTATGACTGGCATAAAGAGAAAGCTAGCACTCACCAAAAGAAACATCATGCTTTTAATAAGGTCAAAGTCGAAGGTTTTTATGGTTGTTGTGTCCAGCTAGGATATTTTCCCTAACTGCCTGTCCCAGAGATAGGCATCAGCAGGACAAAAAACGCAGGGCAAATTTCCCTAATAGAGAAACAGACAGCAATAAAACCCTGATAGAAATTGCAACCCTTCTACATGTTTTCCAAAACTGAAACAAGTTTTGCCTAGAGCACCACATGAACTCTGAATATAGCCATGGATTCAAATATTTATACACACCCTTGTGCTTTGCTCATACATATTCACTGACTAACTTATCTGCTGCCCTCTCGGCTGCATTTACTTCCTTTTGCTCCCCCACCTCCATTTGACCACTTGGAGCGAAGAGAAGAAGCCTTAGAAAAGCTCCAAGCTACAACACAGGGCTGGGGATTCTTTCTAGACTCCATGTGACAGTGATGGGTGTTTGAGGAGCAAATCACCAAGCACCAGTGCTGTCCCATGGGATGAAGAGGAGAACGTCACATACCCCCATCCAGAAGTAATAGGTATTTCTCTTTGCTCCCAAGAGCCACCTGAGTGTTAGGGAAGAAAGAAAAAGAGGTGTGGAAAAAGCAGAGTTTTAATTTAATCCCTGCACCACATGTAGTTTTACAAGAAGGCCTAACATTACCAATTTTCATGTTTATGTTTTACAATAACATAGCTCCCAACTGTCCCTCATTTGGTGGTACGGTCCCTCTTTTGGAAACCAGTGCCACTGTCCCTCTTATTTGATTTTTTTTATTTTGAAAAGATAAAAGAAAAGAAAAGTAGTGATGAAAAAAGGCAATATTTTGGCTAAACCAATAATTTGTTGCACATTAATCCTCATGGTTCACATTACTAGAGGCATTGTTGGGGCGTGTCCTTTGCCTACATCCTTCGTGCCTCTCAGAATGTTGGGAGACATGCAATAACATATGCTTTACTTTATGTTTCACATTTAAAATGTCTAATTTCTTGAAACGATACTGGCAGTGCATGCACTGTAATCTGCATTTCTTCTGCTGACACTAACCAGCTCTGTATTTCCAGAAATACCATATGCACTTTTATGGAGTGATTTAGGTTTACATTTTGCTGAAACTGACAGTTGTTATCATCAAAAAGAGTTGAGCGAAGTTAATGAAAATCAAGAGGATTCCATTCATCAGTGAAATGTAACAGCAGGTGTCATAGCATTAATCATGTTGTCTTATAAACATACTTATGCCTCCCAGGTAAAAGTACATGTTGTCAGCAGATAAACATCACAGGGCCTACAGCTCTCCTTTTTATGTTGCATTTAAGGCTCTTTTTACATGCATTCCAGCTCATTTACTAGATCTTTCATTACAACACAAGATATACAGTACCCTAGAGATCCCTGTATTTAGTGCTGGGTTTTAATTGGGCTTCTATCAATATAAGAAATGTAGGGCCGTTACTGAACGTGGTATAAACCAGCTGGCGACAAGAATCAGAAAGACTTGATGACTGTTATTTCTTGTTACCATAAGAATTCTACAAGAGCCTTATATGCTTTACATGACATTCGCTCACTGGTCAACAGGAAAGGTCTTCAGTCTGTTGGAAGTAACAGAGGAACCTATAAAGTAACATGTATAGAAAGTGCAAATCTAGAGAACCTATATTAAACACCCCTATCTACTGTATATCTTTATAGCCACTAACAAAATGTGTCTCAATATCCTGATTTTGGTAAGCATTGCACTTTCTAGATCTCTAAAGGAAAATTAATTAAGTACAAAAGTAATGCAGTGTGCATAGCTAAGCTTGTGGAAGATTAAAGTGTCACTAAATCCAAATCACAAAAACCTTTCCAGTCACTCATATAAATGTGTTTGATTAGCTATGTTTGATTATATATCAATAAAAGTAATTTTAAGAATCTGAGCCTCACACTTTCTGTTTGAGGGTGCCTTTGCTAGCCCTATATGGTCCCACTCTAGGTGGAATGTAACTACCCTCCTTGGCACGTTGGAAGTGTCAACACATATAACTTTTTCCACTGACAGCGTATTAATGGGCACACATGCACACTGCTGAATGCTAACGCAAGTAATCGATGATGTAGTACGAGACAAGGCTGTGCTTGTCCATGATTATATGTTCATTGCTCATCGGAAGTTTGGGACCAGCCATGCCAAGGTTTATGGGTAAGATGAAAACTGGGAAAATGAAAACAACATTTAGAAGGCTCATTCAAGGGAAAGAAACATGGTGGTTTATATATAACGGTTGTTTATTTGAGTTTAAGTTTAGTGCCACTTTAGGTTTGGGGACAAAGCTCAAGTGTATGCATAGACAATTTTTTTAGTTTTGCATAAAAGCACATACATTTGTGCCAGAACAATATATGAAGGCACAGGACAGAGAATCTGGGCTCATCTACTGGGTCATCAGATGCTCCTGAATTGTTTTGATAGGTCCTGATTTGCTTTGACCTTATTCTAAGGACTTGGGCAGCAACATGTGCAGCAAAAAAATGAGCAAAGAGTATCCGAATCTGCAAGTATTTGGGAGCTGCCACTGCAGATTTTTTTTTTTTAAGGTGCAATGTTTGCTGCTGTCAGCCATATCCTTCCTTTATAAGTTGGCAAGATTTGCACCTGGAATATATATGCATATCAGCTGCTGCGAGATTCACTGGCTGCATACTTCAAACAGTGCTGAAGCTTACAAAATCACCTACTGAAGCCTTATAAAACCTAATTTAAAGCTACAGCTGGCACTTCCATTAAGATCTTTCTACAGACATAGGCATTTAGATCTGAAGGATGCCTTAAAATGAACCTGTACCTTGTCCATGCAGTGCAAAGTTACAGCTTTGTTTTTTGGGGGCATCAAAAAGATAACCTTCCCTGTCCTAACCCACTGCCATGAAATGCTATTAGAGCACCCTGAAAATCATGAGGAAGTTTGGCAATTACAGGACTTGGGTTGCTTCACCCTACCCCCATGTGGCAGCCCTTGACACTTGAGCAAATGCAATGCATTATATAATGGGTATTTCTCATGGTTCCTGTTAGGGAGTGTAGGGAAGGTTAAGAAAGCTGGCCATACACCTATAGATTTGCTGCAGATTTGAACAATCTGATTAGATACAGGCATTGTTAAGGTATTTTGATAGCCAGCGGGACCGACTAGAAAGATACTGAAGCTTGACCCAGCGGGAGATTCCTCCATCCACACAGTTAAGCGCAGATGGAGAAATCTGTTGCACTTTTTCCATCTGACCATAGGAAATCTGCAGAAAATATATAGGTGTATGGCCAGCTTTAGACATCTTATGGTGCTTCCTATAAAGCAAACCAATTTATTTTCCAAATATAGACTTGAGGCTTAAAGCACTTTAAAGTGATGCTATCGGTACAAGGAGCAAATTCAACTAAGGCCAGCCTATAAAAGAAGAAGTTCATTACTTACCTTTCCAGCTGTGTGATAAAACAGCACTGCATTGTTGAACCCTGACTGCTGCAGGTATCCAACACTTCCATGTTTGTCAGATTTGCAAGTGTTACTTGCTAACTGCAGCAAGGAGAAAAATTGGGTCACCTGCCCTGCCAGACAGAGCTGTGTAAATCTCAAAACTGAAAACTAAATGGACAGAAATACAAAACCTTTGATAGGTAAAACAATATACACACATATGTGCGTGTGTGCCTGAGTTCAGCTTTAAACACACAAAGGGTTAGTATGTTTGCAAACTAATCACCAACACCTTCAGTGTAATGACTAGTTAGGTGAGTATCACAATAGCACCAAGACAAAATATTGGTAACAAAAAACAACTTCTTTTGAGAACTGCAAACACAACAAAATTATAATATAAGTAGATCTACTACTATTTTTTACAAGATGCTGTATTATCTCTCAGTACTGTCATTAACCTATTCTAACCATTCCAAATCACCAGTATGTCCTTATTGCACCCTGCTCCACTATCTATTCATTGACTTGACAAGCCCTAATTCATTACTTTAAAAGTCCCTTAGCCGAGGTGTCAGCAGAGCCCCTGGGAGAGAGCTTGAAAGGCTTATAGCTGCTCCTGCATCCCAAACCAGCTGTCCATCAGTTAAGGCCATGCTCTGTCTACAAAAGAACTAGCGAAGCTCATCAACCCCGACCAACAAGCAAAGTGCATTGGTTTTGAAGAGCTTCAATAGTGCTACTTATTCAGCCACTTATGTTAAAATGTCAAAGTACCTAAGGATAAACCATCTTGACGGTCTTTCAAAAAGCTGTCTTGCACAATTTAAAGCTTCAATTCCCCCAAATTCCTTTAAGGACAATACAAATACTTTTAATTTTATGTAATTCTACGTCTGCACTAATTAGAATTCTGCAAAAATATAATTAGGAAACCTTTCCTTTTAGAGGCTTCATAAACAGACAGCAAATCCCCACAGAGGTAATAAAATAAAAGGTCTTTCTAAAGATAAAAATTCTCACTTATCTCAAGAGAAGATCATTTTTATTGCCATTTCAATATTGGTTCAGTTATATTGAGCTTCAGATGTAAATATAAAACCTTCAAGCGATGAATATATCAGGCACATTTAAAATGACTCTTGCATTTTGGGACCACAGAACATCAACTTGTTAAAATATATACAGACCTGAAGGGAGCTGAAAGAAATTCTGCACAGGGCAGTTTTCATATTAACCTTACAAGAAACACTGTTTTATACAGCCTGGTATATCTAGAAGAAATCAAGTGTAGGGTGTACCTTAAAGGAGAACTATGAGGTGAGTGCTTTTCACTCACCTCATAGTTCTAGCCGACCTGTGACAATGAGACTGTCACAGGTCAGCTCAGTAGATCGGGAGGTGAGCGAACACATACCGGCGTTCGCTCACTTCTCGATCCTGTCACGGCTCTCTGCCGTGACAGGGGAGGGGCTGGATTCCCCCCTCCCCGCTCCGATCCGCCAGCGCTGACTGGTGGATCAGACGGGGGAGGGGTCGGGTACAGCTGGCTCTGCCTCTAGATAGGCAGAGCCAGCTGTCAGTCAAGCAGCTGGGCGGATCCCGGCACAATTGTCGGGATCCGCTTCAGCTGCGGTGTCTCAGTATACCGCGAGCTACAACTCGAGGTATACTGAGCCTAGGGTGACAGTAGGACGCTAGTTTGTGTCCTCCCGTTACCCTAAGGAGAACTATGGGGAAAAGCCTTAACCCCATAGTTCTCCTTTAAAGTAGTATTAAAGGCTGGTTGTTTTTTTACCTTAATGCATCCTCCGCATTTAGATAAAAAAAGATAAGCACCTTTTTGTGTTCCCCATCCCCCCAAAACTTACCTGTGTCACCGCTGTCACAGCCGCCAGTCCCCAAAGCTATCCTCCATTCCTCAAAATTCTAAGTTGCGGGGTGAGGATACTGAGGGCAGAGAAGTTATAGGCTCCTCCTGCCGTCCATCACCCTTTAGGAAGGAGGGGAGGGGCGTGGCCTGCCGCATTGCAGGCATGGCCGGAAAAGCGCACACATGTGTGCTTCCACAGCAGCTGCTTAGCTAATGAAGGCACCCGTGCAGGAGGTAAGGGGGGGGGAGCGCTGCGGATAACCACTAGTGAACGAGGAACAGAACATTTTTAAAGAAAAAGAACAGAATATTTATAAAAAGATGGGCCTCTTAGATGTAAAAAAAAGAGAAGATGGTTACAAGAAATCCACAGACATTATAACAGTAATACAAACACTGTCATAAATTAGTTCAATACATCACAGTGTCCATATAAAAACATCCCTACTTGAGATAAGGGTCACCATGCACATTACAATCTGACCATACAATCTTTGTACAATCAACTTTAGATTGACCAAAACTATGTAATATAGGCACCTAAGTAATGTATACAATCAATTTCTATCCAAACAGTCAGGCCCTTGTACTACAAAGTTTTCGATAGATCTAAAAGGACATTGTACAATCAGCCCTAGATGACTTCCACAACAATGGACCAATTCCTTTCCAGCATTCAACAGATATGGCATTATAGACCACTCTTAAGGACCAATAGATGTGGTGGTAGCATAAAACAGGACTACCAAAGGATCATCTGATAGATTGCTGAGTAGCTTTCTCAATTAAACAACTTATCTCCTTCTGAAAAGGTTAGATGATTGGACAGTTCCACCATAGATTTTTTTTAAAGTACCTCTTTAGCCACAACCCCTCTAGCATACCACAGAGACAGCAAGGTACATTCTTGAACTGATCCAGGTCCCTATACTGCCTAAAGAACTGATCCAGGACCCTAAACTGCCTAAAGAACTGATCCAGGACCCTATACTGCCTAAAGAACTGATCCAGGACCCTATACTGCCTAAAGAACTGATCCAGGACCCTATACTGCCTAAAGAACTGATCCAGGACCCTATACTGCCTAAAGAACTGATTCGGGACCCTATACTGCCTTTTTAATAAAATGCACTATGCATTTAAGGGGCCCAGCATGTTCAAAATCACTGTGCAGCTTCAAAATACTGTCCTTAATTTAAAAGACATGCCTGTAGGCCATTGATGGCATCCCTGAAGCATGCCTTAAAATTTCTCATTGTCAGAGATCAGTCCCATCCTTGCTAGGATCTGGGATGCTTTAGATGTTAGGTGCACACCCCAGCATCATAGGAGCACAATCTCTTTTTCGTTGTGTGTAATCTCAGTGAATGAATGAGTGTGCATATGTCTGTGATCTTGGTGAATGAGTGAGTAAATGTGCCTCTATATGTTAGTGAACTTGGAAAATAATTAAGTGAATGTGCATATGTCCGTGAACTTGGTGAATGAATGATCGAGTGAGTGTGCCTATGCCTCTGATATTAGAGAATGAATGAGTGAGAGTGAATGAGTGTGTGTGTCTGTCCATAAATTTCCATGTGTCCATGTAATCACATTGCTGTTAAAAGGACAAGTAGGGCAGTCTATCTAATGTAACTATGGTTTAATGACGGTTCTTGATTTAATCTTCAATTACACTGTAACAAAGCAGGAGGCAAATTAGTCCGTGCCTCTTTCCTAATAAAGTATTACAATATTCATTAGTGGTCCTCTCTATGGACAGTGTCATGGTTGTGCCCCACATGCATCCATAACCTGTAAGCAGACAGAAGGCTGTTGGTTTACAATGCATGCAATTACAAAGTGGACGGCTTCCAATTGCATCGGCACCCATCCTCCTTAGTTGGAGGATATAAAAGGGAAGGCAATCAAAGAAAAGCAGTTTAATGATTTGTGTTCTCACATTGATGTCTTGCTGCATTTGTTAAGTGAATACAGGAAAACAGCTGTTCCTCCCCCTTACAAAAGCCAGAAATTCTTCAATGGTTTATTGTGTTTTATGGATCAGTTGCTTCCAGAAAGGAAAGACCTGGTTGACTGAAAGATGTGATTTCATCTGCTCAACTACGCTCTAATATGGAGATTGATACGTGATAGTGAAAGACTACTTCTCATATATGCTGAAGGCATCTAGTTAGTTGGTTTCCTATTATATGGGGCATTGATATGTGGAGAGGAAAGAGGGGAGTATAGTAGATAAATAAGATAAATAGATAAATAACATTCATATTCATGCCCTTATTTTGTCAGTAGGTTTGGAGTCCTGACCCAAACTATTTTTACTTCCCACAGGCAGGTGAAGGGCAAGGAGTCAAAGAAACGGTTTTAAAATAAGACCTCAGACTCTGGCCTATCAACTAACCAGGAGCAAGTAGCATCATTGTGTGTAATCAACTCACAACCAATTCTTCTGTAACCTAATGCATATTTTAAATATTTCAATAACTATCTACCAAACAAAAGTATAACATATTGTAAAATCATTTTATATTACGTGACCGAGAAATAAGCAATTCAAAATTCTGTGGAGACCATGTTCTTAATGCACGCACAATTACATGTTCTTGTTTTACCTATAAATAGGAGGATAGGGTCTGCTGGCTAGTGCTGCCAAATCATCTCTATATTCCTAATATAAAACTCTCAAGAAAAATCACTTTCAAAACAAAAGGTGGTAAATTGAACTGGAACTGCAAATTGCATGCAGGTTGTACATTCTAAATAACCACATAAAGGGAAAAGTAAAGGTGTCTTAAATTATTATTATTATAGTAATTGGTGTAAAAAAAAAAAAAGAACGGGAAGTTATTTTAGCACAAAGCTTACTACACAGACTAGATATCAGATTAGGACATGTTTCAGTCACCAAAGATGTAAAGGTTTAGTGAGGTTTTGTGCCATAATGGAGCATGTATTTATTTATTTATTGTCACACAAAAAAAGGGGGGGGGGAGAGCTGCATGAGAAATGGCATGAATATATGCATTTAGGAATCTGTTTAGGCTTCCTGGCTTTTTCCAAAATGAAAGAGGGATTAGTCAGGTGATCAAAAACATAAAGGCAAATAATGCTTGATGAGCACATTAATTTCTGTGCTATATCACAAACACAAGATTAAATGTGATTTCACAGCAAATCCTTTTTTCATGGCTGTAGTCCAGGGAATTTATGGATTTCTTAACAGCAATGGCTGAGTCAGGTATAGTATTTATGATGTTTTTAAAATTGTAACTTAGAGCAGAGTAACTCATATTGGGTCTAATGAGTTTAAACAAGGTGATATATGCTGCATAATAACTAGAGATACCTCAAAAAGTTTGTCTAGATGAAGTTTTACATTGGAAAGCAGCACATCCCCTTGCCTTGGTAATTGCAATATACTGCTGTTTACACTGCTTAGCAATGAAATATTAGGTTCATTCCAGCTACTCAGCAATACCTCATTTCTGGAATCAACTTTTATATAAGCCACCTTGGGTCATATAATTAACTTCCAAAATTGTTCATCACCACCAATACGATTTACTACTTACAATGCTACAAAAACACAGATGCAGCTCTTATTAGGCTGTAAATATTATGATAGTTTGTGGATTGCAACAGTCTTGTAACACAAGGTCATAGTTCTAAATCGTATCCCTTACATTCACTTGAGCACTAACAATGCCCAAACATGAATAGATTGCATTTCAATGGCTGCAAATATGTTGTTCTGTTAATGGGAGATTAATGATTGTGAAATGTTGTTTTAACACTAATGAAATCATAGTCTCAGTCTAGTAAAAAAAAAAAAAAGAAGCAAAACCCATTCAGAAGTGTAGAGTCATTACTGCAGCATCATAAAGTTAGAATATCAAATTATGACTCTGAAATGAGATTTGGTCAACTGTGTGCTGCACTCTCAAATCACTGAGCAAACTAATTTAAAGGGTGACTAGGGGTATTTTCAGCAAGCACTTATTTTGAGTTGTTAGTGTATGTATCGCCAAAACCTTTTTTAGTTTTTGGATAGAATAGGGAAGGGTTACCAGTCAGTGTATTGTTTTCCTGTATGTGTACCATTGGGGAAATTTCCCTTTGCTTCCTTTCCCAAAGACACACCAGGAAGTTAGAGGAAATCTCCCAAAGTTGTCCCTGAAACAGGTCTTGTCATTGGAAGATCCACCTTGTGTTTCGTTCTAAGAGTCAACTTATAAAATTATGAATTTCCCATAATTTTCTGTTTCGGTAACAAAAGCCATCAAAGGGGGCACAGACAGCAACCACACCATCCAAAATGTATTAAAAAAAATGTTTAGATAAATACTTTAAAGCGGTTCTAAACCCTCCGTTTTTTTTTTGCCCTTATCTACTGCTTGCAAGCAACAGCGGTTTAAACTTACCTTGGTTTCTTCGCACGCTCCCGCCCAAGAATCCGAAACTGCTCGGGCGGCCGCAAAACATCTTGGGGCTGGTGCATGCGCAGTTCGGATTTTCGGCCGGGAGACGAGCAGAGACGTAAGGTAAGTCTATGGACGCGTGCACCCGCATGCAGAAACCGCTGGATTGGAAATGCCTGCAAGCAGAGAGGAGTCAGCGCTGGATCGCAGAGCCGCCGCACCGCAGGGGGGACAGATGAAAACATCAGGAAAGAAGAGGAAGATCGGATTAGGAACCTCATTAAAGGTAAGTGCTGACATTAACATTGGGGGGAGGGGGGAAACAATTATCCTTTAACCCTTTCGCTGCCAAGGACGTATGTCGTACGGAGCTACAAAAGTGCTTCCAGCTGGCCAGCTCAGTACGTCGTACGGACCTGGCATTTACAGTTCTACTATAAGCTGATGGTCGCTTTAGCGACCATCAGCTTATAGTAGAACTGTTCAGCAGACTGTCCCCTTTAAATTAATAGCTGTCATCAGCGGCTCACAAGCCGCTGATGACCGCTAATTTTAAAAATACCGGGCGCCCCCCCCCTCCGCCGGCACCGCCGCTGCATGCCGCCGGCATCTGGAGTCTCTCATCCCTCCCTGGAGCCATCCAAAGGTATCAGCCGAAGCTATGGCTAGATCCTTCGGCAGCTTTGTGAATAACCCCCATAGTACTATGTGTCCCCAGTTATGAATGAACATCACTTTAAAGGAATTGTTGATAGTGATGGTGATGGTGATGGTGTTGGTGACTTATACATTTTTAGATACATGCTCTTTTATGATTTTCTTACTGTATGGATTTGTATATTAGCCACACAAGGAAACTGCTTTTTACTGCAATCACTCTGCCTTCCTAGTTAACAACTGTTGAGATATCGGCCACAAAGGGAAAATACTATTTTCAGAGGATTGGTCAACTAAAGCATTAAATCCCAAATCCAGAAGCAAAGTGTGTGTATATAAAAAGTAAATATAGTTGTTCCCACATACATATATAATATAAAAGGTAAAACGTTTTTAAAACATTAGGACAAATACATATTATTATTTACATCAAGTTGACTTTTAATATATATATCTAATCAAAAAAGGAAACTGTAGATTTTATCTTAACAGAAAAAAAACAGCCCACAGGGTTGCCAGCTGTCTAGAGATTCTTGGATAATCTGTGAAATATGCATCCTAATTTAATGTAGAACGCCTAATAAAAATGACTGCACGTACAGTATATTAGGGTGTCTGCACTGCTATTCTGTTTCTTACAAAAAGCTGCAGCAATACCTGCACAATATGGTAAGTATCTGCTCACAGGAGCAAGGCATCTTGCCCTTTTTAAAGGAAGTGGTACTATAAGGATTCGGTGCTGAATCAAAGTGCGTACAGGAACTCCAGCAGACGAACAAAGAGGGTCCCACATTGGCTGTCAATAAAAAAAAGTCTAACGATCCAGAAAAATGAAACAGGCAAATCACTAGGTCCAAGAGCCATTTTAAGTGCCACATGTACATATTGTAAGGAGGAAATGCATTTACTTGGTAAATGTACAAGGTGTAGAATTAGCCCTCACATCCCAAAAAGTTCAAATCCACTGGCCGCCGGTGTGATTAGCACAAACCTTTCTTTTGCAGATTTGAAAAAAGAATTACATTACACATATCAACAGAATAAAGCTGGCCATAGATACATTTTTTTGTTCAGCCAATAGATTCCTCCATCCACACTGTTCTCCTGCTGGCCTGTTGTAATGTGACAGCGGCAGGCGTGCCACCACTGTCAGAGTACCCAAACAGTGAGGGCAGACGATTGGCTGCTTTTTTTAATTCGATCACATGGTGGGCATATTTGATTCTCTTGGCTCTGCTTCCATGAATGCCACTTGTTCCATTTTTAGGGCTGTACCACGCTAGTATGATTATCATGTGGTATGTTTTAGGGCTGCAACAACTAAACGATAATAATCGATTATGAGAATAGTTGGCATCTATTCTCATTATCGGTTAGTTGGTTGGGGGGGGGAGAGAAAGAGCGAGGGGGGGAGAGAGAGATTTGTTTTTATGCAACCAATTGATTAGTTGAAAAAATGATCGGGCAACTAATCGATTATGAGAATAATCGTTAGCTGCAGCCCTATTATATTTAAATATGCCACTATGGAACTCTAGTGATTGTTCATTGTAAGGGTTATTAAAATTACTTATCATTAGAGAATTTCCTGCACTTTTTTCATCAGTGCTCCTACTATATGCGTGTATGCACAGATTAGGGCGATCTAGATGATGGTACTTACTGTATTTATATATGAGTGGTATTAGTACATGTGTATTTGTGGCTTGAATTGTTGTCATGAACTATGAGCCTACTGTTATGAAATAATAGGGTTTTAACACTTCTTATCATTTACAGTATCCTTTAACATTGACTGTGGATTCAGAAGATACACATTTCATATCTGTTGTCTATATTATATTGGCGGTTAGCTCTGTACTGAACTGTGCTATTTTTTTACATATTACACAGAACATTTACTGTGTTATTGAGGTAAGAACAAGTAATTTTATCTAGGGTTTATGTTTTCCTATACAAGTAAAGATGTATATACTTTATATATTTTTCAAATGGTTTTGTGGATTGGGAGTGGTGTTTTTTTTATATAAAGGGATTTGTGTATATTTGTTATACAGAGGCTGAGTTTGTGGCCCCTAACAACACAGTTCCTTGAAGTGTTGTGGTGTATTATGCCTAAAACTCATAAGACATCATCTTAGAATACACCTGATTGCTTCAGTTTCTGAATGTTGTGGACATCAAGAATATGACATTTGCCAATACAAAACTGTGACTTCATAAACAGAACGCTCAGGCTACTATCATTGTGATGCTTAACAGAAAAAAAATCATTTTCTGTACACTCCTGATGTAAAATAACATCTGAGCAGGAAGTGTCCGCAACTTATCTCAAGCATATTTCCATTCTCTCATTGTCCTTTCACATTATCATGACCTTCTCATTTTCCACCTTCACCCTGTTTCCCTCCACAGAACATTTCTAGCCAGCTGCTTGTTACTGGCTGTGCCATATGAGATTTCAGATGAGGAAAAACTTATCGTCCACTGTAATCATGTTATGAGCAGCTGAAAATATGATCTTTCCAGGCATTTATTACAGAGAAGGTTTAAGGGGAAAAATGTCCAATGGAAAAAACATGCATTTACATATAAATCGCTGCCTCTATTTTACGCAACTGCACATGTGATTTTTGATTTATCCGTACTGATGCTCCCTGTAATTTAAGAAGTATACTAGCCTAGAACAGACTGACAGAAGGCCACATCATATCATCACAATTTATACACTTACAAATCAAGGGTGGAGCCGATTATGAAAGGTTTGCCTATCTTGTAGATGATACCAGCCAGTACCAAGCTAGCTGAGTTGTGAAAGAGACAGATCGGTAACATGAATTGCTGTATGTCCATGCTTTTTCTCATATTTATCATAAAATACAATTCTAAACCTTACTGCAGTTCTACTTCTTTGTCTTGTCTAGGTCATTCTATTCAGCTCTATAAAAAAAAGTTTGTGCATAAAGATGCACTGTGAGCATCTCAGTTCACAACATGGAACACAAAGCCTACCTACAGACACAGGATAGCTGATTTCAACTATTAGTTAAGTTACACAAAAGATGTATCTATTGGTATACTGTAGATGCCCCTATAGAATAAACCTGCCTTTATCGGTCTCAGAACACCAAGGGCGATCAATCAGAGGAAACAATGCCCCAGATCTAGTGTGGGCACAATATCTTAACAAATATCAAGATTTAGTGATTTCAATTACCTTCCAGGTCACAGGGAGCAAACTCTCAAGACATTCCTCCTATTGTCTATTTGTCACTGCAGTTATCATTCAGCCCTACTTATAAGAAAGGTTTCAGGGTACTAGTATCCTGTGAGACCAGTGATTCTTGATTCTGTTTGTATATACAGTAAATGTAACTTTTTTTTGGATAAAGTGGCAAAGATACTTCTTTGCGAATGGCCACATAGTAGTAATTTAGAACTTCACACAACTCAAATGTGGATCTATCAGCTACTGTCAAAATTGCAGACACTGAACATTTATCTAATGTGGGTCCCATGAGTCTCTGGGTCATTGTTCTGCAAACGCCAGTGCCATATGCCATTGATTTTAGATGAAAAAAAGCACTGTCAAAATATAGTGCCCATTAGACAATCAGGGAAGCTCACTTCAAGTGGAGTTCCAGCTTTTGGGTTGATGAATCACTGAATTATCATATCTTTTGAAAAACAAAGACTGCATGTTACACACATCTTGAAAAACTATTTGATATGCATGTTTTATTTTGTGTATGTCTAGTGCAGCTCACTGATACATGAACGTGAGGCAGCAGCAGCAGGGACTCTAGAAACCCCTGTCCGGGAGAGAGTTTAACAATTAGGGAGACCAGGCAGCCATTTTTTTATGTTTGCTGCAAGGAGAGCTGGCAAATCTAAAGTCATTTTTTTTAAATTTAAAGTTCATTTTAAACTGCCTAAAACAATGCATAACTGCATAAAACATAAAACTGATAAAAACAATGATAAAATGCAAAGCCCTGGCTAAAAGCAAGATGCCTGCTAAATTCTCTTTTGCTCACCCCGATTTATTTTCACTGTGCCCAGAGGTTTAAATTTCTCTGACCATATCAATAAGCCTTGTCAGCTGTCATTACATTCTCCAATGTGTATGGTAAGGGCACTCTCATTGGACAATTGCTAGGGCTTACCCACAAAATCAAGGAAAATAAGGCCCCTATAAAAAAAAAAATACTTTTCACCCAAAACTTACCCTCAAGCTGTTGATTTGATTGCCTTTTTGATTGCCCCATGTAACCCTGAGCTATGAAAATTTGGTGAATGCTCTTTTTCAGAGTTCCGCTTTCACTTGGCAAGCATGCTGGACATCAGAGATAGGAGGGTCGTGCTCTGCCTCTGCATTGATCATGAGACCCCAAGTATTTTAGGTGGGGATGGGAGGATTTGGCAGGTTGAGGAAGTCATTATTGTAAAGACTTACCATGTATGAGGACAAGTTCCATGCGGTCAATAGGCAGTAACACCTTATCTAACATCTAAAGTGAAAGTTTGTAGGTTTGCTGTTTCTGTGAAGCCTAAAGTATTATAAATGGTTAGAATTTTAAAGGAACAAAATCGATTTCAGGCTGTTTGACTTAAAAGTTGATGGGGTCAAATCAATGATCGATTTAAACCACTGTGATGAAAAAATTGGAAGCCGCATGGTGAAACGTTTTTTCTCAATTGAACAAAATGCTATCAGTGAGTGTGGTTTTCGTTTGGGAAACTTCATTCATTGCAAAATCGAATGTTGAATAAGAAAACGAAAACCAAACGCAATTTTAGAGAACAATCGCCAGTCTCTGATGGCATGATGCGAACGTTCGTTTCGAAAATCTACCCGCGTGGACCCTTGTTAATGTGCCACCGGATACATAAACAGCAATTATGGAAAAGATAAGAGGCTGTGGCTGCTTAGAAAACTATCTAGCAAATGAAGGGGCTCATTGCTTTTATTTAATGGTTCTCTTTTTTGTGCTTTAATGAGATTAATTTTGCATTTTAGTTGAAAATCTAATACTGAGTGTACATCTTATACTGAACTAAAGGGGTAAAATGTAGTATTCATAGCTAGAGCCCCCCTCAGGTCAATCAATAGTAAACCTGTATGATATAAAAAGAAAATAATATTTCCTGTTTCCTGTAGTGTTTTTTGAGCTCATTCAGTTTTACACTTTACACCTTTAAAGTATATTTATTTCATTTATATTGTTGTTAAATAATCCTACTTTTTCAACAGTTCATATTTATTCAGTTAGATGATTATCATAATCAATTAAAAAAAAAATTACTATTCACATTACACAAGGCCACTAATATATGTTTTTGGCAAAAGCTGAATAAGTTAGGAGAGAGTAAAACAGAAGAGCCAAGAATGTGTCTTATGCTGTATGGTAAAGAGAACAGTGGAACATAAAACCGGGGTTTTGAGCTCCAAGAACTTTTGCCTTGTTATTACAATTTAATATAGAAACGGCAATGCACAAAGTCGAAGGCAAGCCAGCACCAGAGTTAATTACACGTGCAAGAAAAATAGCATGTACTTCTTTATTTTCCTGTGTTTCATCAATAAAAATGTTTTAAGTGTTTTTCATTCTTCCTAGACACAATCCGCTGCTTAGAAGAATGTTGGTGAATAAGCTGTCTCAGAGCTTGAATAGAATTAATTCTCTTGGAACATAATGAACCATATCAAACTCCATATATGATCTATTTTTTCTTGTTCAGTAAGAAGCAATCTGAAACTCCCGTTAATGAAACACTCAGCATTGAGCACAATGAAACATTAACAATGTTACCTCTACTGGCTTCTGACACCTCTCTAGGAAATGCTCTAGTGATCATTATACAAGAGTAAGCCTATATTCCCTATACTTACAGTTATTAGTATGGAGCTCACTAGAGCAGTGATTGTAGCTGTGTCAGCGCAATAATAAAATCAATAACCAAGCTACTTTTTTATTGTTTAATAATCCAATTCCACAAATGAAAGGGACTATATCACAAAGAAACACCTGTGTGATTAGGTTGTAATGGAAGCAGCCATTCTCTGTATCACATATTGGTACTGAAATAGGCTTTGCACATATGGTATATGAGTTGGAGAATGGCTGCTTCTATCACAGCTTAATTACACAGGTATTTTGCTTTGTGACAGGTCCCATTTATTAAAATTTTAGATTACTGAGAATAAATGGGAAACAGCCAAACAACTAAACACATTTAAAATGCATGCATTCCATTCATACACATTCTACAAAATGTGACTTTTTTCAGAGATTGCAGCTCTACATCTTCCTGTGGTATCTTTGCACTCCAGCCTTTTTACTATACACGATCATCAACCCATGGTCGTGTTCTCCCTGCGTTATATGCAATTGTAAAGCTACCCATGCTCTTCTATCCATCTTTACTATCCAGTGTTACCCCAATTTGTCATCAGCCCATCCAAATCTCCAAAAAATGAATGGAAATACTTTACTGACATTGGATTGTGGGACAGGGAAGGGCTACGGCAAAGCTCCTACTTCAAGTCCATGAAGTGAGTGAGTGCTTCTGGGAATGTTGAACACCCTGGGCACACAGGATTACATTTCTATATCCTCAATATTTGTAATTAAAGTAGATCTGAAGCCTAAATTGAAGCTAACCTAATTTTAACCCCTTTGCTGACCTATCACTTATCAGCTGTCAAATGCATTCTAATCCTAAGGTCCAGGCTCTGTGGCAGTGGGTTGTCAAGTAGGTGTTAACAAATGGTGATTAAAAGCAACACCAGCCAATCATTGGCTATGCCCAAACACAGCTTTTGTCCTTGACAGCTGTTTTGTGCCCTTCTGGTGCCACTACTGCAGGCTGATCTGACAGTTGAATAGTAAAAGATTAGTGATAAGTCAGCAGAGGGCGGGAATGTGGGTTATGTCCCCTTTAAGGTTAAAACAATGTGACAGATTCTCTTTAACAAGATCTCAATCATCTATTTCTAATAAAATCACATGAGAACAACATCTGTGTAGACACAGGCTTTAATTTTGATTAAATTGATGTGCGCAGTTCAGATTATTCCATATCTATTAAAGAGAAAAACACAGAGCATCTAATTAGCTTCACTGCAGACTGCAATTTAGGATATTTGTTAATAATCCATCATGGTAGCAGGATAGTACTATTCTACCACTTTGTTACAATAAGAGTATTTGCAGATGGATAGACAATAAAGAGATCATTTGCTTGTATTAATTATTCTCCACCCAAATATTATCTACCCAGAACTTGAGACCCTTTCCTTGCACAAATTATTCACCCAGAGCTAGACGCCATTTCCTTGCATTAATTATTCCTCCAGAGCTAGAGGCAGTTTTCTTGCACTAACTACTCACCTAGAACTAGAGACCATTGTCTTGCACTAATTATTCACCCAGAACTAGAGACGTTTTCCTTGCACTAATTATTCTTTACCTAGATCTAGAGGACATTTTCTTGCCATAATTATTCACCCAGAGCTAGACGCCATTTCCTTGCACTAATTATTTCCCCAGAACTAGAGACCTTTTCCTTGCACTAATTATTTACCCAGAACTAGAGACCTTTTCCTTGCACTAATTATTTACCCAGAACTAGAGACCTTTTCCTTGCACTAATTATTTACCCAGAACTAGAGACCTTTTCCTTGCACTAATTATTTACCCAGAACAAGAGACCTTTTTTTGCACTAATTATTCACCCAGAACTAGAGACCTTTTCCTTGCACTAATTATTCTCCACCCAGCCCTAGATTATTTACTTTGGGTTTGTTCGCCCATAAATATTTCATAAACTAGTGGTAGTAAAATGGTTGTTCCTTGCAGCCTTATTATGTAGTGGTTATAATGAAGGCTGATCAATGGTTTAATTAGGAATGTCATTTTACAACTTGAATTACTTTGCATGTAGGGAATATTTCAAATCTACGTTTCCAATTTTTGCCCACACACATTTACTATGACTCTAGTATTTCTCAGCGTGTGAGTGGTCTCTTATAGTCCATAATAAGAGTAAGTGTAACCTGGTGAAAATCATATTTTTCCTTTATTCATCTGACACGCTGCTGTACTTTAATAAATGACCACCAACACATCCAGGCTATTCATATGCCGGGCCTTTCTAAATGCTAGATCTGTCTGTGCTTCTCAATGTCTTACTTAAGTAATCCCAGGAGCTCAAGGTTGAAAGAAGCACACAAATAAAACAACTCTTTTACAACAATAATGAAACAAAATTGATATTGCTTCTCCGTGATTGCTTGGAAGCCCCACTTAGGAGGCAAGATATATACGCCACCATTTTTTTATATCTGTCTGAAGAACAAAGGCTTGTGTGAGAGCGATGCAGTTGCTACTCGTGAAAAATGGCTCTTGTCTTGTAGACCAACAGGAGTAATAAAAAAACTATTATGGCTTCAAATATTTATTTCATCATTTTCTTCCTTACCGCCTGAACATATTCATTCCCCCAAATAAATGGAAATGCTGAAAACTAACTTTTTTGGGGAAGTTGACAGTTTCAACCTATCTTTATTTCTGGATGTGTACGCTTGATTCTGCTGTATAAGAAAATAATCTAGCATTCACTCTGCGGGCATGGCTGGGGGGACGTGTGCTACAGAAGACTAATATCTGGACAAATTGAACTAATAACACTGATGTTTAAAGGTTAGAGGTAGGTCATAATTGGCTTCTGGAAACTACTGCATGAGGATTAAGGGAATGGATGTTTTACACTTTCTGCTGATGACCTGGCCTTATCTTTCAGCTGATTTCTACTTAGAAACGGACAAATATAGTAAACATGGTATTGGTGTTATCTCTTATGAAGAAATGCTGTAATACTTTCCTTCCACACAAAATGAGGCTACGATGTAGATGATTACGCATCCAAGTTTTAAATGATGCTCTGCCAGACTACAAAGTAATTCTGATTTTAATGGCTGCATAGTCGCTCATAGAAAAAAATCCGTCCGCACACCGCAAACTTTGCTGAAGAGTTTATTGTATCACACAGATACACATCATCCCGCCATGGATCCTCTCATCATCCCGCCATGGATCCGCCATGGATCCACCATGAATTCACTCTAACATGTTTCACCCAGTAATGGACTTAATCATAGAGATTTCTCTGTGATTAAACCCATTTTTGGGTGAAACATGTTAGAGTGAAAAGGATCCATGGTGGGACAATGTGTGCCTGTGTGCTATTATTATTATTATCAGATAGGATTTATATAGCGCCAACAGTTTGCACAGCGCTTTACAATATAAGGAAGACATTACAATCACAATACAATTCAAGACAATATGGTAAGGAGGACCCTGCCCCTGAGGGCTTACAATCTAAAAGGGAGGGAGTATTGATACATGAGGAGGTAGCTGTGTGGGTATGAATTGTGTGAGAACATGATGGTACAGTTGTTAGGTTGAGGTGGGTGTGCTATAATAAGTTCTTCAGTAAAGTTTGCAGTGTGCAGCCGGACTTTATTTCTGTGAGTGGCTATGGATGTTGGAGCAAGACTGGCTCGGCTGGTGGGCATCTGCCGTTCTCTCTAGTGCTGCTGTGAAGGAGCAGTGATAATGTGTTATGGAATTTAATGGCTGCTTGTTCATGGCCATTGACGCATTCGCTAGTGAAGTCATAGAATAAGCATGACAGCCAGGCAACCAGCACCATATAAAACAATAGAAATGAGTGTCCATGTCATATCTTCCAACTTTAAGAATGTATATGCCAAAAATGATTAATTAAACCCAGAATGTTTTTCATCATTACCTTTCTTTTATAATGGCTTTTTAAATTAGCAAAAAAAATAAATAAGGGATAAGATAAAGGTTTTAGTGCAGAATAACACTTGCGGTAGTTAAATAGTACATATTCATAGATATCTGTACATAAGACCAGAAAGAGGGACAACTGAGGAGGAAAGATGAACAGAGGGATTTGGTACCAAATGAGGGACAGTCCCTCCAAATAACCAACGAGAAAGCCACTCGCACTCCAATTCGATGTCCAGTCAATTTATTTATTGGCTGAAGTGGTATGACATCTTATTGCAACGTTTCGGAACCCAGCGGTTCCTTCATCAGGCAAACAGTTCTGGGTTCTGAAACGTTGCAATAAGATGTCATAACATTGGTGTGCGAGTGGCTTTCTCGTTGGCTGTTCGTTATCTGCAGAGGCATCTACTGCAACTGTACGTTGGGTTTTTCTCCGGTTAGGAGTGTGATGGGACTAATTGGATCTTGAGTCCCTCCAAATAAGGCGCAGTTGAGAGGTATGCCCATATTTCTAGCATGGCACGCTTAAGCTGGTCACACACTGCTTGAATTTTAGCAGAGTTCTGATGACTTGGACGTAATTCGTGAGTGGCCCAGTCCGCACCCCTCTGTTTAGCAAAAGTCTATATCTTTCTTGACTTTTGTTGAAGGAGACTGTCTGAATATTTTCAGCCAAACAGTGGCTGCGGCCAATCCGTGCAGGCACTGTTCATGTATTCTGACAGCGGCATACCCCTTGCTGTCAAAATACAATAGCTTGTTGAGGAGGAAATCCTCCGTCCATGCTGTTTAGCGTGGATGGTGGAATGTATGGCCAACTTTACTTTAATCTAGCACAAGATAAAACAGCTGGCTGCCTCTACTGTAACGTCACTCTATGGCACCGCCATGAGAATGTCATTGTCACACCAAATACTTTACCATTGCGACCAAGCATGTCATTAAGATAGGTTCTTGTTATACCTCATTATGGGTATGGTTTAATTCTTTGCGGTTCTGCTCTAATTTCTTACAAAGATATACAGTGTACACTTAGGGCTCATTCACACCAGGTGCCTTGAGCTGTGGGTATCAACACAAGGACACTTAGAGAACAATTGTTCTCTAGGTGTCCTGTTTACACCATACAAGTTTGTTGCGTAAAAAAAATAAATTAAAATAAAAAACAACTGTGTGCATAGAGTTGATTTTTTTTAAATACCTTTGTTAATTGGAAAAAAAATGTAAACACTGTAATGTGTTGATACAACGCACCACTGCTGACCAGCGTGTGCACACATTATGTGCACCATAACGCATGCCCGCTGGTGTGATATGGGCCCTAAGTGTAAATTTGTGCATACATATCATGAAACAAGCATTGAAATAATAAAGGAGCTGCCAACCTGTTTCAAAACATTATGTAGCTAGATTTAAATACAACCCCCTATAAAGTACTCTTATGCAATCGAGTCTGTTATTAATCCAGCTCAAATCTTTATTCAGAGCATTAAAAAGCAAAATATTGTAAAGATATCTGAGGTCACTTCTCTTCTAGTCATTAAGAATTAGCAGTGGCTATGTCATTACAATGTCCATGTGCTTTCAATAAACAGTAAAAGAAAGCATTGCCACCTTTGGTAAAGCAGCATATTTTCCTTCCCAGAGACCATTACTGTGTTTTTCTATGGCAACAAAATGAATCAAGCAGCATGTGCCCCATCTTTTTAAGAAACTCTGTTAGGGCTCCAGATTACATTTCAGTGCACAACCACCCGAACAGAACGTAGACCCAGAAAGATTGATTGTTGCCTTTTTTGCCCTTAGCCAATCCGAGTAAAGCTTATCTTGGGCAAAGAATATGCTTTCTCAGCACATCTGATGTGTACACATCGCTGGAAGCCTCATGTATACACTGGAAGAAAGAATGTAATCTTTCCTAAATCCAGCAATCCAGCTTTCCTTTTCCAGTGCAGGATAAAGGAAATCTGTACAGAGGAACTATTGAGGCTCTCAATGCTGACTTAACCTTCTGAAAATACTAGCTGCCTGGCTGCCAAGCTGATCCTATGCCTTTAATTGTTAGTAGTCAAAGCAAATATGCAGATTGGGAGTTTGGACTTCACTCTTACCTTCCTGTTCTGCATGCTTGTTCAGGGTCAGTAACTCAGAGATCATTCACACCAGCAATGTGCACTACCACATGGCCGCTAGTATGCATTGTTAGGGATGCAGTGAAATTCCAATGCGCTGTTTAACTTTATTGAAATGTTACAAAGGGGTCTATTCACGAAGCTGCCGAGGGCAGCCAAGTGAATGACCGATCTGAAGTGAAGTGAGCCGAACACTGTTCGGCTATTCACTTCAGGCTGGTACGGCTAATTTCAGCCGTACATCGGCTTGCTTCGTGTGTCTTCGGGTCGGCCGAATATGCTCAGCATGTTCGGCCGACCCGAAGTGCAGAAGGAGTTCGACTCAGCCGATCCAACATCTGGATCGGCTGAGCCGAACCTCTGGCAGGCTTCTCACTGCTGTTCGGGCTATTCTTAAAGATGCCGAACAGCAGTACCGATGCATATGCGTTCGGCTCGGCTGAGCCGCTCGGCCATGATCGGGAGCTATTGTGAATAGCCCGTACAGCAGGCTCTCGGTTCGAATTAACCGATGGACTCCCGTAACCGAAGCTAGCCGAAGGATCGGCCGAAGCTACGCTAGATCCTTCGGCAGCTTCGTGAATAGACCCCAAAGTGACATTTCTTTCAGTTCTTTTTATCCCAGCATGCTGTGATGTGATATGATGTGATGTTGCATGTCGCAACATGCTATTGTGTAAAAAGTACTGCATGCAATACTCTTTTTTTTTTTCAGCACACACCACAGCAATACAGTGGTGTAAACTGATAGGAAACAGAAAATTGCCTTGTCTATGCATTGGGACTGCCCATCTCAGCCCAATGCATCTGGTGTGAATGGACCCTTGAAAAGTATTGAAGCCAGAGAGTCAGCATGAGAGTCAAGCAGGAAATTTTTTTTAGAAGGAGAGGTCAATGACAGTCTTCGTAAGTATAAAGTATCTTTGAACCTGCAGGAGAATAGCTTGACAATTTTTTTTTCTTTCAGTAAATACAGGAGAACAACATGAAGGATTCCAGCTAAATTTGCTGAGAAGGCCTATTCTTTGCTCATAGGACAAAAAGTCAGGTGTCGATGTAGACTATAGTGATCGTAGCCCTTTCCATCCCGATAGCTCCGCCAATAGCAAGGCATCTCCTAGCACACTCATCTAACCATTTTTAAAGCCATAATCACAAATGACAGTGATATAATGAAAACATATGTGAAACACTTCAAGACTGCACATTTTATATAAACACCTAAATCATTAATGTCACTTAATGCATAAAAATAGTATACTAGTGAAGAAAGACTAATTGAACATGGTATCAATAAATGTGGTGCATATGTTGATGCAAGTTTTGTAAATCATTATAGCCCCAGGGAAATACTAGTAGTATAAATCAATGGTGACCTGGGGAACCATGATACACAAGAGCATTTGAACAAAGGTGTTTCATAGTATAATCAGATTCATTTGCTCTAACTGCAGCACAAACAGGGTGAAATCCTTTAAGAAGCAAATATATGTAATGTCCTAGGCATATGCGAGTCATATCACTAGATGATCTTTGACCACTGTTAGATGGTAAATGTCTTTCTTGTCAGATCTAACATGGCAGAGCTGGTAGACTATTAAAGCTGAAGCTCTGGGTATGTAGTATTATGCAACTTACATTAGTCCAGCTTGGTCCAATGTAAGTATAGCACTGTAGTAGCCATCAGAAATGTTTATATTTTTTTCCTAAGGTTATGATATCATTCAATAACTCGATAAAAAGAAAATAATGCAGCCACCATATGTTAAGGCTGGTAAACTGCAAAGTATTACACTTCTGATCATTGCAAGTTCATATAAAAATATATATGTAATCCTTGCGCACCATATTTAATTTGTGATCTACCATATTGTCCTTTACAGGACTTATATTCTAACTGTAAGAAAAATGATTTCCAACAATAAAAATATGGATCAAATGAAGCTTGAGAATTACTTAAAAGCGAAGTTTATTTTTTAGACCATGTTTCATGTTACACCCATATACAGGTTTTAAGAAGCAACATGGTTACAATGACACCCCTACTTACCTGAATTGCAGGGTTCTTCTCCCCGCAGGCTTCTGCCATTATCTGAATTCAGTGCGGCTGTGTGTGGCTCCACCCACACAGATGCGTTATTCACAGATCCTTTGACAGGAAAAACTATAAGCTCTGTCTGCCGCCGTGGACCACAATGGAGTACAACTGCAATGATGTCGCCGTACTTGTAGTCAATTCATTCTTCCTCCTGTCCCTTAACTGTTTAGGGTCTGGGAGGAAGAGACTGCAGTATCCAGAGCACAGCACCCAAGATCCATTGTGGTTAAAATGCTTTGCAGGCTCAAATGCAAAAAAATTACAGAGCAAGACTGCTTACATACCTGCAGACCCATTGTCATGCAAGAGTTAAAGGCATAGTCCAGCATTTGCAAAAATAAATAAATAAATATATAAATAAATGCACACACAATAACAAAGAAAAATGTGCATTTATTTATTTATATATTTATTAATGTATTGATTTCTTTTTGCAAATGCTGGACTATGCCTTTAACTCTTGCATGACAATGGGTGTGCAGGCATGTACCCAGTATTGCTCTGTAATGTATTACTTGCACTGTAGTCATTCTCTGGATAATCTGTGGAAAGCTTTGCTGTCATATTGGCAAATGGATGCTAGCTATCATGCACAGATTGAAAAGCTTCGCTCCTTGCAACTCAATGGAGCAAGCTGAAGACATTGAAATCAACTACAAAATTTGGTTTGTTATTTCCGATCAATAAAGTGATGTAGGGCTGTTGAAAATGTATTTTACAACTGCATGCAACATCCATATATAGCATATTTACAATGATTTATATATAAAAATCATGTGCTGAAAATTCTTTAGAAAGATCTTTTCCTTAGTTATGTACTTGCTAAGTGAACATCCACTGCACGCATCGCTGAGATCATACACGGAGCACTGCTGTGTATCCATGCATTCACGCATTCACACATAAGCAAGTGATCATCATTTTGCTGACGAAGTACTGCTTACCTATGCATGCAATGCAAGGTTAAACCAGAACCAGTGGCGGAACTACCGTGGTCGCAGAGGTCGCGGCTGCGCCCGGCCCTGGAGTTCCGCCATTTGGAGGGGGCCTAGGACAGGAGGAAGGGGCCCCTGGTAACCGCTGATAACCAGGATATTTATTATCCCGGTAACCGCTAATGTCAGTCCCGGGACCTCTTCCTCCTTTCCTGGGCCCTACATGCTTCACGCTGCTCCTCTCACCTTGTTTCGCGCGCAGCGTGAAGTATGATCCAGCCGGCGCAGCAGCCAATGAGTGGGAAGCGGTGTTATCCCCGCCCCCTCATCACACAGAACGCTGCCGAATAGAGAGCTACTGCAGACACGAAGGGGAGATGTAGGGAGATGGGACTATGAAGGTGACATGGGGTCCGGGAGCGGAAAGCTGGGAACATAAAGGGGGAGATGAGGGGAAGCTGGGGACATGGAAGAGGAGAGTGTGTGGTATGGGAGCGGAAAGCTGGGGACATGAAGGGGGAGATAATGGGGAGCTGGAGACATGAAAGAGGAGATTATGTTTTTTTTTTGTCTAAAATATGTTTGTTTGTTTTTAAATGTATCTAATGTTTTACTTCTTGGGGGGGCCCTTCATGGATTCTTGCATCGGGGCCCTGAGGTCACTAGTTACGCCTCTGACCAAAACTACAGACTGATATCAAAACATACTTCAATCTGTCTTGATAACAGCCTCCTGTTATCCTAAGCACAAGATGAGCTGGTCTGGCAAGAGAAAGGTGCATTCCTGTACAGTGCTGTGAATAAAAATCAGGGAGCCTGCTGATAGCAGGAGAGAGAAGAGAGATGACCTTAGCAGTGTGCTGTTTACTTTCAGTAAATTCACTTTCCAGTTATGGGCTGCATTAGGATGTAGTCTCAGCAGTCTTGCTTAACTGCAGCAGAACAAATTAAGTCATGGACCTGGTCATACTGTCTGGCAGGGGTGAGTGAATCTTAAGATTGGCTTAAAAGAATTACAAATCTTTTGGCAGGTAAAGAGTTGACACATATGTGTTTCAGTTGTGCATTTAGCTTCTTGGACTATAGTCTTGCTTTAACGCCAGTAACATAAGCTCTGAGAAGATGTTAAAATTCAAGCCACAAGCTCTACAGTCTGGATACCATATGATATTATGTGTTATGTGAAAACTTGCCACAGTCAGCTTCAATAGACAGCAATCAGAAGAAAGGCACGCATTTTATTTCTGACATGGAAACCAGAAAAGCAAAAACAAAACCTATTTTCTCTTCTTTCCTGTTTTTGCAGGTGAATATAATTCACAAAGGCATTATCTGTTGTTCTATCTAGTAGTGGCATAGGAATAGGAGACATAGCTGCCACAATTGCGATGATCCGCAGTGAACGTAACACTCAAGACCCAGAGTAGAGGTGACAGGTCTAGGGATGCCACTGCATATTGCTTAACAATGTCAACTAACCTGGAAGTGACAGCGGATTATAAAGGAGATCAAGATCGCTTACCCCTGTGCGTTTTGCTAAATACAGAAATAGATACTTACTACAAGACATTTGTAACTTTGTGTTCTATCTATAAAGCCATGGGAGAACAGTTTTCCTTGAACTTTTTGTTTTTCTAGTAATTGTGCTGCCATTATTTTTTACTGTCTAGACTCTTCAGTTGTGTTCTAAAATGACAGCTCGAAAGAGCACATTTCCGTGGTCATTTATTACATTTAATGAAATCTAGGCTACATGTATGTAGTTAAAATGTCAGAATGGTATTTCTTGTGAAAAAACGAGCAGTAGTGATCTAGACGAGGCTCTGCACACACCATGTAAGTAGTATTGACTTATTTACTCAGGTCAAAAAGGCGTCTTATCCTTTTAAACAAGTGCCTATAATTGGATTGTTTGGTCTAAGAACAGAAAACATCAGGGAGTATATATACTTGTCCTGTACGAGCACTAATAGATTACATCCATTGCTGAAAACAAGAGTCACCTGAGCATGCACCAATATCAAACAAAGCAAGGCAGACCCTTTCACTGGGTAAATGAGCCTGCTCATCCTCTCCGTATAGGTAAGCCTATATTTCCCTTACAGACCCTGGCGGTCTGGCCAATAGCCACACATCACAAATGAGCACTTTAGGGATTTCACAAGACAACTTTGCAAATCTCTGTGTCTTTTATTGATGTCCATTTATCTAGCAGAGACAAGACCTGCCATTGAGCAGAAGACGCTACATGTAGGTAGTCACTTTATAACCATTTATGAACAGTATAATAAATAGTTAATAGCTTAACTACAACAAACTTGTTTATCCTGTCATGTTACTTAAAGACCACAAAAAAAGAACCGTGACCACAATACATTGATTTAGCTAGAATTAAACTTATTCCTGTGTCTACATTATCGAACATGATAGTTACTTCTAGAACCTAAGTGCTACCAACATTTGTTCATGTCAGGTCTCATTATGCCAATGTTCTTTATCAATACTTTGCTCCAGCCAATTTACACCTGCTGTCTCACCAGGGACCCCATTTAACCTTTTTCAGCTCTCAACAGAAGAGCTTTTGAAGCTGCATTAAGTAGAAAGACCTCCCTTTCCAAGGCTTATTGGCAGACATTCAAGCTGTCGCTAGCCTGTAAATGACCTCCCATCTCAAGCAAAATTTTAAGCCATTGCTGCACCACAATGTGAATTTAGGAGAGTAAAATTACCACAAACACCATTTGGTCTTTTTATTCGGAACTGCTGCCGATTGTGCAGTGTGCAATTATGAAGCATTCTACTTAAACACAAGGGATACATGGCAACCCCCACAGTGAAGCCTGGTCAGCACATAAAGCAGCCTTTACAAAGCTTTGCTGCTAAGATCATTCCCCTAGTTCTGTCATTTAAAGAGATATTTATAAAAGAGAGAAATTAGGTTCTTGTAAAGCAACAGTCTGGAGTTGTAATGGCATAGAAACCACATTTTTATGCTGTCACACAGCACTATAATTAGCAGAAAATGAATAAGTAAGCATGTGCATTACATAGCTTGTGTTCTTTCAAGTGCTAAGCTAACTGTGGAATATTCTTTCACCTTATGTACTTATGATTATAATGCTTGTTTTAGTATTTCCCTACTAAATGAAACTAAAGTGTCAGGAAGTCTAGTCACAACACGCTCTATATCAAAATAATTTTGCCACATAGTAACTGGCAGTCATTCTGTTTATGAGTGGTGGTATCTGTCCTTTTAGGCTGGGTTCACACCTAGGCGTATCGAATATGCGCATTTGTCGCACGTTTTTACAGCGAAAACGCGTGTCAAGCGCGCATTTCCGAGGGCTACCTGGCTATATCCCAATGGATACGCGCGGCAAATACGCCCCAAATAAGCTCCTGTACTTCTTTGGGCGTAGGGCGTTTTGCAGTGTGTTCCTACGCGCTGTAAAACGCCCAGGTGGGAACCATGCCCATAGGCAATCATTGGTTTTCACATGTTGAGCGTTTTACAGAGCGTAGGAACGTGCTGTAAAACGCCCATGTGTGAACCAGGCCTTAGTCTTTAGCAACTTATTTCCTGCAACCCAGGATGCAGGCACAGGCAGAATAAATGTTTATATATTCTTTATTATTTTTTATTGTTATATATATTTTTTATACTTTTATATGTATATTTTTAATATACCAAAATCACATTTCTGCAACTCTATCAGCCTTTCTCTATCTATTTATGATGGAGGGAACCCCTGCTAATAATTGCTATATATACACACCACGGTACATTAGCATAAACAGTAGGCTGATATATATATAAAAGAATAAGGAATGTGGAATACTTAATGTATTTGACACCTAGGGCTGCTCTATATGGCAAAATTATTTATAATAATAGTAATAATAATAACACAGAACAAATAACAATGGACAGAAAAGAAATGCAGACAGTGAAAAATGTAGTGTTCCTTCACACTGGTGGTCAGTGGTGAAGGGCCCTTTTACACTGGTGGTCAGCTAAAAAGAGTCCTCTTACACTGGTGATCAGGGGGAAGAGTGTATCCTACATTGGTGGTCAGTGGGTAGAATGTCCCTTACATTGGTGCGCATTGGAAAAATGCCTCTTATAGACAGCTTAAAAGATCATTGGTGTTTGGGGGTTTTTAAATGTTTAAAAGTTGCTAATTGCTCCCCTACTGAACCCCTAGCAACCTCTAGAGGAATGGCTGAAAGGCTAATTGATTTATATGTAAACTAGCAAATAGGGATGTTCAGATACCAAGTACGTACTCAGTAAAAGTACAAGTACATGTACAGATACTTTTCCAGAATAGACTAGAGAAAAATTCTAAATTTATTAGGCAGCTGTCATTTTAAAGGAGCATACGGAGCACCTGGCATTTGTACATCCCTACTTTAATAATTTTTATTTTTTTTTGTAAATATATATACAGTATATAAGTGATGAATCGACACAATTTTTTCAAGTACTGATACTTGTCCAAGTCCTCACAGATACAAGTACTGATACATTTTTGTTTATTGTCATGTGACAGTTTTTCTAAAACAATACAGACACATGATTTCAGGACAGTGCTGGAGCGCCAGAGCGAAGTCCCAGCTTTAACTGCTGCAACCCTGGTAGTTCTCGTGAAAACGCCAAGCATCGGTACTGGTATCTGACCCGGTATCTAAACATCCCTACTAGCAAATGTGCATTAATTTGGAGGAAGGAACATGATATTTAATGTAATGTGGTGTTTGATAAGGCAGAGGGGAGGCAGGGTCTATACTGTACAGCAGTTGAGCAATGTGCATTACAAAGCATAAAGCAATATATCTAAAGAGGTGTGAATGATATACTGTACAGTGTAGAGTGATGCAGTTTGGGGTCTGATCTATAGAGTTGAGAAATGTAGATTTTGTAGCATACAGTATACAGAGTGGAGTGGTTCACAGTATAAAAAGTACAGCACAATATTGAGTGGTTTCTAGAGCAGAACGTGCAGTACTGCAGTACACCATAAAGAGTGAAGAAGCGTGATGTACTGTATGTCATATAGAATGTGCAGAGTGGAGCCATGTAGATTTGCAAATTGATGCACTTGAGTATAAAAATTATGTTGCAGTGTTACAAGAATCAAGAACCCTTTAATAACATTATCATCAACGTAGGACAAGAAATGGCTTTAAGGAAAACCACAGATATCAATGTTTAATATTTTCAATTTTGATACTGATAGACTTTGCAGCGGGCAGTAGTATGATCATTAAGCATTTGTATCTTTAGAGAAAATATGTTTACCTCAATGTTGTATCTCAATGTTACTGATCTATTGCAGTTGGAGTGCAGTTCATTTTAGTCCACATGCATGCACTCCAACAATGGAGGACCATGAAGGAGAAACAATGGTTAGCTTGAAGATAAGAAAAGTATATAAATGAGAGAATTATATATAAGGGTCAAAATGTAAAGAAGGATTTCTGGTCTGCTGCTTCCATAAAAGAAGGATGCAGGACTTGCACCATCTACTAAATATGAATGTGGAAGATGAGAACAGGCATGAGAACAGGCTCAGAGAAGTGTTGAAAGAGGAAGAGGACTGTGAACAGGGCAGGGATGAGTGATGGAACTGCCCCATTCCATACCCTAAAGGAAGGTTTAAGAGCTCTTAAAAAGCACCAAGTGAAGACAACAGCTGAAATGACAAAGTAAAGATCAGCTAACATTTTATTTACATAAAGACATTGTGGATCTAGGAAACAGAGAAAATGCCAGAGCTATTGAGTATAGCAATCATCTGTCCAATACATAAAAAGCATGGTAAAGCCAAGTGTGAAATTACCATTGCATAGTCCTGCTTAGTGTGGTATACAAGATTTTACCCTAGATTATGACCATTAAAATTTCACGACCCATGGAATATCTTCCTGCACGCTATCAAAGCTGCCTCAGAACTAATAGGTCTACTGCAGATCAGATATTTATGGTGAACGTAATCTTAGATAAGTGCTATTATTTTAATATTAACACACATCAACATTTCAATGACCATAGCAGCTTTAAAAAGGTAAAGTTATATCAGACCACAAAAGAGCTATACATGCCACCTAAGCTCACAAGACTAACCCAATGATTCTCTGGTAGACAATATTGAAGTTATAGAACAGGGAAGTATTAAACACTTTTGAAGCCTACTGAATAGTGAGACAGGCTGATATGCTCCCAGCTAACTGTCATGAGAGAGGTAGACAGTACCCCCGGGGAAATCGTATTCAGGTGGATAAAATGGAAGCTTATATATGCAAATTACATTAATATGTTATGTTGAATCCTGCAAGACTTCAAGGAAGATCTAGAATTAGAGGTATGCCAGAGAAGAGAATGAAGGTGAATAGTGACAATATTTTCTCATCTTCAAAAGGACAAAATTGAAAAATGTGAAATTGTTCAGTTGAACTGAGCCAATTACAAATGCTCTTAGAGGTTTAAGTATCTTGGATCAGTGATGACAAAGTGCAAAATAAAATGAGAGACTCGCTTGACAATGGATTAGCAATGTGAACTTACTTAACTTTGCAAAACGTTTCTAAAACATGCAGTCTCTGCAAAAGCTTCAAACACATAATTTTCCATACAATGGGGAGACCAGTGGTGTCCTATGACTGATAAAGCTGGATAATGACAAATGATCAAGTGATCAAATGAGAGAGGAAGATATCCAGCAGAATTGTTGGCCTTTTAAATAAGTGTGGATGCTGAAAAATAGAAGGAATTCAGATCTCATGGATATGTACAAGAAATCAAGTGCAGTATGTTTAAATAAAAACAAAATACAGCCTTAGGGCACAAAGGATGTCTGTACTGGGGTCGCTCACCACATCAGACACTAATACCCTACAAGTGCATCTTCCCTTGAGATGGGGCAGGCAGGTTAACAGGTTTGGCCATTTGTGCTAACCCCCTGGTTTACTGCAGAAACATAAAGGTTATAGCTGGGCTTCTTGGACATTTACCAAACCTTACCTCCTGCCTAGGTTGCCTTTTGGATGGTCTGGCTCTGTAGGGAAAACAATATGGAAACTCTGAGTGCAGGTTGGGCTGGAATTGTTCAGGAGGTTAAAGCCCTTCATGGACTGTAGCACAAAGTAGGAATAGTATTGCAAGCAGTCTTCCATTTTAATATCAACACAACATATCTGCCGTATCAATGCACAGTTAAACACTTTCTTAAGCAGCTCTGGGACTGCCTGGCTGCCTGATAAAGTACATTTAAACAATTTAGTCCTTTGGCATGAGTAAGCTCAGTTTAAGTGCGAAACCGCTGTGGATTGATTGTGTTAATCAATAAATGTATGTGTGTGTGACTAGAATGGACAGGAATATTTTAGAATCTGTGGTAAAGCACCTCAAGTCATTGGCTAAACTAATGAATGTAAATGTGCATAAGACTGAGTGAGTGTATTAGTTCTTGTAAAGTCTAAATGGTAATGGATTTCCTTAAGATCACACAGCAGAGCACTGACCCTGAAGGCTGTCATTCTCTATAATGTCTCTTAGGCTCTCTATGTTTCTGTGTGTTAAAGTGAACATATACTCTTTTCAGTTTGTTTTTTCGATAAACATGTAAAAAAAAAAAGATCAGATTGATGTAAATAATGTTATTAATATGTGTGTTTTTTTATTTGTTTCTATAAAATATTTGCAATGATGGCTATCCTTGCTCTAATCTTCGACTTGGAAGCCTTAGTGCAGTTTTTATCCATTGGCACATTGCTAGCCTATACTTTTGTTGCAGCCAGTATCATCGTATTGCGATTTCAGCTAGAGAAAAGTGAAACTTCAGCTGCAGGTGACCTAGAGCCAAGTCCCCAGAACTAAGAGCTTGGAGTCAATGCAGATAACTGAGGGTAGCCATATTGGGCCATTAAAATACAGAGGTTTTTTTACTGCTTTACAGTGCTGCACAATAGTTCTGCTTTACGTCTGCTTACAATGCAGGTCTATTAATTATGTATGTGGCTGATATCATAACAGTTGTTCAGACAGATAGTACCTGCATTGAGTTGAGCCACCACTGAGATCTCCTTCTAGATGCTAATCTACAAATCTCTGTTTAATACAATAAGGAATATTAAAGAGCAGGCTCGTAAGCATATTAACATCAACTAAATTACTTTAAAGTAAATTTGCTACAATAACTCAAAATATGTATTCCCTGAAATACATTATAGTGTTGCTGGTGTTCCGAGAACACACATTCCTATGGCTGTGAATGTGCAAGCCAGGAATTCTCATCTTTGCCCATTGTACACTCCTTGCTGTCTCTGAGACAAAGAGAGATAAGAAGCATCTAACCTGGAACCTGGCTGAAATAAATTACATCAAATTCAGACCTCAGGGACATTCTTATGTAATCATAGTGGATAGTATTATTAGTATAATTATGGGATTGATTCATTGCCAGACATTGCTCTCTAATAATGATGTAATTTAATATAGCCTTGGCAATTTATACTGGAGCTAATGACAAAAGGTGCAGTAAAAATTGCTATTTGAAAACAAACAATGTCATCTTATTCCTGTCCCCCAATACTTATGGGAATTGTGTCATTCTAGAAAATATTTATTGTTTCTGAATACTAGGCATTAGCAGCTGTTTATCACGTAAAGCCCAACTCCGGGCACAAGAAAAAAAATACTCTTGTAGTGGGGACCACCTACACTGCAAGGGTTAAATACTCGTTAAGTCTAGGGGTAGAGTATGAGGTGTAACACTTACCTTACTACTTGCTGAAGTCCATCCATCTGTGTGACCGGTCCTGAAAAGCATCTTCTCTAAGATGCTCTATACCAGTGATGGCTAACATTTTTGAACCTGCGTGCTCAAACTGCAACACAAAATTGATTTATTTATCTCAAAGTGCCAGTACTGAAAATAAGTTTGGTATTGCGTTGCAGTTTGGGCACTGGGGTTTAAAAAACATTTAGCATCACTGCCTTAGGCAAAATGGAAAACACACATATTCAAACATTTATACACTCAATAGACATACATCACACACATATCACACACTAATTAAAAAATAACACACACTTAAAGACCCACATCACACACATAATGAAACACACAGACACATCATACAAACATTAAAAAACACACATCACACACTCATTAAAAAAACACACACACTTATTAAAAACACACAAAAAACCACACATCACACACACTCAATAAAACACACACACACAACTATTAACAATAGAAATGTATAAATAAAAACTTCCCCCCTCTCCTGCTTACCTGTTTTGCAGGGAGGGGGCTGCATCCCTGGGGTTCTGTGAGGCACTTGGGGATTATCCTGGTGGTCCAGTGGAGGATCAGTGTGATCTGCATCTCTGGCTAATGCAGATCATACTAATCGCTCCTGCCTATGAGCAGCGGCACCACAAAAGAGTGATCAGTACGGTCTGCATCAGCAAGAGACCTGGACCACCACAAGATTATTTTCATTTAATATATTGCCGGATCAGCAATATATTAAATAGGATCTGGGCACCAGGTTTAAAGATGACTGAAACAATTTGTGGCGGCCATCTTCAAAAACTTACTGTGACTTGGAGACCTGTGGTACACCAGAGGCCCGCGAAGGGTACCCCAGGTGAGAATCTAGAGTGTGCAGGCCCTGGCAACGAGGCTCATGTGCCACCAGAGGGGCCACTGCATGCCGTAGGTTTGCAATCACTGCTCTAGGCCATGGCCTCAAGCTTGCCTCCTCTAGTGCTGCATTGTACACAAGGATGGTGAGGGGGTGCCCACAGCCTGGACTGTAATTGAAAAGAGTAGAGCACGAGAGCATGCTGGAGCAGAGAGTAAGATTAATAATACAGCCTCTTCCTGTCCTCCTAACCCTTATAGTTTTTTTTGGGGGGGGGGGGGGCAACCCCAGGGGGGG
>NW_017306570.1:1151997-1169237 GCF_000935625.1 Nanorana parkeri
TGGTTTGGTCGGGGTGGTGTCGTCAACTGCAAGGGTGGTATTTTCCATCCCAGAGTTGGGCTTTTAAAGTGATACTAAACTCAGGGGTTAAATCCTAAAAATGCATTCAAGTACCTTAACTATTAACAAAAATGTAGCTTATTTGTGTATCACTGAGCTGTGCATGGTCAAATCATCTCTGAATTGGTGCTGACACTGTCCTTCCTTCTGGAGGGTGGCTACTTTTGTTCGTCATGTTCCCTGTGTGTGTGTAAAGTAGCCACTGCTGCCAGCTCTGTCCTGTGATGGACTACAATCTCACGATTAGTTTACGAATTTCTATTGTGTCTGTAGTCCATTACGGGAGCAAGCTTGGAGCGTTGTCTACTTTACATTACACACCGGGACCATGGGGAACAAAAGAGCCACCCTCCAGAAGGAAGGACAGTGTCAGCACCATTTCAGAAAAGATTTGAGGATCTACAGCTGAGTGATACACAAGTAAGATACATTTTTGTTATTAGTAGGGATGCACCGATACCAAGTACAGTACTCGGTACAAGTACAAGTACAGATACTTTTCTAGCTCCAAGACTAGACTGGAGAAAAATTCAAAAGTTAGGAGGCAGCTGTCATTTGTAAGGAACACAGGGAGCTCCTGGGATTTGTACATCTCTGTTTTAATGTATGATTTTGTTTTTATAAATATAAATAAAGGGATGCACCAATACCAGTTTTGTGTACTTGCCCAAGTACTTACAAGTACGAGTACTGATACATTTTTGTTAATTGTCATGTGACAGTTTTTCTAAAAAAAATATCGACTAATGATTTCAGGACAGTGGTGGAGTGCCAGAGCCAGGTCCCAGCTGTAACCGCTGCAACCCTGGTAGTTCTCGTGAAAATGCCAAGTATCGGCACTGGTACTCAAAAAGTATCGGTGCATCCCTAGTTATTAGGTAATTAAATGCATTTTTAAGATTTAACTTCCGAGTTTAGTGTCATTTTAATAAACCAGTAACAAACAATCACCAGCACCCAAATGAGTAGTTTGTAAACACCACTTCTTCTTTATTCACGCATCATGTCACATCTCCAAGCACGTTTCAGGGTCAGACATGGTCCTCTTCATCAGGCTTTACTTGTTTCCGGACCCCTGCATGGCCCAAAACATTGCGCTTGCAGATGTGACCTGATGTGTGAATGAAGAAGAAGTGTTTACACATTACTCATTGCCGTGCTGGTGATTCTTCGTAACTGTTTGATTTATGCAGGAACATCCGCGGTCACTACAGCACCCACCTTTGTAATAGGGGTATCTGGTAAGGAGTGTAGAGGTATCCCTAAGGACATTTGCAGTACTTTAATAAACCATTCATATTAACTATTGTATTAACAAACAAGACACAGTTATGCTTTGTACAGCGCTAGCAAATACAGCTAAATATGGAAAGTCTTACACATTGTAAAAAGAATAATGAAGAAGTTATAAGGAAGATCCATGCCAATGAATTATTTATTTTACACGAAAGAAACTTTGTTTGGAAAGTCATGTGAACCTTTTAAATGCATGTTTGAAGAAATTATCTATTTCAACCTTGCCGAAGGAGTACAGAGAAAAGCAAAACGTCCTAAAAAGAAAAGAAAAAAAAGCAGACAAAGAAGCATTGATCAAGTGAAAATTATAAATAGCTTTGTACTTGACCAACAGGAAAAAAACACAGCTTGACAGAAAAACTGTCTGGACTCAGAGCCAGGGGGGTCATAAAAATGTTATTTCAATAAAGGATCTCCACAAAGATCAAAGTCTCAGCTGCAAAAAAAAAAAAGCAAAAGGAAAAGAATGGGAAAAAGGACTAAGGGGGAAAAAAATCACAAGACATTATGTTCACATACCTGTAACAGAGACATATTAAATCGATCCTTTATTAGAAAAGTAAACAGATGGAACTATCTCCAAACAATAAAGCAGACTCTGAGGCTATTCATAGATACAGAAGGAAAAACGTACCCTGAATGGCCATTTAGTACAGCAACACATTGGGGTTGTTTTACTAAAGGGAAATAGGCTGTTCACATCTCAAGTCAATTCTCCCTTAGCTTAGTGAATGGGGTAAAAAAAAAAAAAATCACTTTGCAAAGTATACCTAATCATGTGCAAGGAACATGTTTAAAAAAAAACAGTATTTTTGCTTGCATATGATTAGATGATGGAAGGGAATACGCCTATTTGCCTTTAGTGACTCAACCCTATTGACTCTAATGTTCATAATTTAGTGATACAGCTTGTGATCACTGTCAGTGAGTAGAAGGCTTGTAAAGAAGACAGTTGGTCCTGGGACCTAGGATACACTTACCATGGCTGGCAGTGCCTTATGTCAATACTGCACTTGGTTGTATCATAAATCATTCGTCTTTTCTACCACCACAAACAACTAAATTGCCAAAATTGAATATACCAAAGAGCTTCTAATGTCTATGGGACCTTCAGATTGCTAAGTCATATGCATGAATTGTTTGCTCTGTTCCATCTATGTATGTGTGATTTTCTAAAAGAGTATAGCATATTCAATTTCAGTTCCTATTCAGACCAATCCAGTACGGTGGTTTGCCTGAAACTGTGAGTTAATGTGTGTTATGCACATTAGCACGTTGCCTTTATTGTCATTGGCCCCCCCGATGCATTAATCCAATGCACCTCTGATGTATATTCTTAGCAGCATCCCACAAAGCATGGTAATGCATTATCCTGTGTTGTGGTCTACCCTGTCAGAAAAAATAGTGCATGTCAGATTGTTGGTCTATTCTGCTGCATTAGCAGTCCATTCATTTAAATGTGCTGCCTTAATATATGCATGTTGAAGTGAGGCAAAACAAAGTGAAAATCCACTTTGGAAAGAATACTCAATGATGTGCAAGAAACATTGAAAAAAATGGATTTTTGCTTGCACATGATTGGATGATTGAAGTCAGCAAAACATCATCTCTTTCACTGGGCTTAGTGAAAATGTACTGCGCTTAGTGAATAAGGTGATTTTATTTGCCTTGCACATCATTGGGCATTCTTTGCAACTTTGTACTTTGTTTTAACTGATTCACTATGATAAGTGAAAATTCACCTTGAAAGTGAATTTCCTTGATGAATCATTCCCACCATTGTTGTCAAGCCAAACATGCACATGGACAGGTAACTTTAAAAGTACAAATAAGCACAATTGACAACCACCACCCAATATTGGTGGAATTGGCAGGGTCAGGGCCTTCTGTACATTTAATATCTGTGTGTAGCTATAGATATCCTCAATACAAAAGGGTTCCATTCCATCCTTGAATCCAGCAGCTTTTTGTATTGGGTTGAACCAGACATACTGAAATATAGCAACCAGAGACAACAGCGGTGATTTCAATTTTGCATTTCTATGCTGATGTTGATGATTTTCAGCCTTTCTAGCCAATTCCCCCTTGCTATGCGTTGCCAATGCCATAACCCCTCCCTCATGCCACAGGCTGCCAGTGCACACCTTGGTATCCCTATAAAGAAATGACTCCTACGGTTTGCACAATATCTGAACAAGCCTATGTCTGGACTGTTAATGACATGGAATTCATAGACACAGTTAATTGCACAGCGCTGAAAAGCACAAAACCACTGCAGCCAAATTGCGCACAAAGATTGACAAGAATTATAGCATATTAACAGGTGCTGTCAGGAATTGTTATTCATAATGACTGCAACAATGAGAGAGAAATGGCAACAGCTCTGTTTAATCACTACTTTCAATAATGGATAACTACCACCTGCTGTGTGTTGTGACAAGTCTCCGGCTGAGTGTACGCACTCCACGAATTTCACGCAATCTGAATACTATATGCTGCCGCTAAGAAACAATAAAGAATGCTGACACTTTCCTGGAATAAAGCAAATCCCATAGGCATTGCAGGTTTTTTTTTTTTTTACCATTGCCAAGTACTGCAGACTTCAGACAAACAAACCAAAGTGTTAAGATTTAAATAGAATGATTCCATTTCTTCAAGGCTTTTATTCCATTAAATCTATATTCTACATGATTATAGTTATTGGTTTTCATGAACACACGCAGGAAAATTCTATTAATGTATGACTGCACCATGGTGACAAAACAAAATCTTTGGATAACATCTCAGATCATGGATGTATAATTTATACCGGAGATGAACACAATTGTTGTTATTGCAGCAAAAGGAAAGTTATCCACATCATAGTCTGGGTCGGAGCCTTTTGTTTATTTCAGGGCTTATTCATCCTTACAGCATAAATCCTGATCAATGAACAATATACAATTTTTCTTGCGTTGTGTGTGAATGAGTCCTAAATGAAACACTATTGTACATTAAAATATATACAAATAAACAGTAACAATTTCCCATGTTTTTCAATATATTTACAGATATCTTGCTGAAAGGCTACAGGAAAACAAAATCATAGTTTTGCCGCAACAATGCAATAGAGAGGGAGAAATAGTCAACCAAGCTGGATTGTCAAGATGTGGTTTTAAATCTGTCAATGAAATTTGAAGACACTGGGCATGTAGAAGACCGTAAACACGATGGAAGATCCAAAAAGCTGTCTTCATATGACAAACTGTAATTAAGGGTCAATTCTTTAAGGCAAGGAAGGATATCCAGTGATATTCTCCCTCGGCATCTGGCAGACCCATCTGGCTTCAAAATGCTGTGGAGGAAGTCTTCACAAAATGGTCCTGTACATCAGGTCTCAGCTAAGAACCCATTCCTGTGAAAAGGCAATAAGCAAAACAGATTGCAGAATGTACATGTCCGTAAAGCATGAAGCAACAACCAGTGTCATAGGATCTTGATAGATATGAATTCAAATTTGAAATATTTGGTTTGCAAAGACACCAGTAAATCATAAGATGAGTTTGCACACAGTGGATTAATGCTTGGCTACAGCTTACTGTGAAGTTTGGTGGTGGCTCTGTCATGGTCTAGGGTTACAGCAAATGGTGTGGAGACCCTGATTACAAAATTGTTGAAACACTGGAAGTTGAGAAATAAAAACAGATTTTGAAAAATGTAATCTTTTAACATGATCCTAAACACGCTTGATCCCAAACACAATTCAGACCTACTTGGAGTGGAAGCCTGCGGATGGAACATTTACAGCGTTGGAGTACTCAACTTAGAGCCCTAAGCTCAGTCTAACTGAACCTGTCTGGAATCCATTAAACAGAGAGAATGACAAAGTAAATTCCTGCAAGAAACTTTGTTGGACTTTACCACAAACCCACAATATACAACAGTGCAGCAACACAAGATGCTTTAGTTTTTGAGATGGAGCTGCGCACCTACTTTGGAACAAATGCTGGGAGTGTCCCTTCTCCGATGGTGGTTTGGGAGGCACACAAATGTGTTGTGAGGGGCCGTTTCATCTTAATCGCGGCCAAGCAGAAGAGAGACAGGCTGGAGAGTCTGCAGCTTCTGTGCGCCCGCGTCTCTAAGCTGGAAACCCAACATAAGGAATCGCTGGCGGCGGAGACCTACCACGCACTTCTAGAAGCTAGGAAAGATTTATCAGCACTGTTGGAAACAAAAATATGCAGGGCATTCACTTTAAGAAATGGCATATATTACGCAGGGGGCAATAAGTGTGGGAAACTCCTGGCAAGAGCGACCCGCACTCAGAACCTCCGCTCCCAGATTCAGGGCATCCGTAAAGACATGAATAAGGTGGTCTCTTCGCCCCCAGATATTGCTGCGTGCCTGGTCGTGAAGCTCGAGACAACACTATCAGAGCCATTGACATAATTCACTGGCTAGAGAAACACCAGAAGGGAGCAGTCTTGCTCTCCACGGATGCGGAGAAGGCCTTCGACAGGGTCGACTGGGACTTCATGATAGCGGTTCTGCAACATGTCGACCTAGGCCGCAGAATGCTGGAGTGGATCTGTGCGGTCTATTCCCAACCTTGGGCTAGAGTCCTCACAATGGGATGCCTATCCCAGCCCTTCCACATCACTAATGGAACACGACAGGGGTGCCCCCTGTCGCCCACCATTTTTATACTGACGCTGGAACCCTTCCTCAGACTGATTCAATCCGACCCCCAGATACACGGAGTATGCATAGGTGATTGCGAACATAAGGTAGCAGCCTATGCAGACGACATGCTGTTTTTTCTGACTGAACCCATGACGTCCCTGCAGAGACTGCGTTCCATGTTCCTGGAATATGGTACCATGTCAAACCTTTCAATCAACTACTCTAAATCAGAAGCTATGTCCCTCGGTTTACCTCCTGGGGATGCTCTGGAGTTGAGAGATACCTTTTCATACCATTGGGCCCCCTCAGCGGTTAAATACCTTACCGGCCTCATCAACAGAGCTATTCAACCTGAATTATGCTCCTATGATCCAGACCATCACCCAGGATCTTCACCGGTGGAGGGCCTTAACATGCTCTTGGTTTGGCAGGGCGGCCCTAATCAAAATGAATGTTCTCCCGAGACTTTTGTACCTGTTCCAAGCAATTCCCATCAAGCTACCCAAACTTTACCTAAACACACTGGAGGCGGTATTTAAGTGTTTCATCTGGCTAGACCGACGTCCGAGAATAGCATGGTCATTGTTGAAAGCCCCCAAAATCCATGGCGGCCTTGACGTGCCGGACATACCGAGATACTATTTAGCTGCCCATCTCTGCCGGGTCATTGACTGTCATGTCAACGCACCGTCTAAACTATGGGTCACCATGGAAACGCAATGGGAAAAGACACCCCCCGTCACAAATTTGACATGGCTTCCCCCACGATACGTATCCGAACACTTGACCACCCATCCTTTAATCGGAGCTACTCTAACGGAATTCTCCACCCAAAAGCGAAGGGGCATTCTTACGACTTCGGACAGCCCCATGACACCCCTGGCCCATAACCTGGACTTTGTCCCTGGCTGCACTCCAGATTTCCTTTCCCACTGGGCTCCCTCTGCAGCGCTGGCGGCCCATGCGTTCTTTAAACGTAACAGCTTCCTCAACAGGGAAGATCTGGCTCCTCTCTCCAGGACAGGACAGCTCCCTCGGTGGATATATTTTCAGGTGAGACACTACCTCACTTCTCATGCTAGACAAAGCAACTTTGCCCGCAACATGACCGGCTTTGAGAAGGCGTGCAATGGCGAAGGCCCTTCTCGCCACCTCATATCCTGGATTTATGGCTTGGTTCGTCCGGCCAAACCTACTCGCTCAGACACCTTGCGGGTTGCCTGGGAGAGGGAGCTAGACCAAGCTATCCCAGAGGACGCGTGGGAGACAGCATGCGAGGGGGCCCACAATCAGTTGTAGAACCCAGGAAACCAATTTCAAAATACTGTCCAGATGGTACAAAACCCCAGCACTCCTTCATAAAATAGACCCTACAGTGCCAGATTCTTGTTGGAGATGCAACTCGACACGAGGGACAATGCGCCACATTTTTTGGGACTGCGCCCTTCTCCAACCTTTTTGGAGGCGGGTGCATGACCTTATCTGTCAGATTACAGGGGAACAACTTGCATTCCACCCGAGTGGCTACTTGCTCCATATCCAGGAGGAGGATGGTGGGGGCCCACGCAAATCTCTATGTAAACATCTGATAAATGCAGCTAGATCTCTGATACCTAGACTATGGAGAGATGTGAGACCCCCATCTCTTACCGACTGGATTACTCAGGTGAAATACATTGCTGAAATGGAAGAACTTTTTTTTACCAAACAAGACAAAATTGCCAAATTCTCTAGACTGTGGGCGCCATGGACCCATTTCTGTTTGGGGACAGTGTATGCAGAAATCACGAAAGACCCCGCGTAGAAGAATAGTTGGTAAACAGGTTGCATATTGATCATATATGACCACCTATCTAGGGAAAGAGATAACACATCCTGTGAGAATATGTAATGCGCAAGACACTTTGAGTCTCCCCGCGCCATTGCATGGATTGGACTGCTGTAGAGTCCTCTGGGGCCCTCCCATCGAGGACTCGCTACTTTCCACTTTCTATCTATCACCTTTTCCACTTGTATACCCTTTTTGTAGCCCCTGTCTCTCAGTGTGTATGTTACCCCAGTGTATGTGTCTATGTACTTAATGTCATGATGGCTACCACAGGTCAACCTTATAGCCGACTGGGCATTGGTCGCTGATCTGCCCAGTCGATAATTTTACACGAACATCCTGGTGTCATAAGTACTATACAAGCTGTCCTCGCGGTCGGGACCTGAGACCGATTGCAGTAGACGTTACCGACTACATGTTCCTTATTGTATTAGGCTGTGACGTGAAATAAGCCGCTTGGCAGTATGACAGCATACGGCTTGACCAATGTGATATGATATGTTGTGATGTGTTTGATCACCCTGTATGTTCTATATTTATGTTATGTTCAATAAAATAGATGCTTTAGTTTTGTTTTCTGAAGAAGGGCATACTAAATATGAATTTCTTTAAAAAACTTCACAAAGCATATTCTTGTTTTTTTCAATGTGATGATATTTATTTATATGTATTTTCATGTTATAGTTTCTCTAAGTACACATAATATACTTCCTCCCAGATAAAAAGATTGAAACGTTAAGTGTAAATATAGCCAAAACTTTTTCTTTCAGTTTTGGATAGCGTAGGGAGCACCTGCCAGTTTATTTTGCCTGTCTGTGTACCATTGACGATATTTCCCTTCACTTCCTGTCCCAGAGATAAAACAGGAAATTAGTGACAATATCCAAAAATGTGGGGGAATTCCCCTCTTGGAGAGTTGACTGCGAAACAAGTGTTCCCAATGGAAGATTGAGAGTGAAAATATCCAAAGGTGTGGGGGAATTCCTCTCTTGGACAGTTGACTACGAAACAAGTGTTCCCAATGGAAGATTGAGAGTGAAAATATCAAAAAGTGTGGGGGAATTCACCTCTTGGACAGTTGTCTCCGAAACAAGTGTCCCCATTGGAAGATTTCCCCTCACCTCTTGTTTTTGGGACAACTCTAAAATTCTGGATATCCCCTCACTTTTTGTTTCAATCACAATAGTCACTAGTACAAACACAGTTGCGACTTACCCCAATAGGGACACATCCAGCAAGAAAAACTTAACATGGTCCTGGTCTAGGAAGGAGTTTATTCCCCTACTAGAGCAAATTGAAGCATGCTTTAGGGTTTTTTCCTCTTCCTCGGGATCAACTGTGGGTAACTGTGGGCATAGGGTCCAGTTTATGGAGGTTTTTCTGGGTTTTTTTCTCTATAGGCTGAAATCAGCGAACTTGTGTCTTTTTTAACCTAACTATGTAATAATGTAACTATTTAACATAACTTGCAGGAACAGTAGAATAGTTCCTCTCCTGTGTGTTTAGTTGTGATCCTACCTATGTGGTGGTAACATTACCAATGATGACATTACCAGATTTGGATGTACAAAATATGTTGTACACACCAGATCTGAGCAAAAAATCGGGATTGTGAGGCACTTACATTTTGGCCATATAAGATCAAGGATAAAAGAAAGAAGAAGGGTGAGGTCTAATGCCATATATGGAAAAATCATGCACATAATGCATATATAATGCTGCTTCACAGTTTAGACAAAAATGGTTAGCTCATGCATTTACATTCCTGCATTCATCAACGCAAGCAACACAACATAGAGCTAATTTACACAACATCACCTTGCAATTCATGCAGGGCTTTGCACAACACACCTGCTGGGTGTTTACACACTACAAAGGTGTCTAGATTCAACCAATAGATCATGCTGGGAGGGAACAAACTACAGAGGTGTATACTTGTTCGTGGCGTGTTTATAAGGTTAGTAAATCAACCCCTATGTCTGCCTAACCTAGCTGTTTACACTTTTTGTTGGGTTTTTTTTCTGTTAAAGGCATGTCCTAGTTTTCACTAGACCATGCCCACTAAAAGAGCAAATTTTTAATAAGACATAAATTACTTAATCACATCCTACAGTTAGATCATGCTTTGCTTCTCCATGGCTGATTTGCCCATTATGCATGAAAGGAAATAATATCTGATTTCAGGAACTGAGATTATCAAAGTTAATGAATCATATAAACTTTAGGACTGACTGATTGGAACTTTTAAAGGCCCACTATCATTGATTTGTAGCAACATTATTACAGTATTATGCCATCTTTTAAAAACATTACTAATGAAATGCACTTGAACTAGCATCAAACTCGAAGGCATACATTAAATTAAGTTCATTTTAGAGGTTCATGTCCTCTTTTCTGCCTTGTTTAACTCACAGATCTGGAGTTATTCAAGTCTGTCTTCAGGCTCATTAAAAGAATCTTCCAGTAGTGATAGTCAAAATAACAGAGAGGAAATGCGCCACTGTGACATTTAAAGTGAACCCGTAACCAATTCAGAGACAAATACCAGGCTCATTTTACTGTACAGACTCAAGGAACATATACAAGCATTCCCCACCCACACTCCCTTAAATCCCTAATAAAATGCCAAAGAAATACACAATAATACATCAAAAACCACGACACACATGACCCACCCCCCCCCCCCCCCGAACTGAACTGAACTCCAGGCAGATACAAACCTTATCATTGCAACTACAAAATGCATTTTTTTTAATGAAACTAGTAAAAGACCTGAATTTGACTTGGTATCAGCCTCTTGTACAGAAGCACTCAGAATGGACAGGGCAGTGGCAACAATAGGAACTGATCAGTTGTTGTGCACAAGTGCTGCTAAGGAACATACTGACAGGAGGACAGTGCAATGCAATGACAATGACAGTGGGCCGGAGGTGACCAGGCTTTACATGAATTTCAAATATGCATTTAGTTCTTTGCCAGAAGTTACTTTTTAACCCTTAAAAAGTAATGTATTGTGATTTTGTACATATTTGCTTTCAGCTTTGGTGAAGGAAGCTCCTTGTTAACAGCACTGTGTGTCATCATATCAGTCCCTTTAAACAAGGCTCAGTATTAGGTTCAGCTTTATCTTTATAGGAGCTGCAGAGCCAGCATGTTTTGCTGAGATGCCTGTTTTGCAAACACAAAGTGCTTTCGAAATCCTTTGTCATGTACATAATGTTTATTCATAAAACAAATATTATGTGTAATACTAAAACAAATCTAACACAACAGTTTAAAAATATAAAGATAATAAACAGAAATGGATCAAAGGCATTATAGTTAAAGCTGAACTCTAGGCAGATATAATAGACACAAATAATTAAAGCTCTGTAATCAATAATGCATAATTACAGTATATTTTTACATGCATGGTATCAGCCTCTTGCAGTCCCTGTAGAGCGGGGCTCAGACTGAGAGAAAGAGAAACAGCACAAGGGGCCAACTAGTTCATGGGCTGACAAGAAGAACACTAACAGGCAAAGCAGAGTGACAGAGAGATGCGCTTTCTCTGTCCTTTCACTGTCCAGTAACAGGTTGGGGCGGATCCAGGATGACCTGGACTTAGAGGAAGTGGTTGGAATGATGCTCGGCATGACAGTTCTAGGCCATCTACTGGCAGAAAACAGTATTATGGGGGAAATCTATGGTTTAAAGGTGGAAACTGCAGCAAAGCTGATTTTATTATTTTATCTTTTCATGAGCTATTCATTTTTATTTTGTTATTTTTGGCTGGAGTGTTGCTTTACCTGAACCATGATCTGAATTACAATTCTAAATCAACCCCAGCAATCCTGTATTTACCTTGTCCCCTAAACTACCCTAAACTAGCTCCCTGTAGTAGAGTGAAATATCACAGAACCAAGATCTTGGTACACAAGCTCATAACTAAATTTGTGCCCATAAGGTTACATTTATCAAAAACCTATAATTAGCCCTGGACTAGAGCCACAGGGGTTGATTTACTAAAGGCAAATAGGATGTTCCATTTGCAAGGGAATTTGCACTTTGAATGGGAGGTTTCACCTCAGGGAATGTGGGGAAGCTCTGATGATTTCCATCACCCAATCATGTGTAAGAACAAATATTGTGGGGTTTTTTTTTTTTACTTTCCTTGCACATAATTGGGTATTTTTTGCTAAATGAACTTTTACCACATTCACCAAGCTGAAGGGAAAGTGCAAATTCCTTTACAATGTGAACAGCCTATTTGCCTTTGGTAAATCAACTCTGCGATGTGAATATGTTTTTAGCTTTAATGTTTTTAAGATTTTTAAGATTTTAAGCAAGAGATCCTGCCACCTTGCCCAATCAGGGCAAAGTGATAGTGTCTTTGCAAAGGGACCCTCCAACCCACTAATACTCACCTTGCCAGTATTTCCCTGCAGCACTTTTCTCCACTGTAGCCATCACTAAAGTCTGGTATCGTACACAAGGAGATCTGTGACATCACTCCCTCTGGCACGTGACAGAGTTGAATGTTGAATGTCAGTGGATGGGGTTGTGGACTTTGCAAAGGCACTGTCACTTTGCACTAAATAGACAAGGTGACAGTGTCTCTTTAAATGCTGCATATGATGATCTGAAATCATTTCATATTAGTTACTTTAAATACACTTCAAGTGACACTATATATATATATATATATATATATACACAGCATGATTGAATCAGAAAACAACAAAGCCATGCTCTTCCCAAATGTGTTTGTAGGGGGAAATATTTTCTTTTTATGGTATCGTCATGCAGTTGTCAAGTATGCACAGCACATGAGTCATATTTTCCGGCAAGATTTTCAGTCCCCTGACAAACATCTAAAACTCACTGTTACCAAATAAACAACAACTTTTTTTAAGTTTACCTTTTAAAGTTTTATAAGAAACAACTGAAATAAATATTCAAAATCAATTAGCGAAGTACTCAATGGGTAAGTTAAAGACAGACGATTTCAGCAGAATTTGAAGAAACAGCTCTGACAATCTTTGTTAATGTCTATGCCCCCATTCACACCTAAGCAATTTGACATGCATTTCCCATGGGCAAAAACCCTCAACATGTAGATTTCCATTATATCCAATGGTGACCGTTCACACCTGAGCGCTGCGCTGACGAATGGCACATTTTTGGCCCATAGAATCCAATTGGAGCACCTAAAAATGCGTGGCATTTTAGCATCTATCAACTAACCTCCTCCTCCTAGCAACCTCAGGCAATTTGAGCAAAATGGAGAATTTAGGAGTGTCCATGCTGGATGTGTAGAAATTGATCACAAAACCCCTACAATCCCAGTGAGGCCTATTACAAGAATTGTGGAAAGCGGCAGAAGGCTTGGAAAGAAATTGTAAATTACGTTTTCACAGACTGGGAGCTCCTATAGCACAAGACAATGCAACACAATGCAGAAAAACCAGGAAGCAAATACAAAGTCGACGACTTATGGTGTCACTGATGGTCCTGCTGTCCATTGGCCAAAACAAAAAGGCCTGAAGTTTGAAAACAAATGAAAAACGCTACAAAAACATGCTAAAGAAATGTTAAAATGTGCAAAAAATATCTTCAAAATTGCCTTAAAAAATCCACACTCAAGTGTGATTGGGAGCTAAAGCCAAAACATTTATTTTAGCTTTGTAAAGAGAGAAGGGATAGAAGCCCTGAGAGGCTTTTATTCTTTTTGCTGTGTGTGTCCAATGACAGATAGACATCTCCCTGTGAATCTCCCTAACGTGGACATGGACAGCTAGTCTATCTAACACCAAAAAGTAAGTGTTTGTGTCTGTAACAGGCTAGACATGGCAGCTCCCAAATCTTTATCCTGACAGGTTCCTTTTAAGCTCAGATGAATAAAAAAACATGTTAGAGACTTTATGGGCTTTGCAATGTGCCACTGTCCTGCTCTCTGAATAATTGAACAGTGGTTCCATTGAAGTGTTTTTTCTTACAGTCTGGAGTCATGTTTACACTTGGTTCAGTGAGCCTGTGCTCTAACCATGTTCTATGATTCACAGGGCTAAAACATGTACTAAGCCAGTTGGTAGGTATCTCCTCTCCATGCATTATGTGCACAGGGGATATATTATTTGTAGTGCTCAAACTGCTTCACATCAAATGGGAAACTATAACTGTACTTACATTAATTAAATTACTATGTAGTCCCAATGCAAATTCTCCAGATGGGCTGCGTAATATATAGGTGCTGTATGAATGATTATTTAGAACTGTGAGCTAAGTTACCAAATGAATAGGAAGTAGCAATTGTAGTATTAGAGAAAATTGCTGTCCTCAGAGCACTAAATACATACATATACTGTATGAGATTGGGTATATACTTTCATGCTGACTGGAGGCTGTTTAGTTCATGGCTTTATGTTAAGCTAAACAATACTTATGTGATTATTTATCACATCTTGCTCATGAATCATTTATATTAACATTTATTTCATTCAATTCAACAAATATTTAGTTACAGATTTTATTTTAAGAGTGTTAAAACGTAATAATCTACCAAAAGGCGAATAACATTCTTCTAAATCAAACCACAACGGAAACCCTCAACCCATCTATTATTCAAGGAGAATAAACAGTTACGTTAACATGAATGCAAAAGAATACACAACAGAGCCATACATTAAGAAAAATCATATTTGCCATTAAACATCTTGAAATCAATAGTCTAAAACATGCACTTCAGCAGACATTGTTCTATTAATTCACTGCACATGCTGTGGGTACAGATTACCTTTTCTAAAAATGCAGACAGTTTTCAAATAAATTACCCTAATGTCAAAACATCTGGAAGACAAAGCAGTTATTTCTCATGTGAGCAGTGAATTACATGAAATTTGTAGGCTCCCCTCTCAATCACATTGCATTGCCCTGGAGGGAAGTGTCAAAGCAACATCAAGAAAGAAAGAAAAAATATTTCAATACATTATGTAGGTATGAAAGCACACCAATTACGTGAAAGGAGCTCAGCCTTCTTGTGCTGATGTAATCTTACATCATATTATTCCGACTAGTATAATAATATGCTTGCTCACAATCGCCTTCAGGCCAAAGGGACTAGAGGGAAACTTTAGAAATGCTGTTTTCAACTGATTCATTTCTACACCTCAAAACATGTAATGAGCACACATTTTAACAAAACTCTCTCACTCTCTCCCTCCATACATACATACTGTACATACACACATACATACACACACACACTTTATACCAGCGTTTCCTACACTTTTTTCACTCACGGCACTCTTAAAAAGTATGCAAAACCTCGAGGCAGCCTAGTCTAAAATGTAAGGGTAACTCTATGAAAAAACACGCATCAAACTCCTTCCTTCAAAGCAGGAGCCCCCTCTACATCAGTAGACCCCCTTTACATCAGGTGCCCTATTCATATCAGAGCCACCCTTTCATATTGGAATCCTCCCTTTTACATCTGAATTCCCCCTTCACATAAGAGTCCTACCATCAGAAAATGTTGAGGCACCCTTGAGCAGGCCAGCAGGCACCCTGGTTGAGAAATGCTGCTTTATACTATAATTTTTTTAAATTTAGTCAGAAAGTTTAATACACAAAGCCAATATTTTACAACTTGTTGCAATGATTTATGACTAAGTTGATGAGCGCAAACAGCAACAATGATATGTAGGTGAGAGAAAAGTGCTCAGTTCTCAAACTCTCAAGTTCTACCATCTATGCTAAACAGCGTGGGTAGAAGCATCTCCCCTGCCAACTATTGTATTCTGATTGCTGGCACCCATTACTGTAATACCCTGACAGTCACGGCTGCAGTCACTGAATGGCTGCAGTCACTGTCCAGCCAGCAATTTTCTGCCTGACTCCTTCCATTTTTTTTTTTTCAAAGTTTATCAAACCGGGTGGTGGTGGCAGGACCACCAACCATTAGAAATTCAAACAGTGTATGACTAGTTTTAGTTCATGTATGGAACTCTACTGTTTCTTAGACTGAATACGTTGGTGATAATGCTTGTCTTGCCTACACTTGAGCTGTCCTGACCTTATAGTGACTGACTGACATCACCTTTGGCACTATTTTAACCAGAGTCTTTGTTCACAGCCAGTTTGTATACCCTATGGTACAGGGTATCCTGTCCAATCCCTAGATTTATAATCCACCTGCTAGCCATAATAGGCCCCTGTGGGAATATGGCCCAGGCACTTTATTCTGCAACACAAGTTCCTTGTAGCACACCAGTACCTGCACATGCATATAGAGAGTCAGAGTAATGTGCCTGGTGAAGCTGAAGATGCAGTAATTATAAATATAGTTAGGGCTGCACCTTACATGTATTACCTAAAACATAATTTTATTAGCTAAAAAATAGCTTAAGTACTTCTGACTTTTTGCTAGCTGCTAGTAATTATATTTGCAGCAGGACTGGTGGAGAGAGGGTCAATAGAGTAAATCTACCAGGATCTACTGCATAACATACCTGTATGCTGTGAATCTAAAAAGGGGAGCTCATTGGTTGGAGACAGCTGAGTGAGCAGTGTGATGACCTCACGTGTGTGGCAATGTTCCTTTACTGCCCAATGAGCAAGCCAGTGATCAAGCTGTATTGCTTACTTGCAATGCAGTAAAGTGAAGTCACCAAAATGCCTATGCAGTTTTCGGCTGCGTAGTGTAAATCATAGGAATGCCTAAACTTAATTACAGACCTATGGGGTTGGGACCATTTACACTTATAAGCATTTTTTAGACTTCAGCCTGTCAAGCATTGCAAGCAATAAAGAAACAGGGATTACACTGTTAGTTACAAAGTGGTGTTTGTAGGTAGGAAGCACTTTGTGTGAAAACAGAAAGTGGTCCAAGGGAAATATGGAATTGCCATTATTCTAAAATTGCCCTTCTAATTATAACCAATAGGAAGTACATTTTAATTCCTCCTACCCACAAATAGCAAAGTAACTTCAAACTTGACACTAACTTTTGGTATATGTCAGACTTCTTGGCACTCTTAGAATAACAGTGCTAGCAGTGTGTGACAGCTGGGACGTCAATGGCTACCCTGAAAGGATTTCCCAACTTGCAGAGTGTTGATAACTCAGTTAAGTTCAGCTGGTTCAGATGATTTATCATATGTGAAATGGCTTGACTCTCTTGTAGTATGTTCCAGGCTCAGTTCTGTGACAGTGTCTTTTTTTGCAACTGCTTAGTGAAGTTATAAAAACTAGAGGAAAATTCCCTGGCATTATAAGAGATGAGCACACACCTAGTGAAAGCCCTGTGGATTACATTGTGTTTCCTAGAGCTGGCTTTCCAATGTCGCAGGGCTGAAATCACACAGGCATTGCAGCAATGTTAAAGTATTATATCCAATCTACTGTGTATACTTAT
>NW_017306570.1:1169363-1173562 GCF_000935625.1 Nanorana parkeri
AATGCACTTTAACTATATATATATATATATATATATATATATATAGTATACACACACACGGTATATATGATTGGTGTAGCAGTATATAAAAATGTGTGAGCCATGAAGTCCTTCAGTCATCACCAAGGTAAAGCACAAGTAATAACACAACCTCTGCACCTTTTACAGACTGCTAAAGCAGGAAACGGTCCACTGTTTGTGGAAATTTTTATATGAAGTCTGCATTCCTGTTTAAGTCGTATTTAAATATGCACATATCTGCAGGCAGAATTAAGATACTTTCTCAAGCATGAGAAAAATACACTGCTGCAAAGTCAGCCAAACATCTGTGAACTTAACACTTTAATGGTGAATGACTGCATAAGAGAAAGTGGGTCACTTGATTTGGAGACAAATGTCTCCATGCCTTTAAACAAATGTGACTATTAAGGAATTAAACTACAAACCAAATCAATTTGGAGTCAGTGTGTAGTGTGTGGATATAGCATTCCAGAGAGCAAGTGATGGAGGTCAGCTGACCCCATCAGTATAAAGCAATCTTTAATCATATAAATGCTGTCTTGTACATAGAACCTTGCACACCAGACACCCAGTGCGAACCAATTGCCAGAGTTCAAAGTAAACCTGTCTTTAGTCAAATCTAACTGCTGTTCTGCACAACATGCAACACAAGGTGCATGCATGTACCTGCACACCGCCACAAACCCCCACAAAATAGACACTTTCAGTTATTCTTGTGCTTCCTTTATGTGAAGATCCAGCCCTCCCATCCCATCATCCCACAATACAAGCATTAGGCAATGTAGCTTGGTCATCAGCCTATCCAACCCTGGGAAGGGCAATAAGTGAGCAGAAACACAATGATGGCATTGACTCTTTGCTCTCTCCCCCCTGTAAACATTTTGTTGGAAAGGAGGGAAAGTAGGAGACATGAGCTACCAAACAATGTAGCCTTAAAGATCTATGAATCAGTTTATTTGTCCTGTTCACGACTCTGCCTATCAGCAACCATCATATAGCAATTGATTTTAATAAAACTATGGTAGTCTTTCAAGCATCCACATGGCTGCACAATCGGAGTTCATAGTACATCAAAATACCCGGAGTGCCAAATGCCCAGATGAAAGACAGAAGTCCTGGCCGGCCAGATGAACTGAGCACCCTGAGTACATGTTTAAGTAAGAAAAAAATCAAGGGTGTTTCTAAGAGCAGAAGCAAAGGTATCAGACAAAAATTGGATGTTCCCATAGTGGTTTGTGATAATAATCTCAGCCATACCTCTTGTGGGTCAATTATGCCCAGCCTATTAATGATTCACTAAACATCCACATTAAAAGCACTAGAAACAAGCAGTTCCACCATTAGAACTTGATGCTCTTCATGGCTGCAATTTTCAACTTTTTCAAAACTGTTTTAATGTGGTGTATTAAAAGTAGTATCAAACTCTCAATGTTTGTAATAATTAATCCAGATTAAACAAATTTACATTGCCCAGTATTTCTTTACATTTCCGCCCAAGCACTTACAGTCATCATGTTTCCAAATGACTGGCTCCAACTCTCTCAGCACTGCTTTACTGAACTTCCTGTCCAGAAGGCAGAGCAATCTCCAGCAACTGTCCATCTAGTAGCTTGGACAAGAAGGGATGGGTGGAGACCAGGGAGCAAGGGGAGAGGAATGGCTTGCCTTGGTGTGCCTGTCTGTTTTACGGAGACACACACAACTTACTAGCGCACACAAGGGTGGTTCCATAGAACTCTGCAAGGGAAAGGAGCCCACCTAAAACAGGATATCAGGGCCAGTGCTCAAGGGACCAGCTGATTCTGCAGGAAGCTAAAACATCAAGAAACAGCATCCATTGTAAGTGATTTAATCAGCATTTGAGAAAGTCTAAAATCATTTTGACTTTAATATCACTTTAAGCATGTACCAAATCATACAGTATTTGCAACAATCCATTTAAGTTTCCCAACACGTTGCAGCAGAACACAGAGATCCTGGAGAAAGAGGCAGCCAAAGTGAACAGTTGCAGCCGAAATGAAGTGAATGGTGGAGAAATTAAGCAATTTTCGTAACAAACCAAGCCTAAGGTGACATATGGAGGGAAAACGATTGCAGACGAAAGAATTGTGTATAGATGGTGCGATCCAGACATAAGGAGAAGAAATTTATAGGTAACGCAGTCACGGTGCAGCTCCATTTCCGTTAATCCCACAATACTAATTTACACAATAACCTGCAAAATGCACTCTAATTTTATTTCACTCAATTAAACCTACAATGATGCATATCTGATTTCACAATGTCTTAATATACTGCTACAGGAAACAGCTATATAAAAAGCGCTTGTGCATGTTTTAAATATGCAAAGTAGCCATATACAAGTTAGAAAGTCAAGGCTGAGCACACTGACCGTTGTAGAATGAAGCTTTTGTCTAATAAACGGAAATCACAATCACTAGCAATAACAATTAAGTCTGTAAAAAGCAGATTAATTTTCTGGCAAAAAAATTATAATTATAAGCAATTATCTGGGGCTAATGGGAAACTGCATAAGTGTAATTACCAAGGTTTGCATCTCATTATTTGTACAGCCTTGCACATGCAAATGATTTCTGTCTGTCAATAAGACTTTGTGTCCAAATTATACAATAGTGCTGAACTTTTCTTCTGTACAACCGTGTAGACTCAACACTTTGGCTAGACATTCCAGATGAGCAAGAAGTTAAAGTGACACTAAACTCACAAGTTAAATCTTTAAAATGCATTTAAGTACCTTAACTACTAACACAAATGTACCTTATTTGTGCATCACTCAGCTGTAGATCCTCAAATCATCTCTGAATTGGTGCTGGTACTGTCCTTCCTTCTGGAGGTTGGCTACGTTTGTTTCCAATGGTCCCTGTGTGTGTTGTAAAGTAGTCACCACTCCAAACTTGCTCCCGTGATGGACTACAATCCCCTGTTTACATATTTAGTTTACTCATTTGTATTGAGATTCTAGTCCATCACAGGAGCGAGCTTGGAGCAGTGGCTACTTTACAAGACACACAGGGACCACGGAGAACAAAAGTAGTCACCCCCCAGAAGGAATGACAGTGTCAGCACCAATTCAGAGATGATTTGAGGATCTACAGCTGAGTGATACACAAATAAGATACATTTTTGTTAATAGTTAGGGCACTTGAATGTATGTTTAAGGTTTAACTTCTGAGTTTAGTATTACTTTTAAGATCAACTTAACTTTGGAAATTGTGCCCCAAAAAAAGACAGGAAGGGGGCAAAGGACTGGTCAGCAATATTGCCTGTGGTGTCCATGTAGCTGATATTTTCCCCATTATTGAGCTACTATGCCTTGTTCTGTTCTGTGTCTCTGTGTGGAAGCAGCCATCTTGGTAGAGACAGGGTTTTGATTTCTCATACTGGACACTCCAGCAAGAAGAAAGTAGCACAGTAATGGCATCACCGCATCTCCCGAGAATAGCCATCAGAGGTAGCAGTGTTTTAAAGGGAATGTCAAGGCGAAATATAGAAAAAAAAAGATGCTATACATGTACATTTCCCCATGTTTTATCCCTTCAAAGGCCCTACAAGTACAGAAAAAAAATACCCATTGATCTGCCTAAAATGCACTTAGCTCTTATAGGCTTGTTCACACTAGTCCACACACTAAACACTCAATTTTAGCATTTGTTAACAATTGTTTTCTGTGTGACCTAGCGGTAACTGACATTTCTCAGTTGCTGTTTTGTGGACTGGAGTTTTGTCAGGCCTGTCCATTGTCTTTTGCTAAACTACTCAACTATGCCTGCTCCTAGATCTCCACATAATAAGGCATAAGCATTCTGTATTCCAGCATAAGAACTTGGAAGGCTCTTTACATAACACAAAGAAGTCTGGAGATGACACGGGGTATTTTTGACAAGGTCAACAGGTAATGCTTGCCCTTATTAAACAGATATAACAAAACACTTACAATTGTATATAATAACCACTTCAATACCAGCAATTAGGGATGAACAGATACCAAGTACATGGTACAAGTACAACTACTGATACTTTTCCAGCTCCAAGGCTAGAGTAGAGAAAACCTCAAAAGTTAGGAGGCAGGAGGCATATGGGGGTCCTGGGATTTGCGAATCTCTGTTTTAATATATGATTTGTTACTATATATATATATATATATATATAGATATATA
>NW_017306570.1:1174208-1182366 GCF_000935625.1 Nanorana parkeri
TATATCTATATACATATATATAATGAAAGTGGTACTAATAGAAAAATCTGGATTGCCATTTTTGACCTTATAAAGTTATTCTAAATACTGTGTTCCTGATCTACTTCTAGTGTCAACAATGTGGTATTCTCCTAATATTACATTTAACTTGGAAAGGAAATATTATTATTATTAAACGGGATTTATATAGTCCCAGCAGTTTGCACAGCACTTTAAAACATATAGGGAAACAGTACAGTTCAATGCTATACAAAGGATTAAAGAGCCCTGCTCATGGAAATGTACAATCTACAAGGAGGGACAAGCGACACAAAAGGTAATAACTGTGAGGGATGATTTGACTTAAGGAGTAGATGTACAGTTCTTAAGAGAAGGTAGAATAGGCTTCACTGAATAGGCAAGTTCTCAGGGATTGCCTAAAGGCAGATAGAGTGGGAGATAGCCAGATAGATTGTGGTAGGGAGTTGCAGAGGATGGAAGAGGCTTTGGAGAAGTCCTGGAGATGAGCATGGGAGGAGGTGATAAGGGAGCTACAGAGCAGGAGGTCTTTGGAGTAGCAGAGAGGATGGTTTGGATGATACTTTGAGATGAGGTTGAAGATGTAGCTGGGCAGAGTTGTGGATGGCTTTGTATGTTGTTAGTATTTTGAATTTTATGAATTGCACTATTGGAAGCCAGTGGAGGGATTGGCAAAGCGGGGCGGCGGCCACTGAGCGGTTGGTGGAGTGCTTGTGTCTGGCAGCAGCATTCATGATAGACTGCAGGGGGGATAGCCTGTATAGACGTAGAGAGTTACAGTAGTTAAGACAAGATGTGACGACAGAGTAAGCTAGTAGCTTTGTGGTGTAATTTGTTAAGAAGGGACAAATTGTGGAAATGTTATGGAGATTAAGAAGTCAGGATTTGGTCAGTGATTGGATGTGGGGCCTGAAGAAGAGGCCAGAGGCCAGAATTACACCTAGCACCCTTCCTAGAACACTATTTATACTAAGAAAATTCATTTTTGCCTCCATTCACACAGGATGAATGGCTCTGCAAATTGTTTATAAATACACTCCCATGTTTTGCCTAGCAATGTACAATTGGTTTCATCACCACTTTATATGTTCTCAATGCAGAGTTTAATCATACTATATCACTCATTGTAAAGCAACAGCAATGTACTCTAGATATCCTAGCTTGTATTTCTGTCTGTATATAATTATTTTTAGTTATTAGGGTTCTCAGGTACTTGAAAGACTGACTTCTACAGAAGCTTCAGTACCGTGGCTTCAGATCACCAGTGTTTTTTATCATGTTTTCTTTCTGGAGGCTATCATATATTCAGTCTTCATAGTGTTCACTTTCAGGCCTGCTTTATTAGTTCTTTGAGATAGCCTCTTCATCATTTCTACCAGGCTCCACACTGATCTGTCATTATGACTGTATTGTCTGTGTATTCTAGAAGGAGAACTATTTTGGTAAATATTGTTTGGTAAATAAATGAATTCCACTTCTTTGGTACTTACATCTCTAGTACTTAAAGAAAACAACAAATGAAGAAGTGTAGTTTAAGCACATTAGCTCTTTTGTATGGTAAACTCCTGATTTAAAGGAAACTAAAATATTTTTCAAGTAAATTAAATTGTAGTTGTTTTTTCTAGTTTATGTTTTAAACAATTGTTTTTTTTTTGTTATTTGCAAACAATCTTTTTTTTTTAATCAAATCAACTAAAGGGGAACTGTTATCATTCAAAAAATCTGAATAGCGGGTCCCTGCAAATGAAGAGGTACCACTCCGGTGGCCAGCGTCAACTGTCTTTACTCTTCTTAAATGCTGCAGCCTCCGACAGATTTTTAGCATTTAACCTGGAGCATTTAGCCTGGAATGTTGGCTACCTACCTATGATCCCTGCTGTGAGCTGTGGTTCCATCCTCTAACCCTTACTTTGCTGCTGTGTCCAGCTAGAAAAAGATAGGAGGCCACTGGAGTGGTAAGTATGAAACCATGTCTCTTTTTTTTGAAGATGACAGTGTTACTTTAATACATGACAAAGTATTCTCAGAGCAGGATGGGATAGCTAAAGCAACAGCACAGCAAACAAAGCTTGCTTTAAAGCCCCTAAGACCTCCTGCTGATCTGCCTAGGGGATCAGTCAATGCTGTGACTATCAATATAAGTTCTGTAAACATCAGCATAGCTGAAAACTAAAGTAGCCGCATATGTGATGGGTGGAAGACTTTAAAATATTAACATGCGATATTATATATTTACCTGACTAAAAAAATTTTTTTTTTAGCCATGATCTCAAGAAACAATAAAAAAGAGAATATGTACTAAACCACTTTACATCCCCTTTAACTATTCATGTATGCACTTTTTCTTTAGTTCCTTGTAGCTTTAGGCAAGCTATATACGGCTGGCTTTCTCTCAAAAATTTTCCCCCATCCAGGCTGAACAGCATAGATGAGGCAATCTTCTCTTCACCCATGGCTGTCTGAATACTCGAACAGTGAGAGCATCGGATTGGGGAAGGCACTGTTCAGCTGACAATCTTCCACCCGGCTCCCTTGAACAAAGCCACCTAGGGCTTAAAATTAGACTACTTTAGCAGGAATTGTCTGCAATTCAAACTGTGTATGGCCAGACTTAGTTTTATTGTACATGGTAGAGTAGGAACACCTACCTTAATCAGCACACAGGAATACATGTATGGTGGTATGTATTTTTGGCTGATACATCCAAGAAAGTGTGGTAACACATACCCTACCTGAGGAACTGGGGAACCTACAGGCTTGTTTCCTTTTATTTTTATGGGCAGTTAAAAAATACCTTTGAATAAATAATAAACAATTCTTCCCCTTAACATTGCTACCTAGACATATGTTCCTTTCTTGCAGCCCAATATATCTTTTTATATGGCTACTACACACAGTGTATTTTTTGCTGCAAGTCATTGCTGTATTTCTAAATAAAACCTTTATTGTTGTAAACATTTAGTTTGATAAATGAGGATGGCTACAATTATAACTATTATCCACTTACCCAGTAAAAGACTGAAAACAAAAGGCATCTGATCCATTCCATACTAAGGTATGTTATGAGTCCTCAATAATGAGGATGTTTATGTTGTTTATTTATTTTACTTATTTATAAAGCAGACCTTAACAGAGAACACTGAATCAATCACACAAACCCCAACCACTGGAGAAGCTTGCAATATAATGCCCCTGCCGTAGTCATTCAAGGTTTTGGCATTTCTCTTAAAGGAAATCCCATGGAAGACCATGAACAAGCTCCAGCAAATATATATTCTTGCATTGATTGGAAATTCTTTGAAACTCAAAAAAAAAAGTTTAATTCCATACATGTATAGGCACCTTGGGCTGCTCCCATCAACCCACAATAAATCAGGACAATGGAAGACCAAGTTTTAAGACAGGTTGCAGATTTTCAACAGATGCCCTATTGTTCCCAAAAGACAGAAGCCACGCTTGGAATGTTTAGTATTCACACATTCATTAAGTCAGTGAATGGGAAAACCAACCATTTGGGTATTAGATCAGTGCTGATATTTAAAGTCCCAAAGGTAGACTAAAATAAATCAGTCACAAACCTGGGCAAATTAAACTTTGCATACCACCAAAAAATCTCAAGTTACTTTCAGTAAAAACCACAATATCATCAAGATTTATGCCCTTCGGTCTCCTGAGCCCTCATACTGGTGTTGTAATGTAAGGGCTGGCCCCATTGAGTAATAAAAACACGCAAGAAGTGGGAGGGGTAGGGCTACGATTGAGGTCAAGAACTTCAGCTCACTACATCTCTGGATCTACTGATACCTGTCACTGAAAGTGACCCCTGCTTATGTATTTTATTATCATATACTCGGTTTGAATTGTCCAGGTGTGCAACAGGTTTTCTTTAACCTGAAGAATTAAATGACCCCAATCAACAATATAAATGGTATGGTAAATACTGAATTAACTAATGAAAGGCAAAAACTAAAATATAACTGAAAATATCAAAACAGAGGTTATGAAGAAAATCTAATAAAGAAGATCCTTTAATATTTCTGCCAGGTAAACAGAAGAAAGCATATACAGCCCAGCCATGCAATAACATTATCATATGCCAAACATCAGTATGGGTTTTCAGAAAAAAAGCAAAGCAATTGAATAGTGTTTGAGAGAAACCAGCAGTCTGATTATATCTCACCACAAAGGAGCACAGTTTGAAATGAACAATTTACAGTATATTAAAATCTCACGGTCCTCACACATTTCCTTCTATGACAGGCAAGTCAATAAATGGCTCGGCAAACAGCAATCTATGGGACAGCAAAGATACATTGAACAGCATAGGCTGGCACACAATGGGAAACCATGAGGCAATTACTTGGTGCAAATAGTCATGGAAGTGTGGAGCTCCCACCCTGTTCTGGCAGGAATTTTACTTCCACCCAAACAAAGCCTGAAACCTCACACAATGCATATAAGAGTTCACACAAGCTAGGAAGGAGACCTGGTTTCTTTGTTACTTTGAAATAATATGTGTGTATTTTGAATAATATTCAGAAATATAAGCTAAATGCCTTCCCAATCAACTGTTGTTATAAAACTCATCAACCAAGATGGAATATTTAGGAAATATTATTCCATTATAGTGTAAATGTTTTCTTGGGAAGGTAATAAAGTGCAACGCAGGATTCATACCTAAAAAAATGTTCATAACAAAGTGCAATATATTTTTTTCTTAGCTATGAAATATATTGCCATATTTTAGGAGCTGAAGTCACAAATCATTATTCATTAAGTAGAGTTACACATTGTGACTCCTGTTTATCGAATATTAATTGGCCTTCTTAGCTTCTATCAAGTTGGGCCAGGTCACACAAACCAATACTTAGAACAGTTCAGTGTTTTGCAAACTAATTAACGAAAAAGGACCAAATTCAAACTTGATTTTTTTATTCCATCCTTTAGTTGTGTGCTACAGTTTAGCTGAAAGCAGAACAGCGGGCAAATAAAATCTTAACTCCTGCACTGGGGCTACCTCCGCACTTCAAGGGTTAAGTGCTCGTTTTGTCTAGGGAGCTAAGCCTGCCTCCTTCTCCATTCAAGTGAGTATAACTTTGTTATTTTAGCTCCCTAGACAAAATAAGCAATTAACCCTTGAATTGTGGGGGTAGTCCCACTGCAAGGGTTACGTTTTTATTTGCCCAGAGTTCTTCTTTATGAGAACCGATCGTGGGCCCAAAAGTGTCTTGGTTCGTAATACTACTGCAGTGCAGACAAGTATTTGCTTCAATCATCAAATCATTTTCTGTGTCCTTGTGTCTGGTCATTGGATCCCTGTATCCATTGACCAGACAGCCCGCAGGGGTTTCAACTTCTGTCTACCAAGTAGCCCAGCCCTCTCCTGTCAATAAGCCCTGCCCCAGTTCAATGCCAGAACCACAGTGGCCAAGAGCCTAGTGTTATGATCCAGAGGTTCCACAGGTACAGGCAAACTGATTTGATGATAAATCTAGGCACTTCATCAGAATTATTAGCCAAGACCATTTTTAGGCCCTGTGTAGCTACAAACATTTTGGAGAAATTCTACTTCAAATTTTAAAACAAATCTGAGTTTATTTCCTATTACATTCTGGCCCCATTCACACTTGCTACACATGTAGCATTTTTGCACATTTTAGGCATCTTTGTCATGTGTCCATTCATGTCAGTGGGTTGCCCTACAAGCTACAAATGTGGCACAGACCCTCTTGAAGCTATTTGAGCCGCGGGCTTTGCATGGTTTTTGACACATGCAAAAATACACTTCTTGCTTGCCACGTTTGGGGTGGCATCACCATTGTGGCACCACAAGATTTTCACACTTCGTGAACACACAAAAATTTGCACGATTTTGCCTCTGTTAACGCACGCGTCAATTGTGAATGGGATTTTTATGTTATCAGAATCTTGGTAGACTGCCAGACCTCTAATGAAAACACGCAGCAGATGTTTCTAAGCTGTTAGAAACCGACCGAAACCGAGTCTTTGTTGTGATGTATCTAAACCCAAGCTTAAATATTGTATATATTGCACCTTACCAGTCATTAGATGCGGTGGCTGCATTGGTTTTTATTTTATACTCTTAATTTCACCTGGTTATCCCACTTCTTGTCCTATAGTAAAAATGTTCACTCATAGTACATTATTTATTGGGTAGCAATGTTGTCACTCTAGGCCGCTTGCTCTAGATTAGTACAACAGAATGCCTTTGCCTTTCACTCTCATCTCCATAACATGGGGGGGGGGGGGGTTTTGTAGCTCAATGAGGTGAAAAGGGCAGAGCTGATAACAGATGCTTGAGATTTCAGGGCAACTCAGGCAGAGAACCCTAGAAATTATGAGCTCACTGTATATTTTTGGCAGGATCAACAGGTATGTTTCCCACTTATTAAACAGATATAACAAAATACTTTTAATGGTATATTAAGCAGGCTCAAAGGGAAAAAGTAAGAGAAGTTCATTTTTGGTGTTTACATACACTTTAAGGATATTTAAAAATGAATTACTTCTAAATTAAACCAGCTAGAGAGGTCAGGGATGGCTTGTATTAAAGCCCATTAAAGCTTGTTAAGGATATGTTAATGATTTAATCTGCAGCACTGGTGTGCCATACACACAGTAACAACAATGGCAATAACAGAACAAAATGTCACAGTAACAGCACTTGTAATAACATAGACACACACTAGTAATAGTGTAAAAAGTATAGAATGTGTGTAGTATAATGGTGATAATATTAAAGGAGAACTATGGGGTCACTGTTTTTCCCCATAGTTCTCCTTAGTGTAACGGGAGGACACAAACTAGCGTCCTCCCGTTACCCTAAGCTCAGTATACCGCGAGCTACAGCTCGCGGTATACTGAGACGCCGCACCTGGAGCGGATCCCGACGTAGATGACGGGATCCACCCAGCTGCGTGAGTGACAGCTGGCTCTGCCTATCTAGAGGCAGAGCCAGCTGTACCCGCCCCTCCCCCGTCCGTTCCGCCAGTCAGCGCTGGCAGATCGGAGCGGGGAGAGGGGAATCCAGCCCCTCCCCCTGTCACGGCAGAGAGCCGTGACAGGATCGAGAGGTGAGCGAACCCGGTATGTGTTCCCTCACCTCCCGATCTACTGAGCCGACCTGTGACAGTCTCATTGTCACAGGTCGGCTTAGAACTATGAGGTGAGTGGAAATCACTCATCTCATAGTTCTCCTTTAAGAGCAATTGCATAGTAGCTAACTCAAAGTAGGAAAAAAAAGCTCTCAGCAATGACAAAAATAATCCTATGAATAGAATGCCTAATTTTTACTTATCTGAACTGCAAATAGGATATATGATATGATAGAATGTTGTTGTTATTAAAGGAGAATTATAAGGCAACCTTTCTTGCCCGTAGTTTTCTTCAAGGTCATGGGAGGACATATGCTAATGTGCTAATTGACTTACCTTGTGTCTCTTCTCGTCTCCCAGCCGAAGAACTGCACATGGGCCTTCCCCATGATCCTTTGCAGACGCCCGAGAATCTTCAGATCTTTGGACGGGAGCGAGCAGTGGACACAGCACTGCTAACTTGGCAGTCACAGCGAAAGTAAATGTGGCTGCAGAGCACTGAGTGTGAGGGAGAAGGTGGGGACAGAGCACCAGTGGCCATTTTAACTGTGAGCACACCTGGAAGTGCTGGGGAAAGGTGCCTGAACCCCAATGGAAGAAATCAATTCATTGTAGGAGCCTACAATTTAATGTTTTGGTGGACGAGCACAGAACTATTAACGAAAATGTAGCTTATTTGTGTCATCTATAGATCCTCAAATCATCTCTGAATTGATTTGAGGATCTACAGCCGAGTAAGCTACATTTTTGTTAATAGTTAGGGTTCTTGAATGCATTTTAAAGATTTAATTCCTGAGTTTAGTGTCACACAATTTACTGTGCATTGTGTTAATGAGCGAGTTACTGCACCACACCAGTGTAAATTGCCTCTATCGTGTACTTAACATTTTGCAACATGTCTGAGCCAGTATACTGCAGGTTTTCTATTTTAGCATTTCCAGTTTCCTTATACTACACAGAAACAGCCGTCATTGCAGCTAAACTACAGTAATACATATATATATATATATATATATATATAAACA
>NW_017306570.1:1182900-1201483 GCF_000935625.1 Nanorana parkeri
GATAAACTACAGTAATATATATATATATATATATATATATATATACACACATACACACTGCAGAAAAAAAGCTAACACTACACACGTCTTGTAGTTTCATACACTTATTTCTTTATTTCAAACCGTGGCTTGCATGACCCCTGATAATTGGACCACTTCTACAGACCTAGTGTACACAGTATGTGAATTTCTCCAGTGTACCCTTCTCTAATAGTGCTGCAGCTTAGCCGGGGTTTGTAGTTTCTATGTCAACCATTGCTCCCCAGTGATTACATAATCGCAATATTAGTGCAGAGTCCTGGGCAGTAAAGGAGGAGCTCTACTTAATTGCTGGCAAGCGTGATTTTTTTTTTTCTCCCAAGGCTGCAGTGACGGAATTGCCTAACCTAGCATAGCAAGAACAACATGTAACATACAGGAAGGCTTCAAATATATACACTTAATACACACTTACTACCATCCATAACATTTTTAGGGCCCGGTCTAATCTAGGATATGGGTTAGTTTAGGCAATTCTTCCAAAGGTAAGATGGAAAATGTTTTGTTTGTTTCTTTTGATTTTATTCACACCTTTTATTTAAAAATACATGACAGAAAATCATCTGTAAATTCCTAATTTTAAAGTAGATGTAAACCCTAGCATGCTGAGTTACCAGGAGTTGTTTGAATGGGCCCCCAACCCTAAATTGATGTTGCTTTTCTACTGCAGGGCCCAGTTTTCACTTTTTTTTATCATCGTTTTATGCATCACAGTACTGATGATCACCCACATCCTCTTTACAGACACTTCCTGTCTACATGCACTCACTCCAGTAGCAGCTGCATGTCATTGCTCAGAATGGGCTTCCTGATGGTTGCAATGGCGGAACATACAAATGAGCAATGTAAACATACCCAGTGAGCATCAGCATGGTCGTTTATCCTTTCCATTGGAAGTAAATGTGACAGAATGACAACATGGGAGAGCATTTGGGAAACAGAGACAGAGCACTGTAATAGGTAGTGACTGAACAAAAATCTTCACAGTAGGGTCACCAGGTATTCTTTTAATGAAAGCTGCAGAGTTACAGATATTGAAAATGACTTTACTAAGATGACAATGACCTCAGTGACAAGATCTGCTTATTCAAGGCGCCCCTCCTTGCTGAAACACTGGTTGAAAGTGCCAAAAAAAACTAAATGGGGGGAATTTATCAAAGCTGGAGCAGACAGAATGTGGAACAGTCGTCTATAGTAGCCAATTAACTTCTACCTTCAGTTTGTTCAGTTAAGTTTTGAAAATGAAAGATAGAATCTGTCTAGTTACTATGGACAACAGCTTTCCCCAACTTATTCCCACAGTGCCTTGGCAAGGGTGATGTCATCCACCTTCCAGCCTAATCTGAATGTTGAGTATCGCAAATCTCGCAAGAAGATGATACTGCACTGTGTTACAGAGTCTGCTTACCAGCTTTGGGCTACTCAGCACTCCCACAGATCTTGTCAGTATGAGGAGGATGCCGTCACCTGCACTATGGAAGTCAGGCAAAGGTGAGTATATTATCTATATCTTTGTGTTTGGTGGACCTGCAGAAGGGTTGCCACCTGTCCGGGATTTACCCGGACAGGACGGTTTTTGATTGTTTTGTCCGGGTTTCCAGCTAGTTGGCACCCGGGCACAATATACAATATATGCCGATACCGGTACTTAAATTTTTTTTGACAGATGCGTGTGCCCAGGTCCCTAGCAAGCGCAGGAATTCAGGCAGCTGCATCTGCATGTGAGCTGTGGGCGCCTATAAAGAGGCGCAGGCCTGCCCCCATGTCTCCTCCTCCGTCTTTCTGAAAGCACGCTGCCCTCCTCCGGACCCCAGGTGAGACACCACACAGCCCTCCTGAAAGCCTGCATAGTCCACCTGAGTGCGCACAGCCCATCTGAGAGCCCAAACAGCACTCCTTAGAGCCCGAATATCCCACCTGAGAATCCACACAGCCACCTTAAGAGCATGCATAGCCCATCTGAGAACACACATAGCCCACCTGAGAGCCCGCACAGCCCACCTAAGACCCTGGAGACATCAGTGCGCTGCCCCAGAACAACACAAAGTATGTAGTTTCATTATATTGTGCATTGATGCATACTGTATTGCTGGAATTTGTAGTACTCTATAGCCGGTCTCTTTAAAACGTAAATTAATCAATCAGCATATTTTTATTGTGAGTGGGGGGAGTGGGATTGCAGGGACCTACAGTGGAGCTGGGGGAGTGAAGGTCTGCTTTAAGGAAGGGTGAGGGGGGCCTAATGTGCAGTGTCTGCTTTAAAGAGGAACTCCAGGTTTTAGAAATATTAACTCTTGCAGTGGGGTTACTGCTCGTTTTTCTCTAGGCCTTAAATAAAAAAAGATATAGTCATCCAATCTATGGTCCCATCTGGCTGCTAGACCGGTCCCCGTAGTCTTTTCTCCCCTGGGCTCCGACTGTGTACGCCCCACTGATGTCCTCATTTCTAAAACAGTTAATTCACTTGTCTGTGAAGGTTCTCATTCATCCAGGTCATGGCATTGCTGTATTTTTCTTGAAGACGTTTCACTGGATATCCGACCAGCTTTCTCAATTCAGAAAAATATCCAGTCCAGTTACCTTGACTTATTTTTTACAGATAGTTAATTCACTTGTATTAGATATTAGATATGAGGACACCAAGGGATATACCACAGCCGGAGAAGAGGGAGAGAGAGGTGAGCACTCACCGCCGCAAGGCCTGAGGATCAGGCGAGTATATCTTCTTTATTTGAGCCCCCTTGAGAGAAACAAGCAGTTAACCCTTGAAGTGCAAGGGTAGCCTCACTGCAAGGGTTAATTTTTCTAAAACCTAGAGTTCTTCTTCAAAATAATAAAGCTTATATGAGATTTTAGTGCTTGGGTTTAAATTTGCACTCATGTTGGGTACATGGCCTTTCATTTTAAACAGTAAAATTATAGAGGCCTCAGCATCAAAACATCATTCTGCACCAAACCTTCAATATTTGGAAATCCCATGAGAGGCACTGATACTTTCTATAGCATTAAAAATAATGGCTGGTATAAGACGACCATCAGTGAGGGAATTAGGTTGTATTTAATCACTGCAAAGAGTTATTGTAGAAAGTCCTTGGCAGAGTGTAATCTCAGCACTCCTGCTGCAGTAATAACACAGACACGTGGCACATCAGGATGATAAATATGCATTGACAAGAGGTCCCAAGAAGTGATAGGGAAGCACGCAAAGCCTTAGGAAAAGGAGTCCTGAGCACAGATTTTCTCTCTGGTGATCTGGGAGAGAATGGAGATGTTCTGGGAAGTCGAGGTAAGAAAGGAATGCTTGGAAGCTGGGGAGGTCACGCAAATATAAATAATTTAACTAGACCATTTTTTACTGCAGATCAAAGAAGGGAGTTCGGTAGGTGTCAGTTATTTTTGAGAAATGTTAAATGCATCATACTGGCTGCGGGAACAGAAGATAAGAGATTTATGATCTGAGCAAAAAATGATGTTCAGATGATTGTTTTCCATGAGTGGGAGGAGGTAGGGAATAAAAGCTTATAAATCTAAAAATGTCAGAAATAGAGATATGAATACATATGGGGTGGAATGAGATCATTGACAAAACAAGCTGGCATTACTTTAATTCAGTGTGTAATGGATTGCGGACTGCTACTTGGTTTCAGCTGAGAGCAGCTTGGAAGAAAAAACAAACTACAAATTGTAGGAACAATCAAACACAGGCCAAAAAAAACCCATAATACCCGATACAGCCAAACTCTGCAAGGAAGTGAGCAGCCAATCAGCATTCAGCTATTTATAGACAGGTAATAAAATTTGAATTGATTGGTTGCTGTGATATAATAAAATCTGTACATCAATTTTAGTAATTTGGTGAAACTAATTGGTACACTATGTACATGTTATGACTACAGTTCATTTCAATATATTATCCATACTATGAAAAAAGGTAACAAATTATAGATAAGTACATCTATGCTATGGCCACATACATTAAACAAAGCAATTTAGAGTCAACCTTCTCACATTGAAATAACAAAGTTTAATCTATTAGATCTCACGTTTCAATACTGTTAAGCAGCTCATGCAATATACTTTGTTTTTATTCCAGCACCTTAAGCTCTCATAATGTTGATGGATGACAGGTGCTCAGGCAGAGATTATTGATCTCTATAAATAAGCGCATGTGCTGATCACACAGGCACCTTACCGAACACATGTAGAGCAATGGATGGTTTAATAAGAGAATTTGGTCTTCTGTCTGACTTTTTCTGCAGTATGGCATATCTGGAGTTTCAATAAAAGATTGCTATTGTTAATATAGAAATATTTGCTATTATAATTAGGGAATAGGCCATGCTGGCGTGTTCACTAAATGCAAATGCATACAGTGGGACACAAAAATGTTGTGAATCTCACCAAATGGTAAAATTTTACTAACAGCCCCAAAAAATAAATGAATAAAATAAAGGTAATAATAAATAAATATATGTTTATCTTGCTAAGACTAACAAATACAAAATTTAAAGCAGTACAGTAATGTGTACAGTGCCCTGCAGGGGACAACTGGCCTCAACTGGCCTAATGGGGGGCACAGCCCTGGATATTGTTAAATATATTATTCTTTAGAAATTCTGAAAAACTGATCTTATTTTTGGACGCTGGTGCTCCATGTTCTCTTCAGTGTTGATCATGTGTCCTAGGTAACTAGTCACACGACCTCTGCTGAAGAGGAAAATCAGCCAATCCCCTTCAATTGACATCATATGACCACATATGATATGAATATGAAAAACCCAGGCTTGAATATGATACATTTTTTATACATATGTTATGAATATGAAAACCCAGGCTTACAGAAATCTGAACAACCATTGAAGGCCCACAGCATTTTCTCCAGGAAAGGTAAGTAATAGACCCCTCCTGTAACTCTTCCAATAAGACTGTTAAATACCTCTATGTCAACATTTAAGCTCAGATTCATTTTAAGACTTCATTAAACCTTTGCAAATTTTTATTAAGCTCAGGGGCATCTGTGCGATCCTCATTGAAGTGTAACGTGAGCCAAAACGTTTCAAGTTTTGGATACAGTGGGGAAGGCTTAAAACCAGCCAGGTTTTCATTGCTGTCTGTATCTGGAAAGATTGCTTCTCACTGTATATACCTATGACACCGAACAAGAAAGGGGTGGGCGGCACTGGGACAGGAAGGAACAGATATCAATCAAATCCTGGCAAACATTCTAACCATTTCAGATCCTACTAAAATGTTTAAGTGCCTATTGACACATGTGCACATGCACACAAGTCAAAGCATGTCAACGCATCACAATGTGAATCATTGCCTGTCAATGTGCGTTATGATTAACTTTAACAATCAATAGAAGCAATGCGCAATAAAAACGGGCAGCAATGCATATTAATGTGTGTTGACATGCATTTACATGTGTTTTGTAAATGCAAATACGTGTGAATAGGTCCAAAAGGTTTTTGTTGCTGTCTCCAATTGATGGAAATATTTTTCAACAATTCTTGTTCTTCTAACACTTTGTCATTGAATATAATTTCACTCACTATTTTGTCTTTTATTATTATTATTATACAGGATTTATATAGCGCCAACAGTTTGCACAGCGCTTTACAATATAGGGAAGACATTATAATTACAATACAATTCAAGACAAGATGGTAAGGAGGGCCCTGCCAGTGAGCGCTTACAATCTAAGGGGGAGGGGCAAGTGATACATGAGGAGGTAGCTGTGTGGGGATGAATTGTTTGAGAAATAGTTCACTGGTTAGTTTGAAGTGTGATAGGCTTCCCTAAAGTGATGAGTCTTTAGCGATCGCAAAAAAGGCAGTAAGAGTGGGAGAAAGACGGACAGGTTGGGGTAAGCAGTTCCAAAGAATGGGAGAGACTCTAGAGAAGTTCTGGAGGCATGCATGGGAGGAGTTGACGAGGGAACTGGAAAGCAGGAGGTCTTGGGAGGAGCGTAGGGGACGGTTAGGGTGATATTTTGAGACAAGGTTAGAGATGTAACCTGGAGCAGAGTTGTGGATTCCATTATATTCACTTTCTGGCCCACAGTCACAATGAGAAGTGAAATGAAATCTCTCCAAAAGTCAAGGGAAATCCGCTCTTACACAGTTCTCACCGGAATAGGTGTTACCATTAGAAAATTTCTGCTCTCTTCTGTTAACTGAAATTTTGGGATTTCTGTCCCTGTATGGTCACCATTACAAATAGAGATGGTGAATTGTAAGAGGCCCATCAAAATACAACCCAACTAATAGTTCCAAGACAAAACATTAAGGGGTCTATTCACCCCGTAGGGGTCTATTCACCCCGTAGCTTCGACTGATCCTTTGGCTAGCTTCGGCCCCACGACCCCTTCGGTTCAGTATAACCGAAGGGATGCTGTACGGGCTATTCACTATAGCCCGTACAGCTCCCGAAGTTGGCCGAGCGGCTCAGTTGGGCCGAGGGCATATGTTTCGGCTCGACTGAGCCGAGGTGAAAGCTGAAGCTGGTCGACAGCTGGGCGGAGCCAGCCGTCATCTTACGGCTGGCTCCGGCCACTTTCAGAGAATCAGCGCCCCTGGTTACCAGGTAACCAGGGGCGCTGTCATTACACACTGGGAAACCGGCCGGGCCGCTATGATATCACAACGACCTCTCCGTGTTCTCAGTGTGTAATGACAGATGGCGTTCCTGGTTACTTGGTAACCAGGAACACCATCTGTCATTACTCTCCCGGACGCTCTGGGAGTCTAATACAGATCCCGGCCGCCCGGGAGAGAAACATTTTCTCCCAGAAAGGTTCACTCTGCTCGATCGAGCAGAGTAAACCTTTCCCTGCTTGTTTTTTCTTTCTTCTGACACCGGAGCCGTTGGCTGCCATCAGAATAAAAAAAAAATCACCATAGGAATGCATAGCTAGATTCCTATTGGCTATTTCAATTTGCAATAGCCAATAGCAAGCTATTGCACCCACCCACTGCTGCTGTCAATCAGCAGAGGGGGACCTGCAGTTCTCCATCAGGTCCCCCTCTGGTGATTGACAGCAGCAGAGGGCTGGTGCAATAGCTAGTTTGCTATTGGCTATTGCAAAGTGAAATAGCCAATCTAGCTATGCATTCCTATGGTGTGTGTTTTTTTGTTGACGGCAGCAGAACCGCCCGGCCAATAGAAAACAGTTGGTTTTCTCACTCTCACTGCTAGCTCCGCACCATCGTTTTCTATTTTTTTTCCTACTTTTTTAACAATGTTTCTATTTAGCTCGGTACCACAGAGGTACCGAGCAGAACAGCCAAGCCGAATGCCGCCCAGCAGCATTCGGCTATTTACTGATTTACTTTGTCTTCCAGCACAGGCGTCCTGGAATCTTTCTGGACTGAACTGGACTCTGCTCTCTCCATATCCTGATAGCAATCTTGGACCAACAGCTGAGATGGGACTTTAATCTGATGCGTGACAGGCGAGATTTTTTTTTATATCCTGTAAGTGCATTACTTTTAACCTTATTAAATAGTCACTTTTATACTGCACTTAGATCTGTGCGCCGGTTTTCTTATGTTTTCTTCACAGGGTTATTTACTCACTGCGGTTCGGCATCTATGAGAATAGACCGAACAGCAGTGAGTAGCCTGCCGGAGGTTCGGCTCAGCCGATCCAGATGTTGGATCGGCTGAGTCGAACTCCTTCTGCACTTCTGGTCGGCCGAACATGCTGACCATGTTCGGCTGCCCGAAGCCACACGAAGCAAGCCTATGTACGGCTGATTTCAGTCGATATACGGCTGAAATCCACCGTACAAGCCTGAAGTGAATAGCCGAACAGCGGCTCACTTCACTTCGAGTCGGTTGCTCACTCGGCTGCCTACGGCAGCTTAGTGAATAGACCCCTAAGTCCTCATCTTACAAATACCATCGGTTACTTGCAAGGTCTTTATTTGTTCTATTCTTTTAGGGTACTCCTGTTTTAACCAACACACCCCAGTAAATGTCAAGCCCAATAACTCTATGCATTACAAACTCTAAAGATGGTGAACAACTAATAAGGAACTGTGGGTAAGTTTATTAAGTGTAGCCAAAATGCAAAGCATCCGTCTCAAGAGAGTCTGTAAATGCAATCCTCACATTTTTCTTTCCTTGCTTTTCCTCACCAGGCCATGAAGTGTAAAACCAGGCACAACGCCTGAACTCTTTAGAATCTCTATAAACAGTTCCATATTGAAATGATATCAATTCTAATAATTCACGAGTGCTCATTCTATCTGATGTGAGCCTCCCAGAAACATGAGGAGACATAGGCCTACATTATTATAGTCGGCCACTGTGACATGAATATGTATGTATCAATCACAGAGACAAGCATCTGTCACACTACAGTAGACTGACAGACGAGTTATCAGCGTGGCTTGTAGACAGATGCATTCAAACATAACGCTCAAAATCCTCAAATGGCTGCACAAGTAATTTAGAAAGTTGGATTTCATTATGACTTTCTGCATACTGCTTAGCACTACACGGCTACAGTAAATAGCAATGTGGGATAATATGGAAACACATATGGACAGACATGAGGGTGTATGATAATAAGAAACTTAATGAGCCCATACACAGCAAGACAATTAAAGGGTCATTCCATCCCAAATGTATATTTCAGTTTTTGGTAGATGCTGCAAAGTTAAACCACCATCTGATGGCTTCTTATATCTCACAGGCAGGCTTTTGGTGAGATCCTTGTTCTCGAGTCTCTGGGTCTGCACACCTTTATTTTCACATTTTCACATTACTTCATCTTATAGACAATGAAACAGGAAGCACTGAACCAGAAAAGAAGGTAACAAACACCTAAAATTCCCAGGTGGCCAGGAACCCACTCAGGAATCAAGGCAAGAAGATATCGCTGTTGAAGCATCCAAGACATAAAAGAAACCAGACTCAACTCAAGCTCTGTCTATAACTTAAATGACACTTCTGGGTGGACTGATTCTTTAAAGCACCTTCAGATGTCTGTTCTACTGTTAGAGGTAAAAAGAATGCATGCAATCTATGATACCCAAACATGGATCAATCAAAATGTAGGTTAGACCTACACCTTAGCTGCTGATAACAATGCAATGTATGAGGACAATTCAGTCTTCATCACTGATTTATGCTGCTGGAATATTGAATTGCTTGCATGAAGAACCCCAGTAAGATGAACACTTTCGTCAGAGTGATCATTGTACAACTGCTTCTCTCATCTTCTGTGCAGCCTAAAAGCTTCAGATGTCACATTTACTTGTACAAGTGTATGCTCAAATCTGTTAAAGTTCTGTCTGACCCATGAAGCCTATTTTAGGATAAATAGACATCGGGCACATCCTTTATATAAACACCAGAAGAATTTAACCTGACAATAGGACAAGCACATATTCCCCTATCCTTACTGATATTAGAGCTCATCTCTAAGCACTTGTGCAGTCCAAACACAGTGGTGTTGCCCACAGCAAGCTTTCATCTGCAGTAAGTAAGAATCTGATTGGTTGTAGTGGAAAACACCATTTTCTTTAACTCTGGTCCTCCTAATTGATCGACTTTATTTGTAGATATACAGTATATAAGGATCAGCTTCTATTAGACATGCTGCTAGACCCCCTACTGAATGTACAATAGAATGTGAAGGAGGAGTGAGGAGTCATGTAGCACAGAAACCAGTAGACATAGGATAAGCGAGTACCACCCAGATGTATAGTTTTCTATGAAGGACTGCCGTGTATGCATAGCTCATAGCTTTATTTTTTTTTATTGCATAACATCTAAAAGTTATTACAATATAATTCAGGCATTTTCCCTCTTTCGGAGTCATTCATCCAGATTTTAACTTTATTACAAGGTAAGTAATTAAATATTATATCTATCTGTCTATCTATCTATTCATCCAGTATCTATCTATCTATCTATCTATCTATCTATCCATCTATTCATCCATGTCTGTCTATCTATCTATCTATCTATCTATCTATCTATCTATCTATCTATCTATAGCTTTCTCTCTCTCTGTCTATCTATCTCTCTTGCTCTCTCTCAGTCTGACTCTCTATCTATCTATCTATCTATCTATCTATCTATCTATCTATCTATTTTTCTCTCCCTCTCTCTAATAAGACATCCATCTGATTAGTTAAATCTAAAAAAAAAATCGCTTTTCTACATGATAAACAGTAGCCCCTGAACCACAGAAGATGGAAATTAATGGAGATTGGGCCAAGTACCCACTTATACTCTTTAATGTTCTCAAACCACATGTCATTTTTCTTTTTTTGCGTGAACCAACATTGTGTGTTTTTCCAATAAATAAAGATTTCAAAAAGAAATCTAAAAACAAAAATGGCATGCACTATGCTCCATCACAAAAATGATAGAACACATCTGTATATATATTTTAAACAATATGACTGTCCAATTTATGATATTGACTTCTATCCCAATCTACTGTGTGTGCCCATTTAGATTAAAAATAACCATCCCATTTATATTAACAATAAGTAGTAGCTTCTATGCAGGTCAATTATGCGTGCCAACTTCCAACTCCATCTGCATGTCAGTGTGAAGCCTCCCATGCTGATCCACAATGCTGACAACAGTGCAATATCCAGAAGTAGCAACATGTTACGGTACGTATCATCAAACAATGCGATCACTGCTGCAGTGCACTCTCCCCCTCTAGTCTGTACAAGCCTCTAATTACCAGGAGAGATGACAATAAGTGTCACGCCTGTTAGACTTTTTCTAACCCATCTACAAAAGTGCTGCTGATTAATATCATTTTGCCAGGCAGGTTTGCCAAAAGAGGATAAAGTGGCTCGATCGGGTCATGAGTATTACCGGATAGGTGCTGCTATGAGTTGCATTTCCCTGGAATTCTATTGCCAGGGGCAATTCTCTCACTTACAGCCTATGTTTGTGGTCAGCTTTGATATTCTATATCTTTCCACTGCAGGCAAGATTTAAATGAATTATTTCTCGAGCGTAGGGCCGCTGCTTTTGCATCGCTCGCGTAGCCTGTTCGAAACTCGGCAACGCGCAGCAGATACCGAACAAAAGTAAGCATCTTTCTAGCAGACATAACCTTTTTTCCAATGCTGGTATGCAAGCCAAAAGTGTTAGTCATGCTACTATTTGCTTTAGATCTATTAAGAAAACATATGTTCCATTGTTACATCTGCTGCTCGCCCCCCAGTGGGCCCCGGGAGAAACTCTCCAAGAAAAAGACATTAACTGCTTCGACCTCGCTAAAAGGCACTAAATGTTGGGCACAAAACACTGAACTTATATTCAACAAAGTGTCCATTCACCGCTAATGATAGCTAGCAAAGATGCATTGACCATAATCCGTCCCAGCATATTCAGAAGTCGTGGAAGCATTGGGAACCGTGAATTTTCCTCTTACAAGTGGCTTATGGACTGCACGATCACAACAAGAGACCTCTTAGTATATGACAGAGGGCATCCTTGGTTCTCCAGAAAGCAGAGATTACTTGCTGAGCTATAGACGTAAATAACAGGTTAAGGGACAATTGCTTGTAAAGGGGGTATTGCCCCTGCTGCAAAAATGACCATACTGACATTGGTAATGATACAGATTTTCTCTCTTGCAAACTTTTCCCTTCTGCAAACAAGAGCAAAGAAAATCTGCTGGTGCCAACGAGAATTACCCATAATCCAGCTCTGATTAGGGCTTCTTAGTGTGAGATCCCTTTTGTAGAAACAACAGTTGGACGCCCCTTCTCAACCCCAGAGCATTACATGGATTAAACTGATATTACACTGAAAATTTCACAAGCACGGATTTCAGCTGCCCTGCCAACACACATAAGACGAGAAGAGGGGGGGGAGGAGGAAGGAAAAATGCAGAAAGTTATTGGAGCGTCTGCCGTTAACGACAAAACACTGCAATGAATTTGGACTGGGAACGGGGCAGGCATCTGAAAAAAAGCACTGCAATACTAAATGAAGCGTTTCGCATGCTCTTAGGGTCACCATACACGTTACAATCTGACCGCTCAATATTTGTACAAAAGTATGTGATATAACAACGTACCTGATCTATCCAATCAATTTGTATCTGATCAGGCAGGCATCAGAAAAAGTACTGCAATAATAAATGATGACAAGCTGCGCACTCTAAGGGTCACCATACACGTTACAATCTGACCGTGCAATATTTGTACAAAACTATGTAGCATAATAAAGTACCTAATCTCTCCAATTAATTGGTACCAATCAGGCAGGTATCTGAAAAAAAGCACTGCAATAATAAATGATGAGAGCTGTGCGCTCTAAGGATCACCACACACGTTACAACCCGACCATACAATTTTTGTACAAAACTACTTATATAAGTATAATATAATCTATCCAGTCAATTGGTATCAAATCAGGCAGGCATCTGTAAAAGCACTGCAATAATAAAAAATAAATGGAGAGAACCGTGCGCTTTTAGTTCCAACTTACCTTCTTCCGGGGCTGCCATTTCATCATATTTGGACGTAAAATTGTTGAGCATCAAGAGACGTGAGAGACAGTTGTAGACGTGGGGATTTTACAGTTGCTGACAGTCATGCTTCCTGCTCCTTTAAATTTGTTGCATATTTACTTTTTTGGAGAAAAATCACACACAAAAAACACCCAAAACCCAATCAGAGGAACAAAAGAGACTTCGATCCCAGTTTCGTTTAATCAGATCCAGAGGGGAAAAAGGTTAAAAACGTAGGATAAGCGTTTCGACAAAATCACTGATTTGAGAGTAAAAGGTTTTAGAGCGAGGGGGAGAGTGTAACGTTTGATCAGTTTCAAGAGGACGGCAAAGTGAAATGGATGAGCTGTGGCTTTTGAAGCCCAGAATTGTCTTTTGTCATAAATGCCTTACATCTGCAATCCAAGATCTGAAAGTGTCCTGTACTCTCAAGCTACACAGCATAGATGGGATTTTGTCATCTTCCAGTAGTGCTTAGTGTTCTCCCCCTTTACAATCCACTATCCCCTGCAAGCTTTGCAGTTGTAGGCGAAGGGCTGCAGCCTTCTTCTCGCATCTTTCTCCCAAAAAAAGTACATTCCAGGATACAGTTCCATAAGAGGAAGAAAAAAAAAAAACCTGGCCCCGCCGCTTGTCTTCAATTTGTACAATATGTGCAGGAAAGGTTCTGCGTGAACATTTCACGCGTCTTAATAAACTGAAAACAGAAACAAAAACAAACCCAGCAGAAAAAAAGCACAGGGATTTTTACTTGGGAAATGCTGGAAGGAAATCCTGCAACAGCAACAAAATGTACTCCTCTACACTAATGACTTCCTTCCCTTCCAGTATATGCAGAGCCCGCACTGTTCTGTTCAAGACATTGCAGCAGCCTGCTGGGTCTTACTGCTAGTCTCTTCATCAGCCCCTCTGTACAGTACAGGGGTCTTCACCTCCCCACTCCCACTGTGCACAATGACCTCCTATAGGAAACATCTGACCTCGTAAAACAAACACATACAATATATCGACAAATCTGGAGACAATAATAAAGGCACATCAAATGATTATGTTGCAGTTTTTGGGTCACTGCATCACTATTTACATATAATTATTCGAATTCTATTTCATTATTATATCTCATTTAATTTTTTTTATTTTGATTCATTTATTTTTAGTTTTTATTTTAATCTAATTCATTTTATTTTCATTTTCTTTGATATTATTATATCACATGTCCTCTTCTTTATTCCTTATCTGACCAACGTTCTTAAGCTGGCCATATAAACTTATAATTTATTGATTTCCCCATGCACGCTAAACAACATAGATGGGGGAATCCCCGCTGCCAGCTATCGTATTCAGCAGCTGCTGCTCCCTCTGAACCCCCACCCTGATTGGATGCAGACATTGTTTAGCTGAGAACTTTTGGACCGGCTCCATTGACTAAAGTCGAGTGAAAAATCAGCTTTTTGTCAAGTGGGGTGGTGCCGACAGGGCCATCCACAGCTCGAATTTCTGCCGATTTATATACAGAGATTATTTTCTTGCAGATTTCTGCTTAACATTTTGCTAAAACCTCTGTGTGTCAGTACTACTTGGACTGTAGAAGAAAGGGGTAGACCCTCGAAAGCTTGTCATGAAAATGTAACTGTTAGTGCAAATATAAAGACAGTACCTAAAATTATATCATTTTAAAGCTGTTCACGAGCTTGGAGCTGCGCCTACTTTACAACACACACAGGGACTGTGTAGCCACCCTCCAGAAGGAAGGACAGTGTCCGCACCAATTCAGAGATGATTTGAGGATCTACAGCTGAGTGATACACAAATAAGATTACATTTTTTTTAATAGTTAAGGTACTTGAATGCATTTTTTATATTTAACTCCTGAGATTAGTGTCACTTAAATCTTATCTAGTAACAAATATAGCTTATTTGTGTATCACTCAGCTGCAGATCCTCAAATCATCTCTGAATTGGTGCTGACACTGTCCCTCCTCCTGGATGGTGGCTGCTTTTGTTCCCCATGGTCCCTGTGTGTGTGTAAAGTAGCCACCACTCCAAGCTCACTCCCGTGATGGACTACAATCTCAAGTTTAGTTTACTCATTTGTGTTGAAGTTATAGTCCATCACGGGAGTGAGCTTGGAGCGGTGGCTACTTTACACACACACAGGAGCCATGGGGAACAAAAGTAGCCACCCTCCAGAAGGAAGGACAGTGTGAGCACCAGTGTTTGTTAGTTGTTAAGGTACATGAATGCATTTTTAAGGTTTAACTCCTGAGTTTAGTGTCACTTTAAAGTTAAATTTATTGCTGCACATGCACCTTGCACGCTATTAGCTACATAGCTCCTAACTGTTCCTCATCTGTAGGCACTGTTCCACCTCAGTTGTCTCTCTCTTTGGTCTGATGTTTAGACCTCTATAATAATTTCCCCAACTAACTATTACAAGGGTTATACTGCACTAAGGCTTCATTCACACTTGCCACGTGCGTTTTTATGCAGAGATCTGTCTGCAAAATCTGTCAAGCTAAATGCTTTGTTTATGTTTCTATATGCCCAAAATGGTGGCCATTTACACGCATATGTGTTTGGATGCATTTGTCCTTTGTCCATTGAAACAGCCCATTGAAGTAGTCAGTGAAAGTTCAGCAAATAAATGTGTCTTGCGTTTCCATGCATTTGCATGTGTTTTGGTACGTTTAGAGGGTCAAATCAATTCTTGGATGCACCTGACTTCTGTTTTTTCTAAACGAAGCCAAACTGACTGCAGATAAAAGCTAAAAATATAAACACAAGGTGTGAATAGATCCATTGGAAATCATAAGATGCATATATATACCTTTAGAAAATCATTTTAAATGCATATAAATGCAACTAATCGCACCTGGCACCCTCAAACTTTCACACAACTACAAAATGATGACATTTATCATTTTTCATTACAGTGTATTGGTGATACCCTTGTCCAATGTTGCAACACTCCAAAGTCATAAGTATGTACAAAAATAGGAAAAAGGGATTTTAAGGCACCAAATCACTAAATCAATAATTGTATTCCAAAGTTAGAAAACATTAACAGGGTTATTCACAAAAGGGTGAAGAGTTTGGAGAAGGCAGGAGAAGTGAACAATCTAGGACAACATCGCTGAACTGGCAAGTGAGCTGAATTGGAGAATTTTTCCAAATCATCTATTTTGGCCTAGATTGTTCACTTCTCCTGCCTTCTCCAAACTCTTCACCCTTTTGTGAATAGCCCTGTTAAAGATTTTACAAAATGTCTGTTTCAATTGCTTGTGATCCATAAGAATTAACCTCTAATATGGATCAGCTACCAGCTCCCGGGTCCCCCAGAACCTCTGTGTGATTTGGTGCCTTAAAAACCCTTTTTTCTATTTTTGTACATACTTACAACTTTGGAGTGTGTTTGGAGTTTATTTTGTGTAGTGTTATTTATAATAATTCTTTAAACCTTCAGCTTTGACACTTCCTTTTCCAGACTGACAACGTTCCCCCACTGTTTTGCAATACATCCAGTGGTAATGTCATCGTGCCATACATGCTCTTACTGTTCTGCCTGAGGCTAGTGTGCAATTGCATGGTGTGCCTGCAAGCCTGCTTATAAGATGCTTTAAAGTAGAAATAAACCCTCACAAAAGAAAACTAATTTGCACGGTTTCTCCTCACTTTGTACATTATTATTATTATTATTATTATTATACAGGATTTATATAGCGCCAACAGTACATCTTCTTTCCATATATTGTATACATCCTGTAGGCTCTGTGTAGAAACTTCCTGTGGATATGTGCATGCACCAGCAGCGGTTGATCATCATTGTTTTACTGCAGGGACTTTGGCAGAACGTACCAGTGTTCTATGCGTCGGCACAGCAGCTTGTAGTCCAGATCAGGAGTTCGGACAACAAGGATGACAATGCTGCAGCTGAACTATGCAAGCGCTGTTGTCACCCTAGTACAGCAACTGTCTGTGGAAACACTTTGCTGGCGTAATTAATTTGTAAGCAGGGCATTCTTAAAGGAGAACTATGGGGTTAAGGCTTTTCCCCATAGTTCTCCTTAGGGTAACGGAAGGACACAAACTAGCGTCCTCCCTTCACCATAGGCTCAGTTCCCGCGAGCTGTAGCTCACGGTATACTGAGACGCCACAGTATACCGCGAGCTGCTGCTCGCGGTATACTGAGACGCTGCAGCGTAAGCGGATCCTGACAATTGTGCCGGGATCCGCCCAGCTGCGTGACTGACAGCTGGCTCTGCCTATCTAGAGGCAGAGCCAGCTGTACCCTCATCCCCTGTCACGGAAGAGAGCCGTGACAGGATCGAGAGGTGAGCAAACGCCGGTATGTGTTCACTCACCTCCCGATCTACTGAGCCGACCTGTGACAGTCTCATTGTCACAGGTCGGCTAGAACTACGAGGTGAGTGAAAAGCACTCACCTCATAGTTCTCCTTTAAAAAAAAAAAAAGATACTTTTTGACAGGAACATGCGCAGCAACATACTTTTTGGGTTTAAATACACTTTAAGAATGAACATTAATTTTGCTAGTTATTACTAAAGGTTTCACCTGTTGGACTCTCCACAACTTCTCTCTCCAAATTGGGATACATAAAGTAACTTTGTGAAAGGATCTTTCCTTTCCCTGGACAAAAAGCAATGGGCATATTTACAAAAGTGTGAAATGAGCCTGCGTTCCTATCAAACATCCAATCTTAAAAAGCAGAGCTTCTCCTTTACTCAATTTTATGTATGAAGGAAACACAGGGGTCTATTCACACAGCTGCCGTAGGCAGCCGAGTGAATTAACGACCCGAAGTGAAGTGAGCCGAACGCTGTTCGGCTATTCACTTCAGGCTTGTACGGCTGGAATCAGCCATACATCGGCTTGCTTCGTGCGACTCTGCTGCCGTCAGAATAAAAAATAAAATAAAATAAAAAATCACCTTTGGGAATGCATAGCTCGATTCCTATTGGCTATTTCAATTTGCAATAGCCAATAGCAAACTAGCTATTGCACCGCCCTCTGCTGCTGTCAATCACTAGAGGGGACCTAATGGGGAACCTCAGGTCCCTTCTGCTGATTGATAGCAGCAGTGGGCGGGTGCAATAGCTAGTTTGCTATTGGCTATTGCAAATTGAAATAGCCAGTCTGAATCTAGCTATGCATTCCCAAAGGTGATTTTTTTTTTCTTCTGACGGCAGCCAACGGCTCTGATGTCAGAAGAAAAAAAAAAAGAAACAGAGCAGAGAAAGGTTTACTCTGCTCGATCTCCCTTTCTGGGAGAAAGTGTTTCTCTCCCGGGTGGCCGGGAGCCACTATCTAATGGCAGGAGACTCCCGGAGCGTCCAGGAGAGTTGGGCTGTCTGGAGATCAGTGTCCCTGGTTACCTGGTAACCAAGGACGCTGATCTGTCTGTGCAAGTGGCCAGAACCAGCCATGAGATTACGGCTGGCTCCGCCCAGCAGTCAGTAGCAGGCTGTCGGCCGGCCAATGGCCGGCCATTCTGCCAGCTTCGGCTTTCACCTCGGCTCAGTCACATGCTTCGGCTCGGCTGAGCCGCTCGGCCGACTTCGGGAGCTGTACGGGCTATAGTGAATAGCCCGTACAGCAGCCTTTTGGTTCTATTGAACCGAAGGGGTCCTGGGGCCGAAGCATCAGCCGAAGCTACGGGTAGATCCTTCGGCAGCTTCGTGAATAGACACCATAGACTCACTTCACACTTTAGTAAATCAGGCCCAATAAATCAGGGATGACAGACATTTTACCAACAGATTGAAAAAGGCCTGGAAGAAATTAACTTGTACTTGAGCATGCTTGTTATTGCTTGGTCATTAACCCTAAAAACCCCTCTGTACTTATCACAAGTAATGCTTCGATTGATTGCCTGGAGGCTATGCACTGTGCAGGCACTCACAAACTCAGATTCACAGGGCTGAAGTAAATCATACTAATCTGTCCTACTACATAAACAGCAATACACTAATGCTCTTTTAAGGAAGGGTCGGATTGGTTAAAAGGATGGAAGATGTGTCAG
>NW_017306570.1:1205193-1210241 GCF_000935625.1 Nanorana parkeri
TTTTTTTTTTGGATGGATGTGGGAGGGCAAAAATCATCAACTGGCTTCTTATCTGTGGAAGGCTGACCATGGGTGGACAGGTATTGCAGTAAGGTCAGTAGGCAGTAAGACACCTGCCCTTTCTCCATGGTATCAGTGGAACAGCAAAAAAGAAGCTGTGTATGCATAGTGAAAGTCCTATTCCCTTTTCTACACAGAAGTGACAAAATTTTGTGCTTTATCAAACAGAGACTTTTCACCATGTTGTCATACTTCTGTGTATGATAAGAACACATACAACTATCAGAAACACTCATTATTACATCCTTAATACATATATATTTTTTGCCGGATCATCACCAGCTATGTTGCAATTATTCTCATTCTGTGCTTGCCTGGTGACATAAAGCCACTTTTAGGCACTGTATATACAGATGCTAAGCGTAAACTACATGCTTGAGTGTAGCGGTCCTGGAATTTGTGAGGGTGTATTGGATAATTCATCATAAAGCCCAAGTGAACTTTAAGTGAATATATTTAGATAATTTCAACTTAAAGTTTGATTAGGTTTTATACGTTTTTCATACAGGGCACCAGAGCCCCTTTGTTACAAGTCCATATGAGGCTTTAGGGTCTGTAAAGGTGAGATCTTGTTCTTAGCTGTCCTGCAACAGCAGTCTGTTTATTATTTTGATGCCCTATGTAGCTTGCTCTGTTCTTTGCTTCTGTCTTGTCTCTATTTGGTACAGCCCCTAGTCAGACACCTCTTGCCTCTAACTCTATTGCTCAGTTTAGCTTCACTTTCTAAGCAGAGACAGGGACTAGGAACGTCATAGTTTTATTACACTTCAAAATACTGGAAAAATATATTTGGCACTGCACTTATCTGAAGTAAAACCAGTTTGCATTCACCTTCTGTATCTGCCTGTGTATTGTGACAAATCAGCAAGTGGCTATACTGTCTGCACAGACTAGTTCTAAGGAGGGATGTCATTGCACATATTGGCATTTGAAACATACCAAACCTAAAACCCATTACTTGTGTCTCATTTGCTCCATGTTCCATGTATTCATTTTACATTTAAGAATGTAAAAGGGGTTACATGCCTTCATTTGCACTGGAAGGTTATGTTCAGATGCATATTAAAAGAGTAATTTACTGCACTTCTAACCCCTTGCCAAGTGCCCCCAAATGTTGTATCTGTCAGCTAGACAGCTCAATACATGGCTGTATTTGCAGGGCATGCCCTCACACAGGGTTCCTGTTTTCCATTGCTTTCCTCTGGTGGGCCTTTCCACAAGACTTCATTTGGCACACCGCCCGAAGAACTCTGTCCCTGGATGCGCTTTCACATACAGCATCCTCCTGAACAGGGCTTAGTGGCCACAAATTCTTTTGAGGTTTCATCAGTGTGTGTACCACCACTATTTACCCAAAATCGATATTTCATACACAGCTTGACTTAGCAACTCATTCATTTACACTATAATCACTTCATAGAGAGGTACAACTGAAAAGCAATAAATACTAACTTTGATCTGTGATAAAGACATGGACATAAAGGCAGTCTGGCTAAGATTTAGATTGGAGCCCACTAAAGCAGAAGTAAAGTGAGAAAAAAATCTCTGGGAGGTAGTGATTTTTGTCAGAAGAGACATGCAAAAGTCTCTTCTGCCAAAAAATAAATAAAAAGTCTTCCTCTCTCTCTCCCCCAACAATTATTATATTTTTTTTGTGTAGACTGTAATGTGCATTAAGAACAGCAAGAGCAAGCTTTTAAAAACTTAGAATGTCACCTCAAAGGTTATTTAAAGATAGATGCTACAATAATAACTTCTATGGTCTATGGAAGTACACCATACTTTCTCTTCTAAGTCGTATACACAAGTACTTTTAATGCAGGGGTCTTCAATGTTTCCTTTACTACATCACAGTTCTTCACCTTCACCTGCCTATAGTTCACTATTTTATAGATAACTGCCAAAACCATCAACACAGTCCCCCTGAAAACTAGTGACATTAAAAGTTCTGAAACTGAATCACATTTATGCCTTTTATTTTATAAAAAGAAAGTCCCATTGGGTTACCATGCAGTGATCATACTGTCAATGTATCTTCATTTCCCTAGCCACATTTAGCTCTTGCAGGGACCACCTGCTCATTACAAATTTCCAAACAGGCATCTAGTCAATGTGTTCTACTGTCTGTTAACCAAATATGATCCCAGTGTGACCATTTTTAGATGAAGGCAAAACTAGCAGTGCCAGTTGATGTTAGATGATAATCTGCTGACCCTGCTTCATGTCTATGAGACAGCCTCAAACAGCCATTGTTGGCTGTTTCCCTATGATATGCAACCAGCAGGAATGTCTAAAAGGAATGAAGTAACCTGCCCATATCCATAGTCTAAACAGAAACACTCATGTAACTCAAGTATTCATTTCTCTTTAAGGCCAATGTTACCCCTGCAGAAAACCTGAGATGGTCCTGGCTGTAGGTCTAATGGTCCTTTAAAGTCTGTGGCCAGATGTAAAAAGTTTATGGCCAGCTTTACTCTTCTTAAGTTCTACCTATTTAATGATAAGAAAATAAGCTCCTGTCCTTTATGTGTGCGTTCACAGATTTCAACGATTAAAGCTGCAGTGTTAACGCAAACAGTGTCATGATACCAGATGTACTCTTCCCAATACATTTTCTGCTTTCAATTACGTCCAAAGTATGATTTAACTGATATGGCAGTACAATAGGTAATTATCTATAAAAATAAATTACAACAATATACAGCAACTCCAATTATGGTACAGAACAACCTGTGAGCTGAAATAGATCACAGCTCTGAATTGCAAGCTTGAACTTAGGATCATATTAATATAATCAGCAATAAAATCAAGGAGAGGCTGTCTTGCCAGGAAAAACTACTGGTGATGGCTCTGAGATGAGTTATCCTAAACCTCCTATGTAATGTTGGGCTGTAAAAAAAGCTGAGATGGTTTGTGCTTTAAAGATCTATCATCAGCAGGCTTATATCACAAGGCATAGAGCGATGTGCAACACCTAGAAACCAGTCAGCAAAGATATTTTATTGTTTAACTGCTGGAAGGTTAAGAATAATTGGAAATGTGATTGGTCACTATGTGTTCTGCTGTTAACACATCAATACAGCCCTTTGCACTGCTTTATTAAATAAGCCTAATACAGCAGTTTTAACATTGGTAATGTCCAGACTATACTTGAATAACAATTATTTTTAGGGTTTGACAAGTAAAAAAGAATAAAAAGGAAAAGATTGACATCCACCTGGGCAAGAGTGACATCCAAAGCCACTTGATACGTCAGTAAGCACATACTACTGGCTGTGTATGTTTTTCTGGGACTCAGAGGCTGAGATATTTACACCGTGGGCTACATTTACACGGAGCATTCTGGGATTCCTGTGGCAAGAACCTATGGATTCCTGCAGCAGTTATCCCAGGTGGCCCCGTTCAGATGCAGCCGCTGTATCAGCAGCTGCATAAAGTTAATGACAGTGGCTGTATATGTCAGTGGCAGTCCGCTTGTAATCATACACGGTATGATTACACGTGGTTTGGGATAGCTGATTGTCATGACGATGGTAATCATCTATCCCAAACTGCATGTAATCATACTATGTACGATTACATATAGACTGCAGCTAACAGATGTGGCTTCTGTCCCAATGGGTACAGCGGCCGCATCTGAACAGGGACACATAGGATAATTGCTGCAGAAATCTATAGGTTCTTGCCACAGGGATCTCCGAAAGCCCCATGTGAATGGGACCTTAGTTTGCAGGCCCACCCATCTGCCACGTCTATGTAAGGTGTATCAATCATATTGTTGTAATCTTGCTTTATCTTATTATTACAAAGAACGACGCACGTCAGATACCAAGGTAGACGGAACTCCAACATGCGATTTTAAAACATTTATATTAGCAAGTTAGAGAATGAGCCATCAGCATCTGCCAATAATTAAATATTAGTTATGAGTGGACTTACCCTTTTACTATCGGACCCCTAAATAGTCAGGTCAAACAGTATTTTTGTGCATACATGGAACTCTTCACACTTTAGTAAATTACTACTAAGGCGAATTAAAAACAGAATAACGTACAAGTAGGTGTGCAAGATCTTATGTGGCAGTGCTGTCACTCCTGTTTAATTTTTACATTTGTGTGGTTGACATAGAACATTTGCTACCAAACTATTTAAAAACTGGTAAGCAAAAATAAGTACACAGATAAGAAAATGTAGTTTTCCAGAAATGTGTGGCCTTTAAGAAGACAAAATATGTAGTAGAAAAGTCCTCTGTTTGTCCTAAGCTGTGTGATGCCATGTGCCATTTCACATAGAAAGGGCCTTCAAGAGGGAAAGGCAATAGCTCTGAGCAAAACCTGTCCTTGTATATTTATATTAAAATATTATTAGATTTTGTGGCTTTTACAAATATTGTATTTAGACCATATTTGCTTGTATTTCTCCACACTTGTTTCACTAATTGTATGAATGTACATAACCATATGCACAAGGTTAATTAAGATTATACATTTTCATTGTGTATATTATTGGGTTCTGAGAAAAACTTGTAAAACTAGACCGTTTTATATTCACTATAATTGTATATGCCATTTCAATTGATTTAAGGACTGAAGAGAATTCAGCTAATTATGAAAGAATGTAGTTGTAAAGGAAAAAATATAACCGATTTATAGACATGACACAAGGATAATTCTTATGCGTCTACTTCCACAGAACATACGCAGATATGTAACTGTATAAACAGATAACACTTTACAAGCAGGAGCAGAGCGAGAAGAATTGTCTCTAAGCATCCCACATTTATAAATGCATCACCAAAGGCCAGGGGTCTCAACAGAATGATGTCTGGTGTGCAGAGTGAGTAGAGATGTGAAGGGCTGGGGGAAAAAACTGAAAAATTGGGGAAAAACAGGTTTTCTTTCCGTTTTCTTCAAAGCCATTTTCGTTTTTTGAGTGTGGAATATGTTCTTTTACAATGATAATATATCTTTGACATGGTATTAAAACTC
>NW_017306570.1:1213486-1227292 GCF_000935625.1 Nanorana parkeri
TTTTACAATGATAATATATCTTTGACATGGTATTAAAACTCTATTACATGAAGACCATAATGAAAGATTTCTCAAATGTAATTTCAAATTTTGTTGCCATCGAATACACGCTGCTGAAAATCTACTGGATCCAAGATTCAAAGGCAGTGATGTTGTGAGTGATGAGAATACAGCTGCTGCATTTGACTGGATTACAAAACAAGCTTCACAGTTAGGACCTGATGTTGGAAAAGTACTTTCAAATGTTGCAGAATATAGAACATCTTCAGGGATTTGGGCAAAGAATGCAGTCTGGGATTCTGCAAAACATATCCCTCCTGCAACATGGTGGCAAGGCCTCTGCACTACACAACTTCTGAGAGGTTTGAATCTTGCTAACTGCAGATTCCTGCATCTTCTGCTGCATGTTTAAGAATCTGGTCTTTGTTTGGTAATATTCATACCAAATCAAAAAATGTGTCTTCTTTCCTTTTCTCAATGTATTTTTTAAAGCACCACTCCAAAGTTAAACCTTACTATGGAGCTTAAATATTGAGGTTGACCTTATGCCCACCATTGTACATATCCTACTGGCACAAATAATGCCAGTTACTTACCTTTTTATTTGCTATTGGTGCAAATCTGATTATCTTTTATGATGATGGATTCTTACTTGTGTTGTTGGTTTTGAGGGAATGGGGTGTATATCTGTTCTTATGTATAGTTGAAATGTTATTAACATATATAGTCCTTGTTATTCCATTTGTAATAAAAAAATAAAAATGTAAAAAGTTTAGTTTATTTACTGAATAAGCTGTACTTTTATTTCAAGCATAATAATTTTATATACACTGTATTTCATGTTCCTAGTGTAACAAAATGACTTTCAATATGTAAAAATACTCCACACTGATTTTTTTTCAATGTTTCCAAAAAATTCTATTTTTTCTGGAAAAAAACAGGGAAAAAAAGGTTTCTCAAAATGTTACATCTCTAAGAGTGAGGTATTGGTTACAGAACAAATATATCTATGCAAATCCAAAGTAGATATAGAGGCACTCACAGGTCTTGCAGAAGAGATAAGTCAAAGCATCTTCATTTTATTGTCAACATTTCGATGGAGCTAAATCCTCGAGAAAGATGGACTGAGTTCCATTGAAATGTTGACAATAAAATGTTGATGCTTTGACTTATCTCTGCTGTAAGACCTGCAAGTGCCTCTATAGTTACTTTGGATATATACATATACACACACACATATATCTCGGTTTGTATGTGAGCTACATTATTAAAAAAAAAATGAAAACAATGTCACTTTGAAACACAGGTGCTGATCTTCCAAATGCATATTTCTTGATTGATTGAACAGGGTTGTGTAAAGCTGGCCATACACTAATAGATTTATTTTGTTTAGCCTGCAACCTGAACAAAATGAATCAAATAGATTCCACCATCTATGTTAAACAACATGGCTGAAAAAATCCACCCACCAGTATATTGTATTCTGAGAGCCAGCACCCGTCACTATCAAAATACCCGAACAGTCATTCCTGTCACTGTCCGGTTGATTTTTGTTAAGCCAGCACAGCCACTCAGTGCTAGAATTTCAGCTGATTTCTGTGAATCGTCCAAAATTCTGGCCAGCTAAAAAAATCTCATGAGTGGACAGACAGCAATACAAATTCTTTAGCAAGTAAAACATCTCCTATCCTGTATATGTATATCAACTATGTATGTATCTGTTTGCCTGGAGGTAATATTTAAGTTTAGGTTCTTAATAAAAAATAAATAAATTACATGATGATAAAAATTAGCAAATATTAGTAAAATGAAAATTATGAAAAATAAATTTGAATATGAATGCCTACTGACACATGTATAAACTTTATAGATCAGTCAAGTGTTATCTGTTGTTGTTCATCAGTGAAATCAACATCGCACAGCATCGCCAGTCATTACCCTGTGTCATCACTCCTGAATATTTTACCTCCTTATAAATAAATTATAATGCAAATTTTACACTGTGGTGTCACCATGTTCACTTATATGCAAGTTAATTATGTACAAGTGCATTATTTGTCCCTGAAAAGGCTTGGGGACATGCAGAAATCTCTAGCAGCAAATTAACATGTTTACACTCATGGACGGTTGTAACAGTAACGGATGCGGGGACAATGCAGCGATATGGTGTGATGTCAGTCTGTGGCTGGTGTCTGAGCCCATCTCTATAGGAGTTTATAATGGAAGTGCATTATAGCTACAGGATTTAGATGGGAAGATGTGACTGAAATGATATGCTAGACTAGCAAGATTAAGCCTGATTTCTCCCACTCAGCATCTGTGCCTGACAGTCAAAATAAGGCAATTAAAATAATAACAATGGAGAAGTCACATAAAGTAGACAACATATGACCTTTGGCTCACAGGCCTGACCTCTGAGAGGTCTTGATCAAATCTAGAAGGCAAGGACATATGAGGCTTCATTTACAATTTCAGTGGAGCACAAAAAAACAAGAGACCTACTCTAAGACGCTAAAGCAGTGTGAAGAAACACAATAGCTGGCTCAATCAACAACACCATACAAAGAGCTGCTGGAAGCATGCAAATTATAATTGTTCCTTTATTGAAATACATTATTTGTAATTGATCATACTTGTAATCTATTGCTTACTTAATTGCAACCTATCCATGGATGGATGACAGAGAACTAGCACCTGCTTGGTCAACAACTGTTGTCATACTTGTCCTTTTCTACGAGTAGTCTTGTGTAAAACTAGCTAGGAACATTAGCAGCCACTTGGATCTGACCTTAGAAATGTGTCTTCTTTAGACAGTATAGAAGCTTGTATACGTGCTTAGATAAATATCAGTCATCACTGGAAACATTGTTATGGCAGCGAAACAACTGGCTACTGGCCAAAATATATCTATGCAGCCAACAATCATTTTTACCCTAAAGAGATCTGCAGGTTTTCTTTTTATGATGCCCCATAAAATCCCAATCATGGTTATCATTAATGTCTGGACATAACTTCAGAATCACTCTCATGCAGTATTTGAAATATAAAACTTTTCCATATACCTAGTATGGATGACACTAAGCAGGCATTACTAAAAATGCTCATATATTATGCATTTGTTTGCGCAATAGTAAACATTTTAGCATTTTATGTAATACAGCTATATTTTATAGCTAACAAACAATGTGCTCTGAAAATACAGAAAGGCCCCTTTCACAATGGCTTTCTGATTGGGTTCGACTGTCAGTTTTTCAAGTGAATCCGATTGTATGCCCAATGCTAGTCTACGGGCAGCCATGTGTAAATGGACAGGTGTCCGTTTACACCCGCTTAGCCCTGACTCCAGCCAGGTCCAGAAAACCAAACGGATCAGAGATCCATTTCGCCAGACCTGATCATGCCTGATCGGGGGGAATCTGATGTAAATGGACACACGTCCATTACATCAGATTCGCCATAGACCGATTTGGGGTCTGGTCATTTCAGTTTTTTCCTCTATCGCAAGATGGAGGAAAAAAATGGACGAATACGGATATCACAAGGGAGCAATCCTTCACTGAATTTCTGTTGTCGTACAAATTGCCATTTTAGTCAGAAAAAAAGAAGCTTTATCCACTACATGAGTTCAGTGAATGTTTAGGGAACAGGTAGCTAGGCCATGAATATTTGGTTATTTTCAAGATCTGCATGCACATAGCCCCCATCATATCCAAGCTGATTGCAATGCTAAAATCACTTGATGAAGCTGTGGATTTCCACCATGTGAAATTATGTTTATTCTGATCATCTACAAAGAACAATGTCTGATTCATGCCGAACAAAATAATTAATTCGTGTCTAGTCAATTCTTCCGGGAAATGTATTCTTCTAACTTGCCTATTATATATTTAATTTCAATTGATTCAATAAAGTCATCATGCCATTTGAAGCAATATGCTATCCTCATGAAACCAGTATTCCCTCTCCCTATCCACTAAAAGAGGTGCAGGTGCACAGTTTGATCAGTGTGGCTGTGCCTAAGGGTGAATACATTGGGATCAATCATTTATCTTGAGACCATGAAAACAAAACCTTTGTGATTGGGGGTTTGTACATTTAATGTCAGTTGTGTTTATGATGTGCAAGAGTGGGCCCAGTTCTTTAATAGATTTATCTGCAGTCCATGTAGCTTGTTACAGTACATGGTGTGGGGCACTGCTGTATACAACAACCCACTATCAGATGTGGAATAATTCAATGTTGGTCTTTAATTTCTACACTATGATATAAAAAAAACATTAACAAAAGCCTCTCTATAGAATACTGCACATTATTTCAAGTGGGCTCTTCTGTGCCTATACTCAATTCACCTGATACTGCTCAAAGCAGGTGAGCTTATGGTATTAGGTAATTATTAAACCATTTATTAATAAATGTTTTTAAATAAATATAATAATTGTTATATCAACTAATTACAATTAAAAATGTGAAATGAGTTTTCATACAAATAGAAATGAAAATATATAAATGTAAAGTGTGTGTCTATATGTCTTAAAGCAGGGGTGGGGAACCTCTGGCCCTCCAGCTGTGGTGAAACTACAAATCCCATGATGCATCTGTCTCTAGAAGTCATGCCTGTGGCTGCGAGAATCCTGCAATGCCTCATGAGATTGGTAGCTTCAACACAGCTGGAGGGCCGCAGGTTCCCCATCCCTGTCTTAAAGTAAAGAACTATGAGGCTAGTAGAAATCACTCATACTCATAGTTCAAGCCGATGTGTGACAATTAAACTGTCACACGTCAGCTCAATAGATCGGGAAGTGAGTGAACGCATGCCATCGATTGCTCACTTCTCGATCATCTCCCTGCAGAGAGCGGTGACTGTCAGTCCGCACTCCCCACAGGGATTCCCTGCTCCGATCCTCCAGCGGTGACTGGAGGAACGGACGGGGCTGGTACAGCTGGCTCTGCCTCTAGACAGGCAGAGCCAGCTGTCATTCACGCAGCTGGGTGGATCTCGACAGCATTGTCAGGATCCGTCCCAGCTGCGGTGGTCTCAGTATACCGCGAGCTGTAGTTCGTGATATACTGAACTTTGGGTCATGGGAGAACGCTAGTATATGTCCTCCGGTGACCCTTGAGAGAAGTATAGGGAAAAACACTTACCCCATAGTTCTATTTTAAAGGTCTGTTGTAGAAAATGCTTGCCACCTGGTTTATTCACATAGCCTCTATTAATTTCATTAAATTGTCCACTCCACAATGCCCTCACATTTTGGGATACATGTATACAGCTACCCCCATAGTTCACAGTAAGCTCTGTCCACTACAAATGAATGGAGATTAGCCCCTGCTACGCGTTCCATATAAAAATACACAGTGCTTGACTTTGTGCACCCTAACTGAGTGGATCAGTGCTAAGAACATGAAGGGATACACAGGCATTCAAACATGCTTTATATGAATATATGCTAAAGCAAGGCAGTAAGAGACAGGATGGTCTACCACCCTGTGTCCATTGCTGACTCTCAACGGTTCATTGGTGTGCAAGTCAAAGGGTTCAGTAAAGTCTGCCTTCACTGCACAGAACATTTTGTAATCTCTCAGTACCTTAATATTTCCATTATTTTAGCATGCACCTCATTTGAAACAAATTGGAGCTGCACATAATAAACTGCTCAAGAGATTAATCTCAATCTACTGAGTGATTAAAATTCTCCTAGACCATACCATGCATGGCCTTAACCCTGAAAACAGGACTTACATAGAGAAAGTGCTCATGAACATGAACCCATGCCATAAAAGAAAATGATTTGTGATCGTGTCTATGTGTGTGACATTTTTACAGTCAAGCATCAGTCTTGGACACCTGGGAAGTTTCTTGATTTCCACAGCTGAGACCTCATCCACCTATTACCGCTATCACTTGATGTCAGAGAATCATGCATATAAATGTAAAGCTTCCACTCTCTTTCCACCTTACTAATCTGAATATAATATATATAGAGAAATCATCAGAATATGCTTCACTGATACCTTTATTGCTGTATAAGAGGTAGGAAACATACTAAATATAAAACCTGGACCGTAGCTATTGTGCTTTTGGGATTTACACTGTGTGCAATAACAGCATCCCCCACCCAGTGCAATTTGAATGGTGTGCTACATGTTTTAATTTCCCTTGAGACCTGCGGCACTAGTGGTCGTTTTTCCTGAAGAATGTAACAATATACAGTATAACTATATCATAAGACAAATAAAATGCTGCAGGGGAAACATGTTATGTCATGCTTGGCACAATATAGGGCATCACTGCAGTGGCATAGTTATAACACAGGATGGTCCTGTATAAATGCATAATGCTAGTTTATACCACTACTTGGACTTACAGGTGAAACTCGAATAATTAGAATATCGTGCAAAAGTTCATTTATTTCACTAATGCAACTTAAAAGAGATAGACTCAGTACATGCAAAGCAAGATAGTTCAAGCCGTGATTTTTCATAATTGTGATGATTATGGCTTACAGCTCATGAAAACCCCAAATCCACAATCTCAGAAAATTAGAATATTGTGAAAAGGTGCAATATTCTAGGCTCAAAGTGTCCCACTCTAATCAGCTAATTAAGCCATAACACCTGCAAAGGGTTCCTGAGCCTTCAAATGGTCTCTCAGTCTGGTTCAGTAGGAATCACAATCTTGGGAAAGACTGCTGACCTGATAGTTGTGCAGAAAACCATCATTGACGCCCTCCATAACGCAGAGGAGCCATAGATGTTGTGTGAGTTTGTCTAGGGTAGTGTATGCAGACTGAGGAGCATCAAGACAGAGAGAGACTTTAGTCTAGTCTGTTGCACTCAGTGTCATTTGGACAATCGCTTCTGTGGGGCGCAGTGTAATCTACATCGCAGGGACATCACGGCCCAAACGAACAGCCACACCCAGCCGGAGAGATCCATAGAGGCCTAGTAATCCACAGGAGGCCTGGAGACGTTTGCAGAAAGAATGCCTCAGTATTTTTCTGTGACTGGCAATTGCTTTCAAGGTACAGTGAATGACATCATGACCAACCAGAGAATCGGCTTGAGAGATCCAGAGAGATAACAGGTGACTCTGGAAGTGAAGAAAGGCCTCTGGCCATTTGTGTTATTTCTACAATTCACTGCAACAACACAGTATGGGCCCCAACGATGGCTAGCCTAGACTTTTGCTACTGGCCAGTAGTATACATAGTTGGAGTTTATTTGGGACTGATACATTAGCATCAGGTATTCAAAGTCAAAGACAACAACTAATATAGTTCAATACTGCATATTTGAGTATAAAGAAGATAGCTGTAGCTGCTGAGTGTCTAAGTACCCAATGTATATTGCTGAATGTTGTTCGCTTTAATTATTGTGTTTCATTTATTCAATGCTACCCATATAGATACTTTTTGCTTAGTGAATCTATTACAAAACTCCCTAAGGTGTGTTGGTGTGCTGTGGATCCTGTTTGGGCAGGACATTCAGGCTTGGGGACAGAAATACCTGGGTTATTGCTTCGGGGGTGAGCGCTACATCTGTAAAATACGTTTAGCACATTGGCACCTTTTATTTCTCCTCACTTGCCTGTGTACTTTTTATGTGTGTTTTTTTCACACCATAGGATGAAGAGTATGTATTTCCGGGTGGATGCTGAAGTCCATAGAGATGCTGTGTGGCCATTAGATCCCTTGCTCCCCTGATCCCTGGGGTCTCTACAAGTGAGCTCCCAACCCAGTACTTGGTGGTTGTCTTACACTGACCATGAGGAGAGGATCCGCTTGGCTTTGGCTAGATGCACCAGAGTGCTGTGCTCCCTGCAAGAACCTTGGGGGTCAGGGCTGTGTTCCCTGCAAGAACCTTGGGGGTCAGGGATGGGCCCTTTCAATTTGAGAGAAGGACCACTTTGACACACCTAGAGCACTTTTTTTGTGTGGGTTCGCATTAACTTTTTTGGTTCACTTGGTGTTTACATTTTGCACCTTAAAATATTCAAGAAGCATGAGTAATACTTAATGGTTCTTTTTTTAGGACTTTTGGCTGTCTACACAAGAGAAGCTGTAACAGGTAAATAACGTGTCTAAAATACAATAAATGCACATTTATTCTTATGAGAAGATTTTTGATAAAATGAATGGCTTGGCAACAGGGTCCCTTTAACAGCTGATAAGATATGCTATCAGCCACACACAGAGCGCACTTTGTTTTCAATGAGTTGGGCGACTCATAGACTTGCATTGTGAGAAAGCTTAGAACAGCACAGGCATTGGGTAGCACAGCAAAGCAGGAAGCAGAGCTTGTGTATGATAAGCAAATGTGGCTGTCCCCATATACATATACAGTATAATCTGATACCACCGCATTTGCTCTGAGACTGAGGACAGAGACAAACACCTGAGCACACTGGCTGATGCATTTCGCCGAAAGGGCTACAAAGAAAAGACTATTTCTAAAAAAAAAAAAAAATCTGCCCTAAGAACACCATGGGAAAGACTCCTACAGTACAAAGATAAGAAAAACCCAACAGGACCCATCTTGTACTTACCTACAACCCCACTCTAGAGGTAATACGCAAAATAATCAAAGACCTACAGTCGGTACTCTCAGAAGACCCCATACTTAAATAAATTTTCCCTCAGCCCCCAATACTGGCTTTCAAGCAACCACTGAACCTGAGAAGAAAATTGGTACGCAGTAAGCTGACCCCAGAACAGGCACTTACACAGAACAGCATAGTACAATGCAATAAACCCCGCTGCAAACTTTGCCAACATATATGTGACAGAAATACAACGATAAAGAAATAACATCACCAGCACTCCAAAGGATGATTAAGCAACAGTCCATTTATTGGCACATTGCCATTCAAATGCTAGAAATACAGCTAATCACAATAACAAAGCGTACACCATTAGGCCCCATTCACACCTAGGCGTATTGTAATATGCGCGCCTGTCGCGCGACCGTCATGCGTTTTTTTTACCGCGCAGATTAGCTATAATTTCGCGCTGAAGATGCTAGAGGGCCAGACCATCATAAATAGGGAAGCAGGTTATTTACCACGACAGTAGAAGTGATTTGTTTTTCTGAAGATATGGGTAAACAACGCGATTTAACAGCCTTTGAACGTGGGATGATTGTTGGCTCTCAAGCCATGGAGCGAGTATCAGCAAAACAGCAGAATTCGTTAAATGTTCAAGAGCAGCTGTTGTTAAAGTGTTTAAAGACTGGACTGTCAGCCGAAAATCTGGGTCTGAACGTGCGAAATGTGGCCGTCAGTGACTAGTCAATGTTAGGGCAGAACAGAGAGTGGCAAGACTGGTACAAGACAACAGAAGGGCAACAGTGCAGTGTCAGATTCCTCGCATCACCTTTCAACATCTCGTGGAGTCTCAAGGGGTCGGTCCAACGAATTCATCTCGTGTCTCATGGCCCAACGAAGTACTGATGGGGTGGTCATAATAATCTGGCCAATCAGTGTATATGTATGTAGCGCTCACACCTTGAAGGAGCCGCCAGAATGGGGGTACATTCAATGCCAGGACACCACCTGGAATGAACCAGATAAATACCAACTATAATCTAGCCAAACTGACTACAGCTCTGGCAATCACTCAATTTCTAGTAGCCACCTCACAAAAGTGATGGGGGCTACGTATTATATATATACACATACATACAGGTAACCCTCAATTTACGCCAGGGTTAGGTTCCTGAAAGAATGGTGGCAAATAGAAACCGGTGTAAATTGAAACCAAGTGTATAATGTAAGTCAATGGGAAGTGAGGGAGCTAGGTTCCAAACCTCTCTCAAAAAAGACATACAGTATGTGACGTAACATATAAAACTTAAAAATGATTGTTATGAATGCGAAACAGTATTATACACAGTATAAAATAACCACACAACACAGTATGTATCATCAAACTAAGTTTAATGATCAATAATAGAAGAGAGAACGAGGAGAGACAGCCACTTAAGAACCTCCATATGACTAAGTGTACCCCTGTTCTACCAGTATGTCACTATGTGCCTGTGTACAGTATCCCCATGTCTACTCCTGTGCCACCAGCGCATCTCCAAGTGTACCCCTGTGACCCCAGCATGGCTCCAAGCTCCTCCATATCCCCAAGTGTACCTCTGTGTGCCTCCAAGTCTGCAAGTGTTCACAGTTATCTCACTGATAAGTGCCCCTTCCAAGCTGTCGGAGACTCTGTACTGTAGCCACGTGGCATTGTAGAGAGCTCCCCTGTGTATCCTTCTGTGGCTAAGGATACGCTAGACGGCAACGACTCTGCAGTGGTTTCAATGGTGGTCACATGACCAGCTAAAAAAGGGCACTATTTTGAACAGCGCAAACAGTAATTTATATGTGTATGAAACTATTTTCCTTGAGTTCAGCTTTAACACTAACCATTTAGTTATAACAGAATTAGCAGAGAACATATAATATTATGCCCATAATACTGCATAGAAAGATTAGAAGCAGCTGTTACATTTTTGTTTAACCCGAGGACCCCTTTAACACGTGGCTTGGCAAGCTCAAACCCCATTGCGCACTGCTTGCATGATATTCAAATAAGAAAACAAATATGCATAGTAAGATTTGAGTGGTGTACATGGCTAATTTTAGTGAAATCATGTCAAAATGTATACAATGCCCTTGGTTCCAGAACAGATGCTGCAACATCTGTTGTCCAGGTGGGTGATGCTATAAAGCGTATGTCACAAAGGAGAACTAGATCATTCCTCTGCCCACGACTGTAAGTACCAGCTTTCATTTCATTTTTCTGCACAGCTCATGTGTCACTGATAGTCGCATATCAAACACTCAATTTTTCGTATGGAGGAGGAGAAACATGGACATAATTCACAGGAAGATCACTGGTTAAATACTTGACACCACATTACTCGAGAAAGGCAGGGAGCTGGTGTGATAGCTATAAAGGTCGCTTGTGGAGATTTCCCACAGATGTTATCAAAAAGAATATTCATATTATCCTGCAGAGATCATGCAAGTTTAAAACTACACAAGGAGGATGTCTACTCAGTAGGTTGCTAAATGCTGCAGGGAGCAATGCCACACTTGGTGATGTAACTCTGCATGTTACATCTTTTCCCATTATTAATTGCAGCAAGGAGCTTCTCCACATATGGAGTTACCAAAATGACTGATAAAGAAGCTTGTGGCTCAGGGTTGTATAGTCCTATTCCACTTCCATGAGAGTGAATGAAGAATCCAAGAAGGAAGGGCTGATCTGCCTTCATCTTGAAGTGTATTTCTACTTTACAGCCAAATTGGGACAATACCTACTTTATTTTTGTAATACCATACCTTCAAAATAATTTAGAAATGCTGCTTAGCTTTCCCCTTCTATGCAATGTTAAGGAGGGGGCTTTGATGAAGTTAATGTTTACCATATTTAACTAGGGATGCACTGAAATTTCATCCACCGAAACTGGTACTTTTGGCAAAATGCAGAAAGTGCCATCTTTCGGACCAAATTACGGTGCATCCCTGTTTTCTCTCCTCCCTGCTGGGTGCTGCTCTGTGTCCATTCTGACACAGTGCAGCGTCCAGCAAGGAGGAAATAAATTGGCAGAGGAGGCTAAGCGTGTGGGGGAGAGTGCTGTGAGCGGCCAGGCTCTCCTCCTGCACCACCCCACTCAGCCTCCTGTGACAAAATCAGGCTGGAGAGCATTGTGGGGGCGGAGACAGCTGACAGCTGTCACAGAAGGCTGAGACAGCGGTGTGGGGGAGGAGTCAGCTGTCAAAATAGACTGACATCTCCTCCCCGCATCTCCAGCTCACCATCCTGTGACAGCGAGTCAGGAGGGAGAGCGGGTACAAGCAGTCAACGATAAGTGATCGCTGAGTGTTTGGAAATAATTGAGGACATAGTATATTTACTGTGTCCCCAATTATGAATGAATGGGAAGTGATCTACATCGGCTTGGATCTTCAGTTGAGTTTATCTTTGTTATATTTGTCCATAGATACAAACGAGCACTTAACCCTTGCAGTGTGGGGGTAGCCCCACTGCAAGGGTTAATAAAACATATTCCTGGAGTTCTTCTTTAAAAAAACAGTCTCTGGCTGTCCCTTATCTGCACATTGCCATCTATTCAAGCCAATAGACCCTTGCCTGTATATATATATATATATATAGCCAGAGGGGCTGAGCGGTTCCAGGAAGCAAGTTCTTGTACTGGGAAAGAGCTGACTTTGCAGTTCTTCCCAGGATTTCTGGATTTGGCATGGGATCCTGGAACCGGTAGATTTCTAAGAGAATTGGGAGGGATGAAATCTCCATTCCTGGGTCCATCATTTAGTAGTGGCCAGCACCTAATGATTGCACACCTGTGCATAGCCCTTATGGAAAGAGTGATGACTAATGTTCAGAGCTCCAGCTGGGAAGAGGAACAGAGGTGTTCAGGAGTCAGGAGGACTCCACCCAGAAGTCAGAGGGGAGCCAGGTGGCTGTGTATGTGTTGGAGGCACATGGGATACAGCCAAGGAGGTTTGGAGAGCCAGTGACACACGAGGGAGGTGTGGGAGCTATTGAGAGATACTAACCAGTATTGAGCATGGCTGTGGGCTGTGGCTCTGTTAACAAAAACCCTAATGTCCAGGGACACATGGAGTATGTGGAGTCGGTGAGATTATGTAATACGTTCTATTTGCTGAAATACAAGCGGACCTTGTAAATTTGACTGCAAAAATACACTTTAAAGCTGTCCAAAGAATTCTAAGGGCCAATACACACCTATGTGTGCATGTTGTATTGCATGTGGTAATGCAAACATGTTGGTGTGAATGGGCCCTTATAGTTTCCCTTTAAAAATGCACTAAACTGCATGGCACGGCTAATTAGAAAAGAATGGGATTTCTATTTGAAATGCATTTTCATGCAGTAAAATGCATGTGCTTTACATCAGAAAAAACTACTTAACACAGTATGAAGAGATCCTAAGGCTGGCCATACGTGTGGCAATTTGCTCTAAACATCAGTTATATTTTTTGTGAAAATCGCAACGCAATCAAAGACAAAAAATGGTGGTTCTGGTCAACCACAAGGAGATGAAAGGAAAATTACCCTAGTCAAACATGGAGGAAAAATCAGATTGTGTTTTCCCTTTTGTAATTTGATCACACATGTCTCTCTTTATTTAAGCTGACAATTTATTTCTTAGTTTTGACCTCACAATAACCCAAATTGTGGTAGACAATTGAACTAATGATTGTTAGATTGCCTAGTTCCTTGCGATTACATTCAATCATATTTGTGATTCCCAGTGGGCTGACAGGGTTGCAGCTGACTAAAAATTGCCACATGCCACATATATGGCCATCTTGAGGTTCTTGTGTACACTGTGGCAGAGAGAATGACAACCAATGCAAAATTCTTAACGTTGTGTGGAGTTGCTGCTACTCCAGATGGGCAGCCTTAGCTCCAGGCACAAGATGCCAGGGTTGGTTTCAGTAGCTGAGAATTTTACTTCTCTACATAAACAATAGATAAAAGGTGTTTATTTGGTTGATGTTCATTTAAATGGGTCTTCACATCCAGTGATTAAAAGGGAAGCCCCCTTTATCCCTGATGAGTATGAGTATGTGGTGTTAAAAAAACTAAAACAATTACACAAGGACTCTCAACAAAACAAGGACTCTCTTTCAAGTCACAGGGCAACAAGGGATGAGGCCAACCAGCTAAAAGGCATGTATGGGGGGTGGGGGGGGGGGGGGGGGTGAGAAAGGAGCCGCTATCACAGCAGCATGGCGGAGCAGTGAGGAGAGAGAGA
>NW_017306570.1:1227328-1251561 GCF_000935625.1 Nanorana parkeri
TGAACAGTAGCAATCTACCTATTGTTCTAATTATTGAAATTCTATTATTTTACTATTATAAGATTTGTTTTTTTTATATACTTTCAAGAGTGGCAATAATTTAAAATCTGACAGGCGACTGACATAACATAGTGTAGTATTGTAACTGGAATGCACAGTAAATATATTGATCATTATTACAATTTCTATTGGTAACAACTATATAGAAATCTGACAACATTACTCTGTCTGGTCTCATGTTTCTTATCATCTCAACCAAAGAAAAACATTGGGAAGAGCAACCTTGTGGCAGCCTGATTGGCCTCTGCCATGACCTGGTAATGACCCGTACTAGAATTAAGACTCCATGGTATCATTCATTGATGAGCCTGAGTCTAATAAAACTGAGAGAGATTCCAGCCTCTGCCAACAAAAAAGCTTCAAGTCAAGAGCTCATAAAGTAAAGCAGAAAGCATGACTTGTGTGAATAGCTGCATAAACAGCTGTGAAAGATATTCTTATCTTTGGCATTCTCTGTCAACCTTTGACATCACTAGCCATCAAACATGAAGCTATCTTTCACTATGCTAGCCATGTCAGCAAGTTTCTCATCCATACCAGAGAATGCAGATAATACTTGCTCATGGTGGTCACAAACAAATGGAGATTGTGACCATCACAAATGGTGATGGTCTACAAACTGGAAGAGGCTGGGGAAGGTGGATTTCAGAAGGAATCATATCACAGGGAGAGCATTAAGGCCCCATTCACACTGAGCGATTTATCGCGCGGTAATTCCCGCGATATCGCGGCTATTTACGCTCTCCAATGCATGGCAATGGGGCTCTGTCCGTCGCTGTCGCGGGTCGTGCGTCACTACAGCAGGACCCTTTTTGGAGCGGATGTTGCCACGATTCTAGCTTGCTCAATGCAAGCATTTGCGCGATATCGCGCATTTGCGAATCGCTCAGTGTGAATGGGGCCTAAGGCAGACAACAGATAAATGAACAGCCAAGTTGTAACCAAAGCAGAAATCAAAGTTATTTACACTAAGTAGGGCCCCAGTCTGCTTTAAGAGCTTTAAATACACATACTATAAGGCAGGGAGAACATCTCACTTCCAGTGACAAGCTATAGGGGTGGAAGAAAGTCACTGACACCTCTCTGCCCTTGACTACAGCAAGTAGTGTGTAAAAACAGTTAGAGAATGGATGTGACCACTTTCTGTGCATTCTAAAACTCTTTGTTCTGAATGTTGAGTTCTCCTTGTGTTTTCTGCATACAATGACAGTATTAGGCAGTTGAACTAGATATGGTAAAACACTATTTGGTGCTGTCTACATCTAGTACAACATGATGCATTTAAAAAAAAAGAAAAGAGAAGGTACTGAAGGAAACTCCCACAGAAAAGGGAACAACCTTTGCCTTTAATATCCCCAAAGAAACAAAACTGTTCTGAACAGGAAATACAACGTTTTACCTGATAATAAATCTGCCCGTCTTTGGTTAAAGTCCCAGTCCATCAAGGCCTGCTGCACTCTTTTCCCTGACTTAACTGTTTTGTGGATGAAATGCATGCATGGTCAAAGGCACATTCCCTTTTCTGCATAACAAAGGAAATGATTGGAGTCCGTTCAGATAATCTCTGCGTACAATATCTACTTCTAAAACTGAGGAACGCACTTAGTGATCCCCTTGTTGACCATGACACAGCCCAATTGTCTCTCAATTGCAAAAAAAAATGCTCAAATATTGCAAATAACTTGCAGCTTTTAGGCTATGAATGGTTGTCATTAGATTATCAACGCAAAGGTACAATTAAATACCATTTATAGCTATGCTCCAAACAATTCCTTTCACTTTATCCCATTTTATTTTAGAACTTCATTATTAGATGCATGTGGTCTTAACCTTTTAACCTCAGTTGCATTGCTCTTCATGGCAAATGCAGTGTTTTCATAATTTGTAATGTGATCAATGATCCTTATGTGGTTGCACTGTTGGCACTTACTGTTAAATGCACAGTACATTGGCGATTATTCATAGTCATGGCTTGTTTTGAGAAGAAAATCATCAAAGAGGCATTATATGGTCAAGCCCCACAAAACTGTAATTTATGACAGTGTGTGAAAATATGCCTCTTGTCACCAAGATCTCTTCAGCCGAGCTGCCATTTCTGGCAACACCCTATGAAGTTACATTCCTTTTGCATTGTCCCTGGTATCTTTAAACCACATGTGCCCACCAGCGCATTTCCTAGATTTCTACTTTCAGATCTAGGTATTAAGTTATTACTAAAACCAGTGATAATCGAATGCAGAGGCAATAATGATAAAGATTAGATACATTTATATAGTCTTACAGATACCTTTGAGGGCAACCATAATGTTGATGCGGCCCACGATTAAATTGAGTTTGACACCCTGCTTTAACCCCTTCATGACTGAGCTAGTTTTTAGTTTCTGTTCCTAAATGACTGACACACTTTTTACATTTTTGCTGTGTGATTCTTCCACAGCAGCAAGTTTTGATTATTATTATTATTTTTAGAATTTTTTAAATAATAATTATAGTATACAAATATATTTATATATAAACGTTTTATTTTCCTAATTTTTTGTACACTTTTTTTTTTTACACTTTGTAAAAAAAATAAGTGTAAAAAAAAAATATGTTTTTTTTTTGTCAGTTTATATCAAGCAATCACTATGACTGCTTAATAAATTAACTTTTTAAAATTTTTAGTTATTATCAGGCTGCTCCAAGCTTAGGAACAGCTAATAATAACTTTAGAGACTGATCCTGACAGCATGTCAGAATCAGATCTCACTAAAGGTCTTTGATCGTTCCTAGACGATCAGAAGTGATACATTTCACTCAAGAGATACATTTTGTATCTAGTGGTTGAAATGTATCATTTAACATCGGGCCAGGCTCTCCAGCTGTCAAAACGAATAGCAGAGAGGTGAGTCACTGCTACCTCTCTGCTATCTTCAGCTGTCAGATACGGGATCGCTATTTAGCGAACCCGTATCTGAATGTAAAGGCTTCATTCTTTCATTAATGAAAGAAAGAAGCTTTTAAAAAAGCTTAACTATTTCATTAATGAATGTCTCAATAGTGAGGCATTAATTAATGACTGGAACTGCTGAGAATCAGCAGTTACCAGCATTACAGAGGCTAATATAACTCGGCACGTACAGTGTACGTGGCCAGTCATATAGCCACTTTGTGACGGGACGTACACTGTACGTCTCCCGTCACGAAGGGGTTAAACAATCGGAAAAGATCCAAAAGAAAGACACAACTACCTATGACAGTAGGTGAGTAGAACTTTCCAGAAATATCAGTTTCCAAGAGATGTAAGATACCAGTCTCTACGTGCTGAGCTCTAGGCAAGGACCTAAATACACATTTGTATTTCATATATCAAAACTACCTTAACTGCCAAAAGACTTGTGCAGCCAGTTTTGCAATCCAGGCAACACTGCCAAACAGCAAAGTAAGATACTTGACACCCACTGCAGCAGTAGTACAGTTTGGTCAAGAATACACTGCTGTGTTCTAATTGGACAATAACAGAGCAGCAGCACACTTATGAGGTCATCACCCTTTCCTCCTGTCAGAGTGTGCACCCTCCCTTTCCTAGTCTAGAGCTCGGTATACACTGTTTATATTTTGTATTCATATTCGATAATGCCATCATTATGACAAACATCAATCAACATTTTAATTTTAACATTTCATTTTGTAATGAATGGAGTTTCCAGAACAAAAAACGCATTTACTGTTAGAATTTTGTATATTCGAGATACATTTTCCATCCTGCTCCCTCATGTTTTTTTTTTTTTGTGTCACTGCGGTTCAAAACGATCATCAATTTGACCCTAATAACTATTAGAAAATTGAATGAACATTTCAAAAGCTACTGCTTTTGTGTCATCTATTCAACATGATTTTACACATAAGCTTATTGAAAGTATTTTATTCTCCATTCTGGTTTAATAAAACATTCTGTACGCTATATGGAGCGTTAGTATTGTTTTAATACTATTATACACCAATCAGCCAATACATTATGACCACCCACCTAATATTGAGTAAGTTCCCCTTTTGTCACCAAAACAGCCCTGGCCCGTTGGGACATAGGCTCCATTAGACCTCTGAAGGTATGCTGTGGAATCTGGCACCAAGCCATCAGTAGCAGATCCTTTAAATTCTGTAAGTTGCATGGTTAAGCCTACATGGATCAAACTTGTTTTTCCAACACATCCCACAGATTCTTGATTGGATTGAGATCTTGAGAATTTGGAGGTCACATCAACACCTTAAACTTGTTGCTGTGTTCCTCAAACCAATCTTGCACCTTTTTTGCAGTGTAATAGGATCCATTATCTTGCTAAAAGAAGCCACTTCCATCAGGGAATACCATTTCCATGAAGGGCTGTACTTAATCAGCAACAATGTTTAGGTAGGTGGTAGGTGTCAAAGTAACATCCACATGAATGGCAGACCCAAGGTTTCCCAGCAGAACCCTGCCCAAAGCATCACACTGCCTCCACCAGCTCACCATCTTCCCATAGTGCATCCTGGTGCCATCTCTACCCCAGGTAAGTGACACACAAGTACCCGGCCATACACATGATGTAAAAGAAAAGGTGATTCATCAGACCAAGCCACCTTCTTCCATTTCTAGGTGGTCCTGTTCTCATGCTCACATATCCACTGCAGGCGCTTTTGGCAGTGGATGCGGGTCAGCAAGGGCACACTGACTGGTGTGTGGCTACGCTGCCCCACACTCAACAAACTGCTATGCAATGTGTGTTCAGGCACCTTTCTATCAGAACCAGCATTAAAGTGACATTAAACCCTTAGATTTTTTAACATAAACCAATACTGTAATGTGTGCCTTACTGTAATCCATGGTTGTTTCCCTTCTCTTGGCTGCTCTTCCTTTTAAATCCTCATGTCTTCTCATGCTTGGGAAGAACTTCCCTTTTCAGCTCAGGGCCTCTTCCTGTAGTGCTGGCTCAGGTTTCAAGCCTATACAAACTAATACACAGACACCGTGTATCCATTCCTGAGACAAGGCAGTCTGCTGCAAAACAGAAGTTCTGCCCAGCATGAGAACAGATACAGATTTAAAAGGAAGAGCAGCAAAGAGAAGGTAAACAACCATGGATTACAGTAAGGCACACATTACAGTATTGTTTTATGTTAAAAAATCTGAGGGTTTAATGTCACTTTAACTTTTTCAGCAATTTGAGCTATAGAAGCTCTTGTATTAGATCGGCCGTCCCCTGACCCTATCGCTGGTTCACCAGTTTTCCTTCCATAGACAACTTTTGGTGGGTCGTGACCACTGCAGACCAAGAACATCCCACAAAAGCTGCAGTTTTGCTCTGACCCAGTAGTCTAGCCATCATAATTTGGCCCTTGTCAAAGTTGATCAAATCCTTATGCTTGCCCATTTCTTTTTGCTTCCAACACATCAACATCAGGAATAACATTTTTACTTGCTGCCTAATATATCCCACCTACTTCCAGGAGCTATTGTAATGAGATAATTAATTATATTCATGTCACCTCGCAGTGGTTTTAATGTTCTGGCTGATCACTGTACAGTATAAGCTTAGTATAAGAGTTTGTCAGGGCTCCCCACTAAAATTCAGGCAACAGATTTCTCTGATGATAGTGGTCCATAATTGCCTCTGATCTATACAAGCCAATAAGCAGCTGACATTTCTGAAGAGCTTAAAGCTAACCTTTACATAAACATCTAAAACAATAAATCTAAATTAAGTATTTTACCTGCCAAAGGATTTGAATTTCTGTCCACCCCTTCCTGAAATTTACACAGTCCCCTTACAGCACAGGCAGGTGGATGACACCACTTGCAGTTAGGAATATAGTGGTGCCATCTCTCCACCTCCAGCCAGATGACTGTGCATTGAAACTGATAAGTGATGAGGTCATCCTTCTGCTTACTCTGCTCTTTCCTCCTATCAGCAAGTCCCTTTTCAACACATTATTCAGTCTGAGTACTGTTCTATAATATATTAAAATAAACGTATGCCAAGTCAAATTAAGGTAATTACAATGCTTGCCTTAAAAATGCATTTAATTATTTATTAATGACTACAGAGCTGCATTAATGTTCATCTTTTAAATCTGCCTGAAGTTCAGCTTTAATAAACTCCTCTTGACTGAAACACTGGGCACCAATTCAGCTTTACTAGATACTTATTACAGGGAAAGTTTTGAATTATTCAGTACTCATTGAGCCACAATGTTATTTAAAGTCTGCTTTAGATGTTGTATCAGAAATCTCTACAAATATCAATCGGAGGTGCTCTATGCTTCATGATGTGCTAATATGTTCTTCTGGGTGAGAAGCAGCATCTCACAGTCGAGTGTCTGAATTTCAAGTAGCAGTTAGTAGCTGACACATTTATACAGTTAATGACCTGGGCAATCCAATGGTTTCCATGGCAGGTTTCACTTTGGCTGTTAAAATGTCGAAATAATTGCAAAGCTACATGGTAAATCCGTAGAGTCACTTATTTACACTCAATCAAACTGAAGAATTTAATGTAACATTGATTAGGACACAGCCTGGTCCTGTGTATTACTTTGATCCATCAGATTGTCTTTATTTTATCGTTCAATAATAAATGTCAACATAATCCAGCAAAAAGGCCACTCTGTGCAGGAAATTAAAGTGTTTGTTTGATTCTGAGCAGGAAAACTACATACAAAGTATTCTTCGTATGTGGAGCTTTATTTATCAAATAAGGGAATATTTCTACTATGCTGAATATATTTATCAGGGTATCAAAACTATATGTAGAGCTATAAAAGGGTAGCTTTACGTGGCAGATGTCTCAGTGTGACTCCTGACATTACAATGTAGTGCTTGTGTGGTGACCAGAGATGAAGGGTAGAAGAGAGCCCTTGGCAAGCTTGTCTCTCCCCCCAATCTCTTTGATGGACAGGATTGCAATACAGTACGGTAGGTACAGAGAAGCTACGCCATTTGCATTGTTTAACTAATGGGGTAATAGTTTATTTTGAAAGTGTAAAATCTAAGGCCTGCTCAAGGTTTTTTTAAGATTTGTCTCTTATCCTCTATTCACTATACCATGAAACCATTAAGAGATTAAGGTGTTGAAGAGGCGTAACAGGAATAGATGTTATCATTTTAGAGGAGCAGTGCTGAGACAATGTGAGCAGATCATTGGAAGATGGCAGAAAGAAGTCATACTACAAATGTTACCTTACCACTACAGTGTGAGCAAAAGCAAATACAAACCTAATTGCCCAACTGACTATACTGCCGAGTTGTCAGATTGCTGGAGTTTCCATAATGCAGGAGGACATACCTCAAGAAGGCCAAAATACTGCAGATGGTTGTCTTGTCCTATTACTAGCCACTCTCCAGAAGGAAGGGCAGTGTCCGCACAAATTTAGAGATGAATTGAGGATTTACAGCTCAGTGATGCTCAAACAAGGTACATTTTTAAGATTTAACTCCTGAGTTTAGTAACTTTAAGCAGACTTTGCATGAACCCCCCTCCCTAATGGAAAATGCTAACTAAAATCATTAAAAGCTTCAAAAATTGGAAGAAATATGTAAAAAGGTACTTAGCTAAAACCTTGCTCCTTGCAGGCTCGCCTAGGGAAGTCATTGACCTTATTCCCAGCCAATGACGGCTTCCTGTTGCTATGCCCTCACTGTGCGATTTTAGGAAAACTGAGGATTCAAAATCTCTCAAAAAGATATTCCTGCACTGCACAGGAGGGCTTTTCTGTTGAATTTAGGATCCTCATATTTACCAGGATCCCACAAGAAGGCCCAGTGACTACATTGTTGACTAGGTGAGCTTGGTGCGAGGTAAATGTTTTTTAAATATTTTTTTATGTTTTATGATTTCAGTTTGCATTTTTATGTGTTCGGAGGGGGTGCCTTCAAGATAACCAGAGCTTGAATTTTTTAAAATGCTATTGTTTTGCCTAATTTTCTAATTGAGAAAAAAAAATGAAATGTATGTCATAATTTGCATGTAATGTCTGAAAGTACTAGTGTTTTTTTACTGGGAATTATATTTTTCAGCTGAATACTGTAACTTACTGATGTGCTAGCTTCCCAGCCATTAACTGTTTCTGAAATACACTATCAAATAGCCACTTCATGTGCTGTTCAGGTCTGGGCTTGTGTAATGCTGGGCCAATTTTAACAGGGCGAGTTGTTTTATCGTTAACAAATACGTGAGCCTCCTTGGCATGTACAGTCGTCTTTCTCTTTCGAGGGTTCACGGCAGCTGGAGACAAATTAGTGCAACAATGCCCAAGGTTTGCTGACAACCGATACAAGCTTTGCATGTACCAGAACTTTTTATAGTGCTGATGAGTTGCGAAATATCATTTAGAGTACACGAGAACACTCCCTTAAACAGTTACAGATGTGCAGCTCGTCATGGCTTTCAAGACACTCAGACACTATTTACATCGAAACAGTACAAGAAAATGCAGACTTTACCACTAAAGGGATGAGGTAAATGCTGCTAATGTGGTCAGTACAGTAACTCACTACAGGAACTTTATGTACTTATAAAATAGTTCACATAATGTCTGTCTAAAACAAAAGAACAATTCACATCACTATAAATGAAAACTCATTATAAGCAACTCCTCAGTAGGATTATGTAGTGTTATTTATGTATTATATGTCATATTTCTTACTCTGCCATATAACAAAATTTGTGTTTTCATTGTTCTATAACATGTTATAAAGTGTATGAAACTCTAAAAAGGACAGTTAAAAGAGATCTATAGCCAAACATTTTTTTGGCTTTAGTTCTCTTTTGGGTCACAGGAGTACATTTACTAATAGCTCACTATATGCGGGCAGTGCAGAGCTGTGCTCGGCTGGGAAAGATCCCGACAATATTGTCAGGTTCCACTCTGACTGCCTGATTGACAGCTGACTGTCTCTCTAGAATCAGCTGTGCCCGCCCCCTCCCCTCAAACTGTTGGGCAGAGTATATTTTACTCTCCCAATAGTTCTGCTTTAAGTAAAAGTGGCCTCTGATTCTTGCCCCAAAATAAAGAAACATGGAGGATCCACTCAATAAAGTCTACTTTCCTAGCTTTTTTTTTATATATAGAGCACTGTATGTTGCAGACAGGCCATGCAGATACAATTAAGCTTACAGAGCCCTAGAAGCTAGAAAGCATATGGCGCTGACATACTAAAGGCAAATAGGCTGTTAACTCTACAAGTGTATTTCCACTTTGCAGGGGAAGTTTGCCCTTAGCATAGTGAAGTTTCACTTTGCCAAGAATGCCCAATTATGTTCAAGGATAATAGAAAAAAACAGTATATTTGCTTGCACGTGATTGGGTGATGGCAGTCAGCAGCGCTTCACCTCATTCACTAAACTAAGAGCAAACGTCCTTGAAAAATGAACAGCCTATTTGTCTTGAGTAAATCAACCCCTATATATCAAAGTACACTTCCGTTTTCGTGTATTCTTTTCTCTTTTTGGCAAATGAGTGCTCACATTTCACTCATGAATGAGCCATGTGATTTAGGAAACAATGATGTTGTCTTTTTTACTTACTATTTATTCTTATTACACTATTTATGCATCTACCTCTGCTCTTATTGTTAGACACCTGCAAGGAAAGATTAAAATGAATGAGTGAGAATTCCTTAGATTGCCCATATCACATTAGACACATTGCAAGGTCAAGCCAACACTGACCTCCTGAAAGCCAGGGAGGACCTCCTTCAATCTGCCTTCTTCTCTAGACTTTACCATAACCTACCCTTTCTTTCATAACAGATGGATACATTAAAAGGACTGAGCAAGAAATGCGTCCCATGGGCCGACTCCACCCACCCAAAGATCACCACCAACATTATCTTAGGTTCTAGTTATCTATGTGCACAACAGTATATGCAATGTATATAGTGCAAAACCTTTTCAATATTTTATTTTGCAATAAAACTTTCTTAGCAATCTGTTTAATATAACTGTGACTGAGAAATAAAAATCGCTGAGAATTCAGTTCAGCAGCAGAAGCTGATCATTTTTCTTCTGAGATAATACACCTTCATGCTATGTCATTCTGTTCAGCCAATTCATTAAGCCTGTAAAATTATATTCTCTGCTTGAAGTGCCAGTCCTGAAGAATAACAGTCTAGCTGGTTTGGCATTCTAACCTTTATTCACTGACTGGGCTTGCTTCTTGGTACAGCACTATGAGTAGAACAAAAGGAAAAATGTTCCAGTTTTGCCCATGCTTAGTAACATTTTCTTTGTCTAATGCCATGCAAAAATATGCATAATCTTCCAAGGGACTTCTTGCCTGATGAACCAAGTGTAATCTCAATTCTGTCAGGGTGGGTTTGCAGTAACCACCGTATATACCCCTTTGGATCTTAAAAGTGGATGCATCAGTGAATAAACATTGTGATCATTTTTAAATTACTTTGATGTTTCTCTCATTTGGCTACCTCAGCTATACTACTGAAATCAGTAAAATTGTTGTGGATCCAGGAGGGTTATCTCAAACTTGAAAAATGTATATGTAATTGGTAGCCAACAGGGGCAATCTTGAAAAACATGTTATTGGAATTAAGGTTGCATTGTACCTAAATGTTTTTTCTAATTGGTCTTATGATTTTTTTTTTATGTGATGCAATAAAAGTTATGGATTTTAAACTTGTTAGTTCATAAATGATGGGAGGATTTTGACAGTGACAAAAGGAGTGCATATTTCATTGATTACAACAAAAGTCCCAGAAACTGGCATTCTAAAAACCCATTACAGGATACAGTAGTGATGTAGAGATCAGAGGGAGGAACCAATGAGAGCAACAGGGTGTCCAGGCTATCAACACTCAGAACTTTAGCAGAACATTTCTCAGACTTGGAGCCGGGTTTGGTGGCTTGGGTAGCAGGAAAGTTAAGTATTTACAATTTCTTTTATATGATAAATCTTGGCATACAATATTTCCTATAATGGCCTGGATTTTTACATCTCCCTTCTTCTAGCCATATTCTCACCTCTTTGCTCCTCTGTCATTCCATTTTAGCCACCAGGATAAGAAAAAAAAACCTCTGTGTTCTAAAAGCTCACACAGGACTTTGAATTCCTTCTTCACACCCATGTAATAGTGGTGTGCCAATCATGTGCAACCTAGTGCTGTTAAATGGGAGACTGAAAGTGAGTCACATGCTTTCACATACAGTACATGGAAGTGAGAGGTATTTCACTCTGTTTAGCTGCCAGAAATGAGGAAAAGTGAGTATATTCTTTTTGATGATGGTGGGAATTAAGTGACATGTTTACTTTGTTCTGCATGGAAAGGTGTAAAAAATGTACAGTGTATGCTCGAGCCCATTTATGTAATACTTGGGCCATCCTAAATAAAATATTTACATTATTGTTAACCAGACAAGACTTCATATTGCAATGTGGCTGGTGGAACTAACCAATTAATTGTATCCTATGCATAGCCTGCTTAAATGTTGATTTCTTCTTTTCCGGACTAGCACTAGCAGATTTGGCATTGCCCTTTTATGCAGATCTGTTGACTCCTCAATAAGGATGACTGGTCAGCTTGCGGAGGTAAAGTAACAATCTTTTAAAAACAAGCCTCTATTTTTCTTCAGCACTTCAAAATAAACCATGAGGCCCTAGGCTTTACGTTTTGTGGTGGACCATAGGAGGGCCCACAAACGTGACAACTAGTGAACACAGTAAGGGGAAGCAGCAGATGGCTTATTATTGGAATTGCACAAATTGATTCACTTATCATTACTCTTGAAGGCAAGAAAGCCCAGTCATTCTTTTGGAGAAACGTATAAGGTATAGCTTCCCAGCAGCAGCATGGGGCTAAACAATTAGCACTCCTTTACTGCTAGTATTCTGCAACACAGTGCACAAGGGAGATAGTCTGCGTGCAGTTTGTATGTTCTCCTTGTGGCTCTTGTCTTCCCTCTCTACTTAAAAATATACTAGTTGGTTAACAAGCTAGATTGTTATCCCAGGGACAGGGATATATGTAAATGGTTGTCTGTACTCTGTAAAGAACTGTATAATATACAAGCAGTATGTAAATAAATAAAATACATATATCTATAACCTAAACGACAGATGTGTACTCCACCACCATTGCTTTTCTTGGCTGGAAAGGGAACAATTACTCTAAGCATGGAGGGCAAACAGTAAAGCCACTTTTATGAATATAGTTGTAGGCTTCAAAAGAAATGAACCTTGAAGCATGTTGACAGTTCAAAACTGCTACTGAGAGGGAGACTGGCCATTTCTAATATATTGTAACTTGCATATGGAACTTTAAGCAGTATTGCCAACAGTAAAGGTGCCCATACACTGCTCGATTCTCGTACGAGAATCGGGCGAAATCCCGTGATCGTATGAGAATCGAGCAGTGTGAACTAAGACATGCGACCGTTTCTACTGTACGGTCGCACGTCTTTGGTCGAGCCAAAATGCTTGAAAACCAGCCGAGAATCGTACGATTCTCGGCGGGTTTCTAGCCTGCTAGCCCGATAGCTGCGGAACGGGCCAGTGTGCGCACGCGCACACTGCCCGTTCTGCATTGCCGTCATCGGAAGCCCGCCCCTCAGTGGGGCGGGTTTCCGATGATCGCAAGTACGATCTGCCCGTCCAAGGTGGGCAGATCGTACGGGCTTTTAATGAGCATACGACCATCGCAAGACAAAAGTCTTGCGATGGTCGTAAGGTGTATGGGCACCTTTAAAGTAACTAACGACGTTTACAACAAAGCTGATCAACATACGAGTCATATGCTTATTCTGAAAGTTAGAACTGAATGCAAAAGAAAGGAAAATTAAAGTATACACTAGGACACCATCATCCCATTAACACATTTTTGATTAATCACAGGACATGCTTAGTTAATAGACATCAATAGCTGGGAGATTTAACTATGTAACAAGATTACCACTAATCCTGCATTAACCTATTTGAGCACTTCACAGTGCTATTGAACAAGCCCAATTAGTAAGAGAACCACCTGGAATACAACCATAATCCTAAATGTATGACTACTCTTTCCTTCATAAATTCTTTTAAATAGTGATTAAACACTGCACTGTATTGTGCATTAAAGAAAGAAGGCTACATTCACATATATACATTTTAGCATAGTTTAAAAAAAAAAAAAATTCTGTTTGCTTAATCTTTGGTGTGGTTTCCAGTGAAGCATATCTTCTATAGAAATACATAGTAACACGTGTTTAACATGTGTAAAAGATGTCTAAAATGCTTAAACAAATGTACTGCACATTAAGAATGCATAAATTAGATATGAATATAGCTTTATGAGAGAGGTTGCACTACAAATTAATTTTCCCACAACTTCTTTGGCTGCATTCTTAATTCTACACATTAGCCTATATAGAAAAAAGCAAGCCTGGCATAAAGTATGCACGAGGCTCAAACCTGTTGTTAAACAATCAAGGGCAAGTTTTAACATTAAAAAGTGCTTTGGCAATAAATTGTAATGTTCAAATGATTAAAGTGCCCCATGACAGCAGTTGCAGCTCTTCTCCTTGCCAGTATTCCCAGTGTAGGATTATTTCAGCGAGATAAATTCTCTAAAGTGCTGTAACCTGTCCAATCACTTTCTACCCTGAGAATGGTCATGTGGGACAGTGTTTTGCTTTCTCATAGACGTGAAATCATCTCCTGATTTGGGCAAAAATGGCTGGATTAAGAGACTGTCATCTATGTTAAAAGTGGTAAACTTAATTAAAATACATTTATAAATGACAAGTTTAGCAGTATAAAACCAGTCTCAAGCCTGACAATTAATAGTGTGAAGTAGACGTGTAAGATTCATTTCATGTTTCATAAAGGGGGCACCCAGATGCCTCCACCCCTCGTGAAGGATTTATATTCCGTGACAGCTTTCGGCCCCCTAAGGGAATGTAAACAAATGGGCGGAACAAGTCCTGTGACGCCACAAGCTGCTCCTCCCCTTTATTGAAATTTGAGAGCTGTCATTTTGCGACCTGTGTTGTTGGGATTAGTTGTGGTGGCGGGGATTTTTTTGGGGCGAGTCAACGGCCATCGTGCCTCATGATCGACGAGGATCTACATCTCTTGACAATGGAATTGTCAAAAAAAACTGTTTGTTTTTTTTCAAATAAAGGATTTTTTTTACAGTGTTGTGAGTTTATTTACGATTTTACTTTATCTGGAGAATGAGTAGGGGTATCGACTACCCCTTACTTATTCACGGGGGAAAAATTCCTATTAGCCCCCCTGCCCGCAGACCCCCACAACCACCAGGCCAGGGTTGTGGGGAAGAGGACCCTTGTCCTCATCAAAAAGCACCTTCCCCATGTTGAGGGCCTGGTATGATGCAGGAGGGGGGCGCACATCTGCTTTTTTTGGCGTTAGGGACCCCCCTGAAATTCCTACCTGACCTAAGTGCAAATATAAGCAATTAATCATGAACAATCATGCAGTGCCACAGTATTTTGTAATTACTGTATAACGCATAACTTCTACTGTGTAGGATAATTATAAGCAAGTAAATTAACTCTTTATTTGCTCACTTCAGAAGTTAGCACTGCAAATGTGAGCACAATATTGGGCTAGGCCAAGATTTTCTAAGCATGCTATGTTTGGTGCAGGAGAACCTATGATTTTCGGCGGGTTTTCTAGCGTGCTCATAATACAAAAGCCGCACGGGCCGAGGTGCGCAAGCACACACTGCCCGCTCACCATTGCAATCATCTGCAAGCCCCCCCTCAGCAGGGAGGGCTTGTGATGAATGCAGGTGCAATCTGCCTGTCCAAGATGGGCATGTCGTATGAAATTTGAATCACCTTACAACCATCGCACAACGAAAGTCGTGCGATGGTTGTAAGGTGTATGGGCAGCTTAAGAGAGGGAGAGAGAAAGCCAGAACATTTTTTCAAACAATTTTTAAGATAGTTTGCAGCTACAACAGTCAGTGGCGACTCTAGGAACAATATATAGGGGGGGCACATAAACCTAAGCTATCAATTTATTAGAATAATGATATGATAATAATAATATTAATAGATTTATTTCAGCATTTTTGTGAAGGTAATGGATGTTCAAGATATTGCCATGGATGAAAGCTGCCACAGATGAAGCTCCTCAGTTCCTGGATATTAGGTAGAGATGGTACCCATGACTGAGCAAAACCAGAATAGCAATGTAATGTCAAAGTTAGGAGAGTGACAGCTAGAGAGATCAGAGCATTTCCCCCCTCTTTGTTACCTTTGCTGGGTGCATGTTGAATGTTGTTCTCTGCCTGGTCTGCCTCTTCTGTACATTTAAAAACCCAGTACACAAATTTCAAAGAATTCTTCTGACAATTAAGTGCAATGGTTCTTGGAGAGGTGAGCACCTCACCGATCATGATCTTCCATGTGATGAAACCTAAACTGTGCTATGACAGTTCTATGAAATGATGAATGAACAGGCTCCATCTAAGTGTATTGTAACTAGTCAGATGCACACAAGAATAATGGCGATGGTGGACACCACTGAGAATATTTTTTTCTAAAAGCTATTTTACTATAGAGAAATCTGCAACAACAAACAGTAGCAGTTCATCCCTACTATACATTATTTCTAACAAGCTTTGTCTGACCAGGGTCTGTAGTCTAAAATATGAGTTCCATTACCATAAGTGAAGCTATGCATATAATATAGAATTTAATGAAGTTTTTAATCTCTAATAGCACCAATGTATTATTTTCACTAATCATGTATGCTTCAGAATGGGTCTCATGGCCTCTTTAGGCACACATAAAATAGGTATACTTTAATGTGGCTTTACCTCATTGGTACAAATTCTGAAAGAATAATACTTCGTTGAAATGCAATAAATTCAAAGTCAGTATAAATGGCATGGCTTTTATTAACCCAAAAACGTATTTGCCTCCGCTGATACAAATGTTACTAAACAACCGATGTGGGGGATGAAATATGTACAAATGCTTACACTTCACATGCCAGCTGGCAATAATATTTCCCAGAACACTGGATAGGAGATGAAGGAGAAAAAGTTGCCATGGAAACAAAATTGATGCATTTGTTCAGTCAGGCTAATAAAGCTGTGATGGGACTCTAAAATATAAGTAAAACTTCCAGTATAAAAATCAAAAAAATACATTATACCAAAAGAGGAGAGACAATAGTAGCAAAAGGAATTTACTAAAAAAAATTACTGAGGAGCAGCATGCTCATTGAAAGATTTTACAAAACAAAACATCCAATTCATATGCTGCAAAGTAAAAATGTGCCCTACCTTTTGAGCTTCCAACCTCTTTATCTGCCTTCTCCACCATTGGCAATAGTCTAATCTATTTAACGTTCTTTTGTTCTAAAGGGGTTTATAACCCATATTTGGCATGGTTGTAATTATGGCACAGCGGTCAGTGGTTAGCACTTCTGCCTTGCAGCACCTCAGTTTAAATCCCAGCCAGGACACCAACTTTATGCATGTTGTCCCTGTGCCTGTATGTTTTTCCTCCCACACTCCAAAGACATGCTAGTAGGTTAATTGGCTCCTGTCTGAAATTGGTCCAGGTATGGTATTCTACTGAACATGCCTAAGATGGCTGCCGCATCACCTATATGCCCCAACACCAATTTCATATGTGCTTTGGGGCTCCAGGGAGAAAAGTGCTAGATACATTAATAATACTCAGGACCAGGATAGTAAAGTATACAGTTATAAGAATTTCCAGGTACATGACTTATGCTCTACCTGCACATTTGGGTTAACTAAACTTAATGAGGGGAATTTATCAAAATCTGGAGCAGATTTGCATTGCAACCAATCAGCTTCTCTGACTAATTTTCAAATCTTATTTGAGCAAACTGAAGAGAGATGCTGATTGGTTGCCATGGGCAACTGCTCCAGATTTTGTCTGCTCCAGCTTTCATAAATTCCCCCCAATGTATAGAAAAATGATGGCAAGTACAAGTGCCTAATATATATACAGTATTTATACTCGATGTCGGATAAAGGTCTGGTATGCATTTTGTGCATTATTTCTGTGTTACTGTAGAGTCCCTACATTGCCAGCCCAAGCTGTACCTCAAAACTCCACTTCTGTGTATGTCAGTATTAAATCCCCTTCCCACTAAGATCTTTCTCTGCCATTTAATAGTCCACTGCCACTACCCTAGTGCCAATTTATATTTTCCTTTGCCACCTCTGAGGGGAGTTTCACTCACTTCCTGTTTTGTCTGACATTCATAGATATAGACAGGAAGTGGAGAGATGTTTATTTACTTCCCCTTCTGTCAGAAATCCATCAAATAAACACGTTGGGAGACAAACAGCAATACAAAGTTGACAGTGGTTCTTTAACCCTTCCCCTCGCTATTGAAAACAAAAGAAAACCTTTTAAGTTGGGCTTTCATTTTAAAAATAGCTTCTATTTAATATTTGTGATTATTGGTATCTTTTACTTTACTAAAAAAGGCAATATATGACACAACAATGTAGATTAATAAAAGAGTGCTAATGATATAATCCAGACAAAGCACAGGAGGAAAAGATGTTCCTGCTGACTTACAATATGCACATCTATAGTGGCAAAAGTAGGCTGTGCTTCTTCCTTAAAGCCACTTTCTGGGGAAAAAAATGATCATTTATACACCGCATTGTGTGTAAATTATCATTAAAAAGCTGTGTGTTATGTGTAATGGGCTGCTATAAAATATAAAAACCTTATCTTGCATCATGCTGCCTCTTAAGCATTTTAAAGAACCAGGTAGTCTATTTGAAATAATTTCAAACAAACCTCACTTTGTAAATCATTTTTCTCTGAAAACACTATTAAGCATTTTGGATTTGACTTGTGTCTATCGGGTCTATTCACTAAGCTGCCGAGGGCAGCCGAGTGAACATCCGACCCCATGTGAAGTGACTTCACTTCAGGCTTGTACGGCTGATTTCAGCCGTATATCGGCTTGCTTCGCATGGCTTCGGGTCGGCCGAACATGCTCAGCATGTTCGGCTGAAGTGCAGAAGGAGTTCGACTCAGCCGATCCAACATCTGAATCGGCTGAGCCGACCCTCCGGCAGGCTACTCACTGCTGTTCGGCCTATTCTTATAGATGCCGAACAGCAGTGAGTGAATAGCCGAATGCCGCTGAGCGGCATTCTGCTCGGTCCCTCAGAGGTACCGAGTAGAACAGAAAAATTGTTTAAAAAGTTTAAAAAAGTAAATAGAAAACGATTGTGCTGAGCTAGCAATGACAGCTAGCTCCGCCCAACAGTTTTCTAATGTCCGGCGGTTCTGCTGCCGCAAAAATAAAATACAAATACAAATCTCCCGGGTGCTCTGGGAGCCTTCCACTCCCGGCCGCCCAGGAGAGATACACTGATTTATCTTTTTTTTTCTTTATTCTGACACAGAGCTGTGTCAGAATAGAAAAAAAAAAAGTTTTTGCCCATTGGAATGCATTGCTAGATTTCTATTGGCTATTTCAATTTGCAATAGCCAATAGTAAACTAGCATTGTACCCGCCCTCTGCTGATGGACCTGATGGAGAACTGCAGCAGAGGGCGGGTACAATGCTAGTTTACTATTGGCTATTGCAAATTGAAATAGCCAATAGGAATGTAGCAATGCATTCCAATGGGAAATTTAATTTTTTTTCTATTCTGACATCGCTCCGTGTCAGAATAAAGAAAAAAAAGAAACAGCAGTGTTTCTCTCCTTGGCGGCCGGGAGCAGGAGACTCCCGGGGCGCCAGGGAGAGTTAGCTGTTTGGAGATCAGTGTCCCTGGTTAGCAGGTAACCAGGGACGCTGATCTCTCTGCAAGTGGCCGGAGCCAGCCGTAATATCACGGCTGGCTCCACCCAGCTGTCAGAAGCAGGCTGTCGGCCGGCCGGCCAGCTTTGGCTTTCAGCACGGCTCAGCCGAGCCGATGCATATGCGTTCGGCTCGGCCATGTTGGGGAGCTGTACGGGCTATAGTGAATAGCCCGTACAGCACCCCTTCGGTTCTACTGAACCGAAGAGGTCCTGGGGCCGAAGCTAGCCGAGGATCGGCCGAAGCTACGCTAGATCCTTCGGCAGCTTCGTGAATAGACCCCATAGTCACTCTAGTCCAAGATGTGCTTTGTCTGTTTGTTTCTTTCAATGCAAGTCAGTCTGCTTAGCCTAGTTGCAAATGATACACTCATGTGAGGCTTACCATGTAACTAGCTGCAATTAAGCATTTTTCTAAATTGCTAAATGCTGTTGTCTGATAGACAGAGAGCATCTGGAAAATGAAATGACAAATTTGTATGTGAATTACTGCCACAGTAATATAGAAAAGCAAGCTCTAAAATGGTAAACACATATAACTATAGGCCTTTATGTACCAATAGTAACTATAAGTGGGTTCTCACTGTATGTGCACTATACTTTTCTTCTTAGCATAATGAAATTGCAAACATACATTTAACCACCAGAGGGTGCTAGAATAATAGCAAGACAATAGGGAATAGAAAAACAAATCAAACATGCATATTTGTGACCATTTGAAATCAGTTCCTATTTTTTATTAATATGAATAAAAAGATACACTACTGATCTAGAAAGAGAAAAGTACATTTTCATTGAATTATTTATTTAACCATTTCAGTTAATAATAATCCAATTGCATTGGACTACATTACCTACCAATCAGTTTTAAGACTAATGATCTTTTCTTTATCATTTGTATACCCGTTTAATGCACACTGTCACCCTGTTATATCGCTCAGTGTTATTCTGTGCACATGAAGAAAACTTCTGGAAAACTTGGCTGTTGGCAAGGTGAATGACTCATGAGATTGTATTTATGGTGCAATCTCTACGAATATCCCCTGCATGACATGACCTCTGGGAGTGATCAGATCATATTCCTTCCATGTTTTAAATGGTCACCTTCAGCAACTCTATTCAGCGGCAGCAGGTACCAGAGAAGCACACAGCATTCAGAGCACAATTATTTCTAGCTAAAACAGGCAGCGAAAGCTTTTATGCTTACATACAATATTAACATGAGTAATAATTACATTTTTCAATATTTTCTAAAAATATATAAAAAAATCATTTTTAGGGATTCTTTACTGCAGAATTTGAGAAACATGCCAGACATAGCACTGTGCTTCTGAGGATTTGCTAAAAACTGTAGCAGAGACTTGCACAGGTAGCATACCGGAGCCCCAAACCTGACTTTTGTACCCAAGATAGAAGAAGAAAAAAAATACCAGCTACTAAAAATCAACGTGATAGACCTGACCATATTTACTGCAGATTTCTAGTCAGTTTTGGATACAGTAGGGAATGGTTAAAACCTTGTCAAGTGTTTTTACCTGTGTCCCACTGGGGAAATGTCCTTTAATTTTTTGCACTAAAGGCACAACAGAAAGTAAACATAACATCGCCATAAAATGAGAAGAACTCCTGCTCTAGACAGTTGTCCTCAGACATCCCCATTGGAAGTTTTCCCTCAATTCCTGTTCATGCTACAATTGTAAAATATTGAAATTGGTCACCAGGACAAATAGCGAGGGTGACTCTCCCCAGTGGAGGCACAGACAAAAGGTGCTAGATTTTCGTTTTTAATGTCTCATAGTTATTAAAGGTTGTTCCAATATAAGAAACGTAGCTCTGGTAAGGCTGTTTTTCCTAAAGAAGGGTGCCGCTAAATGGGGGGCCTAGGGAAAAGGTCCACAGGTAAAAAATATAATAACAGTAAAATCAATCAATAAATCAATCAATAAAGTGTAAGGACTACTTTCTTACAAATCTTTACAGAATTCAAGCCCTGATGAAGGAGGAGTGCCGGAACCAACATGTTTGGCTATTTTACATAATATGAATAAACAAATACTCTTTTACTATTAGATTGGGGCTCTAACCCTTTTCTGCTCTATCCAAAACTAATAAAAAGAAATTCTGGCTATATTTACACTGTCTAATTATAAATAATGGAAGTTGGCTATTGTGCACAATATCTTTTTATGGCCTCCCCAATTATTAAAAATCTGTACATTATGTCACATCTACTCATTTTCTTTCTAATGCACACTTTTCCCTTATAACAAAAAAATGATAAGGAACTAAGTTAAGCATGGAGGTTCCAAATTCCAAAAATGCTATTTAGCCGGCTGTCATGCCGACCTTGCTTCAGTACTTTGTTATGCTAAGCCAGGACAGGTATGCAGAAAAGGACTTTTGATTTACTTAGACTCTGCTGATCTGTATTCTTGTTTAAAATCTGTGACTTACATAGTTCTAGAGGCAGTGGGGACATTATAACAGCAAGGCAACTAGTATATCCAGACAGAGGTCTGCAGAGACAGCATCCAACAGATAGTAATGATTGAGCTGTTCGTGCCTCTATCAAATTTTTTAGTTTCTGGTAGGGTGCATATATGCAAATACTAGAAATGGTAAACCAAACTATTAGAATAATTTGGTGCCTATGTTGCAATGAGTCATTCTGAACCTGTTGAAGGGGACCCTGTGTGGCCCAGCAAGTGCTAGTTTTTGAATGGCAATGTTCCTTCAATAAATGGACTTTTGCTAATTTTCACCCAATGCTGGTGACATTCCTACCATTTCAGTTTATTCACGGTGCCATACGTGGTCACTACAAGCACCCACTTGTCTATCAGGTTACTTCTATCCGGTAAGGAGTGCAGCAAGATATCTATTCATTAGCCTCTTCTTTAATTCCCTACTCTTTTCCTATGTACTTGGGAGTTTAGAGTGTTCACACCCAGTAATTCATGCTGCATTCATAGCCATAATATATGAAGTGGCCACAGTAGGTCTGCAGGACCTCTAGCACTGCAATCTCACCAATAAAGTTCCTATAAGATAGAAGAAACTATCAGTTTAATAAAAAAAATGAAATAACACTTTTGGTTGGACTGTATTGTATGGAACGGCCCTTTAAAATTATGCAGTAAGTGGGAAGTGTTCTGTATCTCTGCCTGCCCTACTATTTATCCTTGGAAATATGTATGGTGATTAGAGCCTTTGGAGGACAGTTGTGCAGCCCATGCATCGAGGTCTCTCAGGTTCTGGAACCCAATGCAGGTAGGGTCTGCACCTGGTTGTAACCTCAGTGGCCAGATGATGGTCAGTGTATTTTTTTTTGTAAATTCTTTATTTATAAGAGTTTCTTTTACATAAAACAAGCAGACAACTGCAGGTGTCAACAAAGGCCCGTCAAGGGCTGAGAAAAATGTGCACATATAACACACAGACATATGTAGGGCACAACAAAGGCCTGTCAGGGGCTAGGGGTGTGTTCCATGTGCAGAATGCTGACAAGTAACTGCGGGTTACGTCAGAGGCCCGGTGTGGTCCGATTATAGAAAGAAAAGTGTGCATGTGTTACATTTCGCATTACAGGTGTAACAAAAAAAAATTATGTGAATGAGGGAAGAGGGTGATATGGTAGGACCCGTATGATTAAGGGTGTCAATCAGACTCGGGGGATGCTGGCATTTCCACTTAGATGCATAGTGGGATGGTCAGTGTATTTTAAGTTAATTTCTTGTTTCCATGTCTGGTACCTGACAGTGCCTCATAGTTACAGGGTGGGTACATGAATTTTCATGTCCAGGGGAGCCCCTGTCTTTTTTAGGAATAGTAACACTGACCACCAATGAATGTGGGCCCTTTTCCTACTGACAACAATGAATGGGGGCCCTTTACCTAATGGCACCAATGAATTGGAGCTCTTTACCCCATGACACGTATAATAATAAGGCCTTCTTCCAACTGAGCACCTGTGACTAGGGGCACTTCCATTCATACTGACCACCAATGTAACAGATGCATTTACACTGACCTCCGATGTTACAGGGGCATTTAGACTTAGTGGCCCTTACTGCTGAAAATAACATTTCTGATAGCTTATTTGGATGGTAGGGGGGCCCAGATATTATTTCTTCTTTCTTTCCTTTGCTCACTTTGTCCACCACCATTAACAGCACCTTATATGTTCTTTTTCTTAAATTACATTGCTCATAGATGAAAATAGTGATTATTATTACTCCCTATATAAATTACTACAAAGTCCTCAATAATTCTGTGGCAGTATCTCTTAACTAGACCACCCTCCAATAAAGATATATTATTTAAATCATTTCAATAAGAAAGTGACGGAAAACAACTGGATTTTCATTAGAAAAACATTGTGCCAGAGATGGATACGTAACAGTGTTAAGAAGGAATTGGCTGATACTTATCTCACGCTGCAGTTTCTATTGATCCGAGCAACAGCAAAGAAAGAAAAATGATCTGTGAAACATTTGGCGGTTACACCTAATAATGTGCAAGAACTCCTTCATTACTCCAGTAATGGCCATCAGACTCCTCTCTAACTGATCACACCAATAGACATGTCACCAAGCCAGAGCACTTACAAACCAGCTAGCTAGACTAAAAGAAATCTGTAAGAAACTGGGGCCTGTGCTGAATCCTAGCCTCCTCTGTAGACCTCATGCACATGGGGGACCATACAAATTCTGTCTGCATTGAGCATACTTTTACACGCATGCACAAGTTTACGAAAGTACCGACGTATACCCACTGTACAGCCGTGTACTTCATGGGTGGCTGTACGCGTATGGTTCCCCCCGTGCCCATGTGCATGAGGCATTACTATATTGTGCATCAGAAAAGAACAAACTTAAAGTGAATATCCAGAGAAAAAATTTTTTAGGTTTTGGATAGAGAGACCGCAAGAAGAATATGAAAAGACATATTGATGCTTCAAAAGTCCAAATAGGCACAGAGGAATACTGTATATTAAAGTGAGTGAATAGCCGAATTCCGCCGAGCGGCATTCGGCTCAACTATTCTGCTCGCTACATCCCAGGTTGCGAGAAGAATAGAAAAAATGTAAACAAATAAAAGAAAAAAAGTAAAAATGATTTAAATAAATGTAAAAAATTTAGAAAATAACAAAAAATATTTTTAAAGAAAAGAAACAAACAAAAAAACAAAAAAAACTGTGTGGGGTCCCCCTCCCAAACAATACCAGACCCTTTAGGTCTGGTAGAAATGTTAGGAGGGACCCCTATTTAAAAAGAAAAAAAAGAAAAAATGCGTGGGGTTCCGCACAAAAGTCATACCAGGCCCTTTAGGGCTGGTAGGTATTTTAGGAGGGACCCCACATTAAACATAAAAAAGTGT
>NW_017306570.1:1251581-1277973 GCF_000935625.1 Nanorana parkeri
GGGTCCTCCCTGGCGTTGGTTGTGGGGGTGCAGGTAAGGGGGCTTATTCACATAAGGGTGCGCTCCCCCCCTTGTAAATGAGTAAGAGGTACTGTTGATTTCTGTTCATTTAATGACAGCCCCGTTTCCCAGGATGCTGGGCTGTCATTGAAGGACAACCGTGCGGAGCCAGCCATGACATCATGGCTGGCTCCGTCCAGCTGTTGTCATTTGTGGGGAGAACAGCCGGCTTCGGCCAACCTTTCTCCCCACTTCGGGCTGTCACTACCGCTCAGCCGAGCCAAAGCATATTCCTTCGGCTTGGCTGAGCATCTCGGCTGCCTTTGGCTGCTATACGGGCTATTTTGAATAGCCCGTACAGCAGCCCTTCGGTTCGACTGAATCGAAGGGCTCCAGCGGCCTAAGCGAGCTGAAGGATCAGCCGAAGCTACGGCTAGATCTTTCGGCAGGTAAGTGAATAACCCTCATAGTATTTTAAAAGATGTATCTCTTTTCCATAGGGGTTCTGAGGCCATGTTTACATCTATGTGATGTGGGAACACCTACATTCCCGCAAGCTTTCCTGCATCTTCTGTGACAATGTTTGGTGTGCTGCGGTGCCATTGTTTCTTAATGGCACCCCAATGCACTATCCATCGCACGTGCATACCTCGTACCACAACACATAGTAACTAATTATCATGTGTTGCAGCGCAGTGCTATTTAGATGTGTAAGGTAGCCTATTCAAATGAATGAGGTACTCTACTGCAACACACAGTAATGCATGTAATAACTCAATAACTGCAATGCATGTGCAATGTCGCATTGCACAGGTGTGAATCAAGTCTTACTGTGAATAACTGACTAGAGAGATTCACTTCAGCTTGTACTTGGAAAGTGTAGACTGTAACACTTTGGGGACTACAAAGATGATGTATGAATGTGCCGAGTGTAGACAATTATAACTGCTGTTGTACATTAGAAAAAAAATGATTTTTTTTTTACCCTGGAATCTTGCTTCTGTTTTGTAACTACTAGAAGTAACAAACAACCCTAAAGAAGATGTGGGGGGTGCTCCACCTATTGTTGTGAATGATGCATCACGGTTAAGGCATGGGGCAAGTTCTTTGGGAGGTGTTATTTATATTGAAACATCCACCTTTTGTCACAAAATTCACGGAAAATCTCTTTGAGAGTTATAGAAAAGTCTAGGCTCAGCTAAGAAAAGTTACTTTCAATGCAACAGCAGGGGCTGTTGACACCTAATCTATATCTCAGCTTTGTATAATAAAATGGAATCACCTTTGTATGAACTCTTCTCTGTGCTATGGCAGACCACAAATGTGCCATGTTAATGTACTATTCCTCTCCTGGCAATGATATGTCTAATTCTCCATTTCTTATTTCCTAATAAACTGAGCTACAGTTTGACTTAGACTCCCTGCTGCTTTCCACAGCATTTTTTCTCCAGTGTCAAATTTCCAATGGAAGAATTGATGGAAAATCGTGTACACGCTTTGCAAAATGCATACAGAACGACACCATCGAAATGCACAAAATCTAATTTACCAAATCCTTTTTTCTGCATGAAAGAAGGATATAGTGACAGCTATTTTTTGTTTCGTTGTGACAGGCTGACAAATCCATACAGCATATAGTAAATGCAGCCGCATTAAGAATGCTATTAGATCTAATAATATTTAAAGAATAAGTGAGCCTTCATGATAAAAATAATAACTGTTGTTATCAAACCTGGTTGTGCCATGTCTAAAGCTGGCCATACACCTTACAACCATCGCTAGACTTTAACGTAATTAAAAAAACGTACGATCTGCCCATCTTGGACAGGGGCGGGCTTCTAATGACTGCAATGCTGAACGGGCAGTGTGCGCCTGCGCACACCGGCCCGTGCGGCATTTGTCTTACGAGCAGGCTACAAACCCGCGGAAAATCATACGCTTTTCGGCTGGTTTTCAAACATGCTCGTAAGACAAAAGACGTGCGACCGTACAGTAGAAACGGTCGCACGCCTTCCATACACCTGTATGGGCACCTTAACAGTTTGCAAATCGTCATATATTATTATATAACACATACTGTATAATATAATAATATATTATATAATCCCAGACATCTACTGCTGTTGGGGCTAGATACAGGTAGACACTCTTTACAGATGCCACTGATTTGCCACTGGTGGCTCAGTAATTAAACAATACTACTATGAAGGGGTCCATGTGAGGTTGCCACCCTTTCTTGGAAGAAATAATACCTCTATGACCTAATCCTAATAACAATGGTTACAAGCATGGGTGTCCCTAGCTTAATTGCCACTTTAGACAGTTAGGAAAGTGAGGGGGGTGCACCACCCAGCCCTGGCCTGCATTCTGCCCAGCTCACAGAAGTCACTGGTTGGCAGGAGCTGGGTGGGACACCAGTCAGAGCATCCAACTCAGCTCCTGGCAACCAATGACATCACTAGTTGGCAGGAGCTGGACGGGATGCCAACCAGAGCATCCCAGGTTGCTAAGAGACGGAAGGGGAAATGTATATGGCCTTTATACACCTTCCTGCCTAGCTTTTAGCAACCTGGGATGCTCCACATGACCCAAAGAGATGCTGTCTGAGACAACCTGAAGCTACGGCCAGATCCTTCGGCAGCTTCGTGAATAGACCCCTATATGTACATACAAATGATCATATATTTGGTATTTTTTTTTTACTTTGAAATAATATCATAGGTAAATGATCATACAGCTTATCAAAATATCAAACTAGCCTAGCTACCAATCATGACATCTAAGAGCAGTTCTAGCAGTAAAAGGTAACAGAACCCAGAAATTGTTTACATCTTCTTAAAACCTTTACTTTGTGCTCTATGTTAAGTCTAATTTTATTTTTATTTTACTTACCTTTTTAGAATGTCTTCAGGCTAGTTTTGTGGCTCATAGGGTCCTCTTGGCCTCATCTCTGGTACTGCCCTTGATGATGCCGAGAGCATTGCTTAAGTGGTGATGTTAGCACCGCTTTCTGCATCATTACACTGGAAGTGCAGGGTGCCAAGGTGACACCTTTCCGTGGGCATACCCATGACCCCCTGCACTCACAGTATGTGTTTCTTTCCTTAGTCTTTCCTGTTGAATAATGCTGGACATCATTCAACCTGGAAGAATGAGGACACCTTGTGGCAAGGTACTGTGGTGGAGCTGCACTATTTTTTTTTGTACCTAAAAGTTATAAGGTCATGCATTTGTCAATAATACAAATCACCTCGCACCAAAGATGTAAAAAATGACAAAGCTACCAGGTACTGGTACCAATAAAGGTGATAAAATGTAAAATTATATTTCAAAATGTGCCAAGCTAAAAATGTGTCTTAAATATGTGTATTAAATAAAATCAACAAATACAATTCCTGGAGCCCCTGAAGAAGTCACGTGTTATGACGTAACTTACGTAGGGCAGAGCAATTCGATGCAGGAACAAGCTGAGCCATGGGACGTTTGAGACTGCCAGGATCCATTTTGTATATGCTTTTGGTTGGATTATTTGAGTATGATTTTAATTAAAGTGCTTATACTTTTTATATGGTACGCACTATGGTATGTTGATTTTCTATCCATATGTAAGTCCTTAATTGCCTGTGAGAGGACACCTCAAGACCGCGTTATTTCCTTGTATATGGGCGTCTCACTGATAATTAAAGGGACCTGCATAAATAGACCTAACGTGTGGATCTGAGATTAAGGTGAGCCTTTCCCCCGCTGGGTGTATGGATTCACAGAGGTTGGTGGAGGGTTAAAAAACAATCACGCACAGAACACTAGAAGAGAGTGCTACTAACCTGCTAATGTGGAGACTTTTTTGATTCACCATTTCCTTCCTTTGGTGTGAATTTCACAGTGTGAAGCACTTTGAAAACTTTATTGTTACACTATATGTTTCAGCGGTTTTGGATCATCATTACATGGTGCACTTTATTTATTATTGTGATTTGTAAATTCTATTTATTGACTTATATACAGGTGAAACTCGAATAATTAGAATATCGTGCAAAAGTAATGGCAGTAATTGCTGCAAAAGGGGCCCAAACCAAATACTGAGTACATATGCATGCTTGTACTTTTCAGAGGTCCGATATTGTTCTATGTACAATCCTTGTTTTATTGATTGCATGTAATATTCTCATTTTCTGAGATTGTGGATTTGGGGTTCTTGGGGTTTTCATGAGCTGTAAGCCATAATCATCACAATTATGACAAATCACGGCTTGAATTATCTTGCTTTGCATGTAATGAGTCTATCTCATATATTAGTTTCACCTTTTAAGTTGCATTAGTGAAATAAATGAACTTTGCACGATATTCTAATTATTCGAGTTTCACCTGTAATACACTAAGACACATTTTTAGCTCGGCACAATTTGATATATAATTTTTAATTTCATTATGCATTTATCAGATGACCTCTGACACCCTGGCTTTCAAGCTGAAGCATTAAACTCTCTAAAACTAAAACATGAGGGAGAAGTAACACTGCTTAGTTCTTTTTTATCAATGTGAACCAGTGCCTCCTGACATGAAGAACAGCGTTAACATTTGGTAAAATAATAATCAAAGCATTCATTAGTAAAAAAAAGATGCATTTGCAAAACTTTAATGCATCAGTTGGTCTGCTATATGAAATGCACTATATGTACTGGTATTACACTTCCTAAGAAGCTATTTGCCTCCAGTAACAAGGTGCCTGCAAACAGGGGTTATCTTTGTCTCAGAGCGCCCAAAGAACCCTCAAAACCCAGGGAAAGAGGGTTCCTTCTTATGTAAATTTCAAATTTATTTCCAAAGTTGCCACCTATCCCTGTCCTTTCCTACCTCCTGTGCATCCTACTGGTCTATCATTATGATGGGTACTCTAATCAATATGTGGGGGAAAGGGCCAAACATTGATCTTTAGGTGGTCACTTTTTGTGTAGGAGACCAACCTGGGTTTCAGGGCTTCTCTGGTAGCTACCCTACTTCCAGGCCCATGGAGTTTTCTTTTTCTGGATGCAAATAGCTGCCTAGAAAGTGTTAAGCCTCGGCAGGTTTCTTTAAGTTACGAAGACGGCTAGCTTTTTAATTATTTCTTTCTGGGACAATTTCCTTGTTTTGACCTCAAATCTTTGTGTCTGCAAAGTTCTGAAAACCTCTAAAAAAAAACAAGTTCTGGTCAAGCTAATATGATAACATTTTCCCCTTAGTACTTACAAAGAAAAAAAATTAAGAAAATGTTATTTTTCTACAAATCAGGACGATTGCACTAAAATAAATGTCAATCCCTAATTAGCAAGAATTGTTGTCCAACATGTATCATTTAAAGTAAAATATAAAAAGATCCCATACCTTTGGCCATTTTGGATTAAGAAGTCGTGCTTTGATTGCATCATCCAAAGCTTTTTCATATTGCTGAGTTTTCAGGAAAGCAGCAGACCTGTTGCTGTACAATATACAGTTCTGGGGGTCCACCTGCACAGTCTCGCTGTACAGCTGAATGGCCAGTTCGAAGTCTCCATTTTTACATGCTTCATTGCTCTGGCGTACTTTCTCTATAAATTCTTCTTTACCAAGAATCGAGTTTTCAATCACTTTCCCTCCAAAGGATTTGGCCGAGATGCCTAAAGGCTGCAGCAATCAAAAATACAAATACAGTATTATTATTTATTGTAATGAGACTTTATACTCCGTTTTTTTATTGCATGTTATATAACCCAAAGTATACAGTACCTGCCATTGAACCTCAGAAGGTAAAGCAACAGGTTAATTTTAATAGCCACTCTACCATCAGCCAAAATTCACTTTCCTTTACGTTCCCCACCACTCCATTCAACCATCAGGAGTAAGAAAAAATATACCATCTACATCCAGGTAAGGAGAAGCGTGGGACTCACTCCTCCTCTTTTCACATGAAAGCTCTGGTTCTTGGCCGCTTAGGTATCCAGCACTGCCAAATAGAAGTGGGGAGAAAGGCTTCAACCCTTTGTAAGCTCCCACTAGACTGATCTGAAGTTTACACAGGGGCTTCCACTCTTTGATCCTGATGGCTGAGTGGAGTGGAAAGCAATGGAATACAATAAATACAGGACTAGTTAATACATATACCCAAATAATACATAATAGACATACATTCAACAAAAGAACCTATTATGTTTGAAAGTACTTTATTAAAGTGTAAAATAAAGGAATTTTGGCCAACACAATAACATTAGAGTACAGAGTATTTCCATGATAAAGTATTTGGTAAACATGCTGGACTCTCTGCACTTCTTGACTGAAACCATCCTTGCTAAGAAAGGTATGTGGTGTATGTGCCTCCCCTGGCTCGTTAATTTGTTATTGTATGTTATCTGATATCCAGCTCTTTAGTCACAACACAGACTGTTCAGAGCATAATAGTAAAAAAAAGTAATGGTGTTTGGGTGGTTCTGTGACCATGTATTTTAGCACCTGCTGGCTGCAAGTGGAAAATATTAACAGGGTTATTCACATAAGGGGGAAGAGTTTGGAGAAGGCAGGAGGAGTGAACAATCTAGCCCAAAATAGCTGATTTGGAAAAATTCTCCAATTCAGCTCACTTTCCAGTTCAGCTATGTTGTCCTACATTGTTCACTTCTTCTGCCTTCTCCAAACTCTTCCCCCTTGGTGAATAGCCCTGTAAGTATTCATATGCAAAAGTTGATGTTAACTTGACTAAAAGGAAAGAAAAAAATAAGTAAACAATATATATTTTTTAAATCCTGAACACAGTAAATACATGTAAAATATTATCTCTTTTTTAATGTCGAAGAATAATTTCATCATCCTAAATTTCAGTAATAGATGATGACACTATCGGTAAACATTGTTATTCTGCAAAACATGAAAATAATTATTGTTTATTATTGCATACAATAATGGTACTCAAAGTTCCCATTGAGCAATGGTAGCAAAGGATATTGTTTCCATTGTCTTAGAAATTGTATTTTGCATTCATGTGTCTTGTAGCCAGTATTATATAATTTCTATTACCAAAAGCAATAAAAAAAATAATAATAATAGTGACCTTTACTTTCCAGACTGTTATACTAACATCAAATTAAAACCACTGCCTTCATTAGGAAACAGGCAGCACACCAAAGGTGTATGTCATCATTGGTTTGACATAACTACTACTTAACTTTAAATATAAACTCATAATAGCATATTTGTTCTGAGAGTGAGCAAAACAAAGCAAGCAAGCAAAGCAAATTCTGACTGAACTCATGAAAAATATAGGCTTTCAATATTTTTCCATGAATAGATATTTTGTCATCTTTGGTTCCAAAAACAACCAAAGATTAACAGTTCCAAAAGATGTTTCATTGAATGAAAATATATGAATACCCGTATTAGCTGATGTATAAAAATGTAAGAAATTGCAGAAAATGGAAGCAGTTGCAAACATCAGCCATCACATTCCTTGTTTAATTTTCCAAATGAATAAAAGATGAGACCTGGTTGGTGACTAAAAGCAACCGCTTCAACTACTTCACATTTTTACAGTCTTCCTAGTGTAGCCTGGCTGCTGGCCCTTTAAGCCATGCAGAAGAAAATCCTTCCTGGCCGCAAATTGTTGCCCTGTCTCTGCCAGAGGCCGGCAAAGTGCAAACAGAGGAGCAAAGGAGGACACTGATTGGCTGTAGGTGCAGCCTGGCACTAACCCATCCCTAGCAACAGGGAGGAAATACTCCCATTGGCTGCTGTAGCCAGACTGTGCCCTGCCCATCGGACCCAATAGGGATTGGGTGAAGAGCCTGCAGTGTGGGGAGAGGGGCAGCAAGGAGACTGCGCTGGTTCAGAGAAAGGTGATCCAGAGGCTTGAGGGGACAGCCCACAGGATTGAACAGTGTGGTGCTGCAGAGCTGCTACAGAGATGCGGGACCATGACAAAGAGACTGACTGCAGATTGCTTGGTCGCAGAGTAATATGGGGCAGAACCACAAAGAACAGTGTTCAGAGTTACAGAGTGGTGTCCAGAGCTTCTGTGAAACTGCTGACTCCAGGTAAAGAACGCCTCAATCCAGCTGAACCCATCTAGAAAGGAGAGCTCTGTGTGTGGCCTTCGAGGGATCAGCTTGGATTAGCACTCGTGGTGAGAGGTCTATTGGCCACCTTAGTTTACTGCACTTTACTGTCACCCAGACTGAGCACTGCAACAGGAGATCAGGGCCTCAACGTCGGCAGACTATATTAGAGATTGCACTGGCCAGTCGTATATATAGGGCCTCTTGTAGACAGGCCACATAATTAAGACCTTGGTAACATGGTTTATAACTAAAACCATTCTATTTATTGTTGTTTTAATGCCAAACCTTTTTTTTTCTGCAGAGCTTTCATTTGTTAATAAAGCGCACTTTACACTGCTGGTGTTTTGATGAGTTTTGGGTTGGTTCAGGGCAAATCACCACTGGGAGAAGACAGAAGATCACATCTATCCAGCGGCTCCCTAGGGTGTAGTACTACACTTGCTTCAGGTTTTTTTTTTAGACATTTGCTCCTAAGGTTAAACTCCTTTAGAAACTATTTGTTTTCTATGTTCCCTGTTCACAGTGGTGTCACAATCGCCATAGCGACCCAGGCGGCCGCTATGGGGTCCGGTGCACAGGGGGGCCCGGCCAGGACATCCCCTTGATGCCGTGTGGACCACCTGGGTTGCTATGGCATCTCAGGCTGCTGGCTGTGACTGGCGGGTGTGAGGAGGAAAGTATCAGTGACAGCCAGCAGCTGTGGAAGAGGCTGGGCCCTGAGTAGGCGACGGAAGGGAGGCGGGGACAGCGATGGAAGCGGAGCCGGGGGCCCACCAGCGACCGTGGAGGCGGACAGCGGATCGGGGCTGGCAGGTAAATGGTGTGCAGGGGTGTGACCAGCCCACCTGAGACCCTGCAGAGCCCACCATAGAGAGTCTATAGTGGGCCAAGCAGGGTCAGTCTCAGGTGGGCTGTTTGGGATATCAGGTGGGCTCTGCAAGGAGCGTAACTTAAAATCATAGGGCCCCATACAAAATTTTGCTATGGGGCCCTGTGATTTCTAGTTACACCCCTGCCTGTTCACATCATACATGTGCGGTGATGTGCCAAAAAATGCAACTTAATGGACATGGTTTGAGCAAACCCGAAAAAGGACGATTTTGTGTTTCAAGAAAATAAAAAGATCACTCCACAATTGCTAAAATTTCCAAATATAGCTGAAAAAGATGTTTGTTATTATTCTATGTTCTTTGGTGAACAGCACCAAAACAATACAAGACCAATATAATGTAAGTGTTCAACATTTTACATACCATCTGATGTTTGCTATAATTAGGGCATGTATGCCCACATTGAAATGAACACAAACAGCTGAATGTGCAATCCCATTAAAAAAAATTCCATAAGATTTTGCTGTATGGCACAGCAGTTTTCTACAACACAATTAAATGCGTGTCAAACTCTATGATAGACAGGGAAACATCTGAAAGTCTCACAAAATCATTATGGTTGGAAAGACTAGGTAACATTAATCACCCTTTGTAATCTCAGTGGAAATTTTAATGAATTAAGTGAGATTATATAAGCGCAGAAATGATTGTACAGCTGTAGAGATAATCCTCCACACTCCATAAAAGGATTTGTTTTTGGTTAGACACCTGAATTTAAAGCTGCAAACAAATCCCAGCACTTAGGAACCTTTGCCACTAATTATTTTCATATACTGTTTTCCAAAAATGATGAATTCTAAATACTTGCTCTAACTGCATTACTGGAAAATATTATTAAGATAGAAAGTGAGGACATGGCGGATGCTTTCTGCATATTAAAGTGGCCCTAGCATCAGATATATTTTCTTATGTATGCCAAGTAATGAGTAAGTGTAACACTTGCAGGTATTAATCATCTCACACAGAGATCACAGCACTCCCCTGACAATGTCTTCATCTGTTTTTATTTCCAGTAGGGTGCTTGAGGGCCCGTTCACACCAGACACAGTGCGTTCTAAACCGATTCTGGCCGGAACGCAGTGGAATGCCTTGCGGCCGGCTCACTTTGCAATGCAATCGGCTGCATGGGAACGCGTGGCACATCAATGCCTGCGGTCTGGTCAAAAAAATAGTACTTGCGGCATTTTTGCTGACCAGACCAGACCGCAGGCATTCATGTGCCACGCGTTCCAGTGCGGCCAATCCCATTACGGTTGGAGGGTGTGGCTACGGTGCCATTGAGTTCAATTGACCGTCACGCCCCCTCCCGCCCACAACAAAGTGAGCCGGCCACAATGCGATCCAGTGCATTTCCGTCCTGAATCGGGCCAGAACGCACTGTGTCTGGTATGAACAGGCCCTAAACCTTATGAGCCAGCTGAGATGCTGGCTGAGAGGTGATACAAATGTATCACAATCCTTTTCCCTGTGTGGTTGTTGGCTGTGCTTACAAATGTCTGACAGACATCAGTCCCTGCTGCAGCCTTTCTCACCTTGCGACTTGCTACAAAGTTACAATGTAGCAGTCTGATCACTTTGGAAGAGGAGACTGAGGAAATGCTTCCTCCTGCCTGCAGCAGACTGATGACATCATCTCAGTCTAGTCCCATGAATGGAACTCAAGGATGACTTTTTAAAGGTAAAACGTACAGCCTTAAGCCCCTTTTACACGGATGGCCCGATGGGGTCCACCTAAAAAACTGATGCCCAATGCTACTCTATAGGCAGCCGGGTTTAAACGCATGGGTGTCCGTTTACATCCAGTTACCCCGACTCCAACCAAGTCCACAAAAACGAACAAAATAGTGTTACGTATCGACTGACCTGATCTTGCCGGATCGGGGGTAATCTGATGTAAATAGACACATGTCCATTTCCTCTGCACCTACTGTTTCTGTATGTCAATGATGCTTGTCAGTGTTTCTTACTTGTCATGTCTAAATGATTGCGCTGTGGAATATGTTGGCGCTATATAAATGATTGTAGCTGGTTATATCCGATTCCCCATAGGCCAACATGTGGTCCAGTCATTTCAGTTTTTTTCACCATCGCAGGATGGAGGAAAAAACTGGACAGACACGGATGTGACACTGGTGACATCTGATCCATACTGCTCCGATCAGGAGGGGATCCATGCACGGATCCTCTCCTGATCAGCCCGTGTGAAGGGGGCCTTAAAGAAAAACTGCACTGTTGCTGTATATTGTGACATGGCAGGAATTTATTTATGCAGGTGTTTAAAGCTACAGAAAGCTCAACTCAGTCTGCAATCGGGGTATAAAGATGCATTTACTAAAATAGTAATTTTCATCTTTGACTGCGCACATCTCAATTACCCAACAAGGTTCAAGGCTATAGTTTTCTTTTAAATTTAATGCACATGAGTATCATTGGGCATTGGAAGTAAACTGCAAAAGCTAGATGACATTTTTCACTGTAGAAAATAAACCCGAATATGAAATCCAGCTCAAACTTATTTTTATATAAGGTGGGAAAGGTTGCAATCTGTGTTTATTTTTAGCTTCTTGGGTATCCACTGGGAAAATGTGTCTTTCAATACTATCCCAAAGACCCAACAGGAAATCAGAGGAAATTTCCCAAAGTGAAAAACGTCATCAGAAAAAGTGTGTCAATTGGCAAAATTGTAGCTTACCTGTTTTTATCAGTAATAAAAACAGTCAGCTTTTGGATTCTTGGATTCTCGCTGCCACTGGGGCAGTCAATCTCTCCAATAGGGTCACAGACAATAATACAAGTCTGATAGAAGTTCTAACTCCTCTTCTGGTTATCCTAATCTGAATAAAACCCTTTGTCAGAGCATGCACTAAGGCTCCCTTCACAGGAACATTACACCAACATGTGGTAAAATGTGCATCACGGCGACACAAAGCAATGTACCTACTGTAGTGCAGTGTGGTACTTTAATGCACTGCTACAGTAGTGGCCAACGCATCTACACTGCAACGCAGCACAAAGCACATGCTGTGCTTAACAGTGCAATGCGTTAAAAAAGGTGCATGTCTGATATTTAGTGTGGTAAATTGTGCTGCAAGCCTATTGAAAAACAATTCAGTGCACCTTAATGCATATTAACGCACAATGTGGTGTAGGCCTTCATGTTGCTGCACAATGATCAACCAAATATTTCCAGTACACACTATCATGCACAAACAGATGTTGGTCTGAACTGATTGTATTAATCTCTGTTTTATAAGTAAATGCTTGTGCCTGAGTGAACACACTTAAAGTGATATTAAAGTCAAATGGTTTTTAAGCTTTTTCAAATGCTGATTTAAACACTTACAATGGATGTTTAAACATGTTAGCTTTCTTCAGAATCAGTCAGTCCCCTGAGCACTGGCTCCGATATTCTGTTTTAGGGTGGCTCATTCCCCTTGCAGGGTCCTCTGGAGCCACCCTTGTGTTTACTAGTAAGTGTGTATTGTACATGTCCTATAAAACTCCTGGCCATTAGGTCCCAAAGTTTGTGGTGGGTGCTGCAGTGACAAGCAGATGGTACCACAATCACAAGTAATATAGAGAAGAGTCACTGACACACCAACTGTGATATCACTCTGCCCTTTATTGACGCAAGTCCAGCATATCATAAAGCAAATGAAGTTTTGGGGCCACAGAGGGTCCCTTTAATCATGTAAACAATAGGGGGACATCGCAGGCGTCGGGAGGGGAATGGCTTACTGCTGAGGCAGTTTATCTGGACGCAAGAAAACTCGTACATGGTGCCAGCGGAGACAGTGGATGCAACAGACTCCATGGACAATTAGGGGATGGAGTTGCATGAAAGCAGCAACCAGGGAGGAGGCAATTTTCAGAAGAGGATTTAAAAGCACCCACGTAGTTAAAAGAAAAACGGACATGCATACATGCAGGGGCTGACTGGCAACTTTTAGCCCAGGGGGCAAGTACAACCCAGAGGCCCATGGTGCGGCAACTTGATCCCCCTCCCGCTTATCGCGATGGCATCAGAGAGGCCCGGGGGGCAATTGCCACCCTGCCCCCCGGCCCAGTCCGCCCCTGCATACATGGTATGTGCTGTGTTCTTTTAAATTTGGTTTTAATGTCACTTTAAGCTTTGAAAATGAAAGAGGGAGGTAATTGGTTGCCATAAACAGCTGCTCCAGATTTTGTCTGCTCCAGTTTTTATATGTTCTCCCCAATATGTCACATTGTTTGCCTGATGACGGGACTCTTTGTGGCCCTGAAACATATTTTGCTTTGTGATAAGTAAGCTGTGTGTTTCCACGAACACATAGATACAGCAAATCAAGTCACTCCCCTCTTTTCCATCCTCCCCTCCCTAAGCTAGTAGATGAACAGTTGCTGGAGTCTGCACTGTTCCTTGTGATCTTCTACTAGACAGGAGGTTCAGGGAAGTGGAGCTGAGAGACTTGGAGTCAACTGTTCTTAAACATGATGAAAATTGGTCAAAAATGTAAAGAAATGCTTTGCTGGACAATGTATAGTTGTTTGATCTGGGTTCACTAGTGAAAAAAATGTTTAAGAGTTTACTACTACTTTTAGGTTTGTGTAGACAAGGTTTTTTCTTGGGCGGCCTGAGCCATGCATGCGTCTTCCTCTGTTGTTTGGCCAATGCATCACAGTCCAAAGTATTTAAATAGGACATGTAGGATGAATCCTATAAGCAGCAGGTGGGGGCGCCTGCTGAGCACAGCCCAAAGCAGATGGGACAACTTAATAAACAGATGTCAACACTTGTCTTTGTTCATATCTAGTAGCAGTCTCAGAAAACAGGCAAAGGAACACTAACAGGCCTCGAAATAGTGAAATGCTTTGAATATCTATTACTGTCAAGATCTTGGGGGCCGCAGGCCAACTTTGTAAAGTTACCTAATATAATATACAGGCATAGGCTGAAAAGAGTAAAGTACACAGAGCTGTATTTGGATAAACCCCTTTTTATCTAACGCCAGTGATAATTGCATGTAGTCATAACACGTTGCATTTGAGGCCATATTAGTACTGAGTCCTATTTATTCTCCGTCTCAGGTGTACAATTTGACGCTATTATGGTGTCAATTCTAACATGCAATCTATTTTAGATGACAGTAGCAATTTCCATTAGTCAAACGGAATATCTCTAATGGATCAGGAAAAGGAGTGGCATACACAATTTTAGGCTATATTTGCATGGAATGTATTCTGTTTAAATAACACCTATGTATATATGTATGTAATTTAGTCTAAAACTGTATTTTCATATCCTCAAGTGACTAAATAGTTGGAAAAATGTGGGTTACTTAAAAAAAAACGAGCTTCAGCTAGTGATCCTTCAGGAGATATAATGTATGTACTGTATATTGTGCTCCCGACTCAATACAACTGTTCTGCACAGATTGCATTTACTGTATTATCTTCCATTCTTACCTCTTCTCATTTCCTGCTTCAACAGAGACTAATGCTATCATTTTTATTTTGCAATGAGGACTTTTACATTTCACTCTGTAGGCAACTGACTGCAATGTGTCTTGCCAATTATTTGTGTAATGGTGAATTTAAATTAAATGGAATCAAACAACCATCTCAAGATGTTGTAATGATTTGAAATAAAAACTGGCTTATGTTTACAGCTTTTATCTGTATATTTACATGATGACAGACATATTTGCATGTCTCATATACCTGCAATGCTTCCTGCTTAGTGAGGCAGCACAGGGATTTAGCTTTACTAGTACACTTATCTCTGTACAATCCTATGTGCAAAGCTATGTCCATAAATATTTATATCAAACAATATGTTCCCTAGGCGGTTCATTCTTTAATTGATCTTCTTACAGCATTTAGCAGTGATGCTGACTGCATTTTAAACTAAAGAATGCCTAAGTAAAAGTTCTATAATATTAACTCAAAATGAGTTTGCACTGAAAAAAATAATAGTTTCCCTTTTTAAAAAAATTAGAGGTTGCCCAATGAAATAGTAATTAAAAAAGAGCATTAAGTTGCCCATACAGCAGCTAACGGGTCAGTGAATTTACCTATAAGATTTTTTCTCATTAGACCATATACTAATAATTGTTTATGTTACAGAAGGTGTCAGAAAGTCTCCTACCAGCTAACAGTTTGGGGTTGATTTACTAAAGGTGAATAGACTGTTCACTTTGCAAGGGAATTTGCACTTTGCAGGGGACGTTTCTCTTAGCTTGGTGAATGTGGTGAAATTGCAGTTTGTAAAGAATACCCAATCACGCGCAAGGAAAATTAAAAAAAAAACTGTATTTTTGCTTGCACATGATTGGATGGTGGAAGTCAGCAGAGCTTCCCCTCATTCACTAAGCTAAGAAACTTCCCCGTCAAAGATCAAATTCCCTTGCAAGGTGAACAGCCTATTTGCCTGTAGGAAATCTACCCCTTTATATCCAGTGGGTGGCAGCAAACTAATACACGTTAAGGAAAATAAATAAATGACTTGAATGACAAAAGGATTTGTAAATCTTCCGTCCGAGATCCGGTGACGTCACGGACATCGACGTCACCTGACTTCTCCCCCCTTCCCCAAGTGGCTCTGTCAGCTAACGAAGGGAAGGGGGGAGGAGTCCGGGGACGTCGTTGTCCATGACGGCTAACGAAGGGAAGGAGAGAGGAGTCTGGTGACGTCGATGTCCGTGACGTCAACGGACTCCTCCCCCTTCCCTTCGTTACCTGACGGAATCACTTGGACCGGTGAGTCGCATGGTTCATACTAACATATACTAATGGCAGTTCCCTGCAATAGAAGAGGTAATATACTCACCTCTCTGTTCAAGTGCTGCATCTTCTGTCAGTTTCTTCAGCTTTCAACACTTCCAGGAATGTTGGATACCTGTATCCCTCACTACACACTGTGGTTTAATCCTCCAACCCCTACAGGACACAGTATTGATGTACGGGTCAGTGGATGGAACAACAGTGTGCAGTGGGGTACAAATTTCAGAAGTGTCCAATGCTAATGAGCCTGATGGAGGCTGCAGTGCTTGGATGGAGACTAGGGCCACCGGATAGGTGAGTCTATTACCTATTCTATAGCAGGAAACTGCTAATAAGATTTTTATTTTTTTTAGGGTGACTGACGGGGTCAATTGTAAACTAAAACGGTGCAAATTACAATGCAATAAATGATTGATAGGACAATATTTTTGGTGTTTTTTTTTCTACAAGTGTATCTACTTCCCAGTCAGCATCCCATACATTTTGGATACTGGACCAGCACTTTTATTCCAGCTTAGAGATCCATTTTGTGTGGTTTTACAAGAAATCAGAATGCACCCTATTACCTAAAAGTAGTTGGATCTGTATGTGCGTTATAATTAATCGAAATTAGTCGATTCATCGATTTAAAAAAAAGTTAACTTAATCGAACAGGAAAATTTTAATCATTACCAGCCCTACTTATTTTTCTTGTCTTCTCCAGTCTTCTGACAGTGGCTATGTTTACTAAGGGCAGGTTACTAGATCTCCCTTTACTTCCTAGAACTCTGGCACATGTGACTAAGACATGTGACCATGTACATCATCTCTTGGGAGGAAATTTCCATGAGATTACAGATGAGATTTCCCAGCAATGCCCAGCTGATGTAACCTTCCCAGGATGCAACGCTTGGGCATGATTACATAATTTGTGTCAAAGTGGACCAGGAAGTGGAAAAAGAAATTGTAAGTAAAATGAAAATATGTGTATTTATCTAATGAATGTAAGATGATTTCATATCAGCATACAGAGCTGTATGCAGATGTGATTTTTAGTCAAAGGGGCATAAAGGTCTTACCACCCCCTTCCAGAAAGCAGAGTCAGGTCCTAGGCCTTCATCGCAAAGGTAACATGTTGATCCAGGACAGTCAGCTAGCTAGTGATGATGAAGCAGCAACACACTCATAAGCTCATCGCTCTGTTGACTCTGTTTTCTCCTCCCGTAAGCGTGTTTAATGTCAACACATGTGCTCTGCAGGAGACTGATTGGTTCCTATCAGTAGTATTCCCTTTGCCAGTACAGAGTGTTGCTATGCAGCAGGTTACAGGAAACTGATAACTGAAGACTGATATCAAGACAAATGTAAGACTTAACAATCTTAAGTATAGATAGTATAGAAGTGAACCTGTGCCTTGTCCATTCAGGTCAGCCCCCTTTCACCAACAGATTATACTTACATTACCTTTGCTCTTTGCTGCCAGAGGTGAGAAGATGAGGCCCTCTGTAAGCTTCAAGAACATCTTTTCTCTATCTAGCACCAAATACTAAGCTGTCACTTAAGAGGAAATGGAGTAAATTGCATCCCCTTTCCCATACCTTGAAGTAGTGAGTTTTTTCTCCTTTCCTGGTAGTCGAATAGTGCAGTGGAAGAACAAATTAAAGGTAAGTGCTGCAGGGGTCAGCATTAAAACCCTGTGGGGTAAAGCACGGATACACTTTAACCATGTGCTCCCATATGAACAGCAGTGAAAGGGACAGCTCCTTGTACTTTTGGATGCATAGGGAATGAGGTTGTCCCGCGCTGCTTCTACAACGCCTATAGATGACAGCCGGACATGCAGTGAAGAAAAACACATCTTTTCAGAGAGATTTAGTATGTTTCTAGAAGCGGTCACCGCAATGGCATATAATCCCCTCTGGAATCCTGTCGGCAAACACCATTTCCTAATAACATTTGTTCAGAGAAAACAGTCTTATCTATGTAAGTAGTTTACGCAGTGATATAATCTACTTTAAAATGGACTGCTCAAAAAGATTATATGCATTTGATTCCACTGAGATTCTTGCTAAATAGATACTTACATTTGTCAGCTAATCTCAGTGTAATAACTGTACACACATGGGATGAAGACATACATAAAAGAGACACTATTAGATATGAGGATTACAGTTTCTTATCTCTTGAAATCGATTAGATATGTGTAGCTAAAATTCTTACAAAGCAATTGTTCGGATGGTAGACTGTAATAGACATTGCTGATTGCTTTTATTTTAACCCTGAGAAATAAAAGCAATCTGCAGACAGGCAATATCATTGTTCGTAGATGAGATACAGGCAGACAGGATTTACTTTATGAGAATCTATCATTCTATCTTATCGGTCATAATATAGGCACCAAGAGACTATCCGCAGAGCCCCACGGTGAGGTTAGTGGTCACTAAAACAATTACATATCTATCTGTGAATATTAGCAGTTGTTCTTTTGCTACTTATGCTGCCCTGTAATTGAATGTATTGTATTTTATGCTACCCCTAGGTGTTACATGATCATCACCCAATGTTGCCAGTTTTGTGATGGCCATAATGTCTGTCTGGATCTTATGACTGCAGGTGATAACTCCTAGCCGACTGAAGGGATAAATGGCAAACGTTCCAACGCCATATTACTGAGCACATCAGCATGTATGGTCATATAATACAAAAAAAAAAAGTGCACAACTTTTATAGATGTATTACATCTTTCTATAATATAGATTTTAGGATATTACTTACAGTCTCATTGGAATACATCAGAAATTACTGAGACAATTGCCCTGCCTAAAAATAGTTTTATAACATATCAAATTTGTTTTTAATTGTGGTTTAATCTCCTCTTTCATTTTAGGGTGCATAATACATAAAATATTGTGCAGTAAAGGCATTCCCAAAATACACAAACTAAATACCAGACGTTTTGGCTTCACCTTTAGAAAATATGATTGCAAGCAGCCAATTAATAAAGGCTACTAGGAAAGTAAAAAATAATATTAATCAATATACATGTTTTTTTAAATATTGAAGCTGAACGCTTGCTCTTGCACAGTTGTACAGGCTCCTCTCCTTTACTGAAGTTGCTTATTCTGATTTCACTGCACACTAGAAGTGTCTCACAGTTAGAGCTGCAGCTAACGATTATTTTTTAAAATCGATTAGTTAGCCAATTATTGAGTTCGATTAATCGGTTAATCGGATAAAAAATCAAATCAAATAAATGGCTCCAGTGATGGACTACTAGTTTGTATTGAGTGTAGTCCATCACAGGAGCAAGCTTGGAGCGGTGGAAGTAAAAAAGAAAACAAAATTGTGGTGTGCAATATAGTGAAATGAAAAGTGTAAAATTATACAGCAATGAATGCAGAATGGCACTGGCTATAGAGGACTACAAAACCCAGCAATAATACATTATACAGCAGCTAGTGGTATTCGGCATTGCACCCCTGTATAATGTATTCCTGGGATTTGTTGTACTCCTCTATAGCTGGTGGTATTCTGCATTGCGCTGTATAATGCATTATTGCTGGGATTTGTAGTCCTCTATACAGCGCAATGCAGAATACCACCAGCTATAGAGGAGTACAACAAATCCCAGCAATAGTACATTATACATACATTGTATAATGTAATGCTGGGATTTGTATTCCTATGTATAATATACAGCACAATGTACCATCAGCTATAGAGGAATACAAATCCCAGCAATACATTATAGAGCACCATGTGTGGGAAAGTGCAGGCTTACCTGAGCAGTCTTCCAGCAACTTGCTTCTGAGATCGGACCTGTCTATCGGCGGCTGTCATCCCCCCACACCTCCTCCTCCTTACTACTTCTCCCCATGTCCCTGTGACCATCATGGATGTGGGCGGGCGGTGAACATGAGGCGGGGAGGAGATGCGGCGTGTGGAGCGTGGATGCGGGCGGGTCTGGCAGCGGCGAACATGAGGTGAGGAGGAGGTGCGGCGCGCAGTGTGTGTAAAGCCGTAAACAGGGGCAACCAATCAGAAGCCGATTAATCGATGATTGAAAAAGTTGGCAACTTTTTCAATAATCGATTATAATCGATTATGTCGAATAGTTGTTGCAGCCCTACTCACAGTGTTAGATGCTTCAGAACATCAGACAGAGCCTGCTTCATTTCCTGGCTATTCCGCACATTCAGGACCATCTAGCCATTTCCTTCCCAGCCTAACTGTCCTTGGCCTGCCCCTTTCATTAATTGGATTTCAGTTCTTTCAGCCAGCAATACATCATTATAGCAGTGATCTTCCACTGGACAGAGCTGTAACATGTCTGTCCTGGGACTCATGACATCATTATATTCCCGATCTACATACAATATGCAAGTGAGGACCCAATTGACAATTGTGTGTCCAGGCTGAACCACTGGCCACAGATTACTCCAGTTTGAGCTGGAGCTTCTGTCTTGCTCTGCAGCCAGAATGTCTGCATCAGCTCTGGACTAGTGATGGGCCCAAACTTGAAAAATCAAATGTCCCCATTTTGAAGGCTTATATGCAAATTAATGGCCATAAAAAGGGTATGGGGATCTGGATACTGCCCTCGGGGAGATGACTCAAAGGGGGAAAAAAACACTTTTAAAAAATACAGTTTTTAAAGGAGCAGTGATTTTAACATTGCTTAACCCCTTCATAACTGAGCTTGTTTTTAGTTTCTGTTCGTAAATGACTGACACACTTTTAACATTGTTGCAGTGTGATTCGTCCACGTCAGTAATATACTTTCTTACTAAGTGTACCCACACATATTATATATTGCTTTTTAGAGGATAGATAGGGCTTTATATTTATATCACATATGTGTACCTATTCTCAGCGGTTACCATCATTACAGAGCCGCAAATACCTGGTCACGTACCAGTGTACATGGCCAGTTATTTGGACACTTCGTGGCAGGATGTACAGTGTACGTCTCCCATCACAAAGGGGTTAAAGTGAAACAATAAAAATGAAAAATTCATTTAAATATCGTGCCTGGGGGGTCCCCTCAAACTGCCTGTACAATGTATAGAACCTGCTGCAGCAAAACTAACATTTATAAAGAAAAAAAAAAAAAAAAGTGTGGTTCCCCCTCCCTTTAGGTCTGGTAGGAATATTAGGAGGGACCCCATTTAAAAGTGCGTGGGGTTCCCCCTCAAAGTTACACCAGGTCCTTAAGGTCTGGTAAGAATTTTAAGGAGGAACCCCACCTCCATAAATGGGGGAAAAAACATGGGATCCCCTCTCAAATTCCATACCAGACCCTTGATCCGAGCACAGGCCTTCCTGGGCAGGAAAGGGGGGGGGCAAGCAAGCTCCCCCCTCCCTGCCATACAAGGCCACATGCCCTCTGCACTGGGAGGGTGCTTTTCCAGGGTTGCCCCTGGAAAAGCACCTTGTCCCCGTGCCAATGGAGACAAGGGCCTCTTCCCCACTAGCCCTGGGGAGTTGGTTGCGGGGATGCGGGCAGGGACACCCAGATGTGGCCTCCCCTTTGTGAATCAGCAAGGGGTACTTGTACCCCTACCCATTCACTAAAGGGTTAAATTAAAGTTTTAAAAAAGAGGCCAGACTTTTGAAAAAAATCCCTTAATTGAAAAAAAAAACAAAAGACAAGTTTTTGATAAGTCTTTTATTAAAAAACAACACACAAAATTGATCCAACGACGTAATCCAGGATCAATCAAGAGTTCAGCGTTGTCCACAACGACAACGACTTGACAAAATAAAAAATAAAACAAGAAAAAATAAATAGAAATAATAAAACAAAAAACAACAACGACCGCCGACCCATCCGCTCACTACGAACTCCCTCCGCAGACGTCATGACTTTGCCCAATCATGACTCTGACAGAGCACAGTGCCCTGATTGGGCAAAGTATTGCACCTGACTTGTGGTCAGGGTCAAGGCTTTAGCCAATCAGGGCTCAGAAGGCACTGGGCACTCTGCGGGCGAAAAGCCCGCCGAACGCCCTGATAGTTTGTGTGTTTGCCAAACACACGAACTGCCGATGTTCGAGTCGAACTATTGCTCGTCTCGAACATTGAGCCCATCCTTACTCTGGACCCAATGTAGTCAGCAAATTTGTGGGTCAGGTGTTGTCTACAAATGCTGCTTGTAGCTTAGCCTGACTGCTGTGGCTTAAATAAACTCTTAAAAGTATCACTGCTGCTGCCACCAATGCTGCTCCTCCTTTCAGGGGTCATAGGATCAAAAGGTGTATTGGTCATCAGAGGGGATCCTGCCATCATCAGGAAATGCAGCAAATAGATTCTTATGCAGTACCTCCTCAAAGTGCCATATTTTGCCTTCCTTTGGAATTGCATTCCTCCTCTGCATTCAGACAGGCAAGGGGATGGAGCCAGTAGGCAAATGATCCTGCTGCCCTGAGACAGCAGCTAGTTTTCCTCCTGCTACTGTGCCTCCAGTGTGCCATCTATCAGGCCAAAGAGTGTGTGATCCAGGAGGAACACAAAAGGGATAACATCATTTGTCCCTGCCTCATCACAGCTCACCATTTTCATTGCTACTTCAAAAGGTGCCTAGAGCGTGTCCTCGTACTTTATTCACATAGGTATTCATTAATGACACATTGCTGTTGATGGAACCACTGCAGCATGGCCAATGTTCAGTTCCAGCATGTGGGGGTGTCACAGATGGTTGGCAGGCAGGTGATGTTGGTGCTGCATTTCTCCCAGTTGAACATAGGGCAGGTATAACTACCTATAGTTGCCACAAACCCTTCTGGTCAAGGTACTTCATGATGAACCGCTATATGAACAGGTTGAGGGCATGTGCCAGAAATAGAGAACACAGAGCTTAAATTAAAATGATAAAAAAACAGTGATATGCAAAAACCAATAAGACAGCTTCACCATTAGCAGATGCTTCAACCCTTATCACCGAACTTCCCAAAGAGGACATCAAGCCCTGGAATGCGTAACCTACTTAAAATTTTGACAAAATTCAAAACACCACTAGTGAAACTTTATTATAATGCTATCTAAACTAGGACTTAGCTGCCAATATCTTTACACAAATCAATACCCCATAAACAATAACTTTTCTAACCCTGCTAGAAGCTGATATCGCATTCTTTGAAATAATTGCAGCCATTAATTCCCTTAAAAAGGTAAAACAACAAGGCACAAATGGCCTTATTTTGTAAACAATTTACACTATACTGACACCTCATAGCTATCTATAATGAGGTAAAGAAATCTAAAACCTTTTCCACCAAAATGTATAGTGATTGTATCCAAACTAAACAAAGATCCCCAAAGTAGCTGAATTACAGGTCCATCGTGCTCTTATTACTTCCAAAAAGCGCATCCTCTGGAGTTAGAGGCGGTCGCTTCTTGCAGCCTCGTGGATACTGGCGTCTCAGAGGCGATTGCGGACTGTGCTCTCTGTGGCTCCTTTGGGTGCTCCTTTTGGAATTCTTCAGTTTTATGTGTTTGTCCATCTATCACCTTTTCTCCATCATTTCTAGGGGGGTCTCCCATGTCCTCTGGCACGCTTCGATCATGGGCTCCTGCCCTGATGCTTTGGCCGGGCAGGCACGGATTACTCTCTAGAGCAATCTCCTCTATCTCCTGGGGAAGCACTTGGAGTGCAAAACGCATTGAAAATCCCTATTCCTGACATAAGAAGAGGCAGTTGAGTGCTGTATGATCACAAGAACATGTCATACTAATAATGTGTGTTATGGTTGCTTAGCCTCATAATGTAATCCTGGAATAGTTCATTTGGAGATCAGTTTGTTTTCCTTGAAGTGTGCATATATCAATTATGTTTTTAAATATTTTTAACTTTTATATAATAAAGAACTTTTGATTTATTATGTTGTAATTACTTGGTTTTGTCACTTGGTGCCTTAAAAGCCCCATTTTCCGTTTTTTATTAGCTGTGTTAACAACAAGTGTAGGCTGTACACTCCAACATAAAAAAGGACCTAGCTAAAGAAAAGAAAATATAAATCCCAGAAAGAAAATAAACCCTGTTGGTCTCTGAACTGTGACCACAGGCAGGGTACACAAGAATATATAATCCACCACACTGCAAACCACAGTAATTTAGTACAATATAGCACAATATAGCGCTGCGCAAACTGTTGGCGCTATATAAATACTATGTAATAATAATACTATGTAATAATATAGCATTGTATCCCAACAAACTCTTCCTACACAAATTGTCATCTCTCCTTAAAACCCTCCCTTCCACACACTGACAAATGGCTACAGGGGACCCTCCCTTTCTAGTCAGGGGGCTGGCGCATAACAAAGCCCTTAGTATATGCCCGATGAAAATCACCATAAATTTGCTGGGACCTTGAACCCCGAAAATGTAGGATTTGCCTTAAACACATGATAGCGGCAATCTGGAACCTCAACCCTATCTGCAAATATTCAGGGGACATACTCCTGCTATAGGATACATTACAGCTTCTACCTCTGCATCCATTTTCAGAATTCCATGTTACTGTAAATATGTAATTAGTGGTGCTGAAACATGGACTACTTAACTATGAATACCTCTATACAAGAAGCATTCAGTCTACCACATTCAAGGTCCAAAAATCATTTTTTAACACTAATAATATTGACATTTATGAGGTATTTTTTGAGGTGAATATGCAGAGCTGTTCTGTTAAAATATTATGTTTATGAAGAGATGTACAGTAACAGAAAATGTTCCTGTCTAGAAAGCCATGGATGCAAATAATTTGTGTATGTTGCTAAGCATTTTATTTCTAGCCCACTTAGAAATTTTACTTTCATCATATTAGATTTGCTGTGTGGCCAAAATGTGCCCTGTGTAAAATGCCAATTTCCCTCTCCCTTAAGTATGAATAGGTGTCTTGTCCATGCTTTCCATAGTGTTTCCCGTTTTTGGGCTTAGTCCCACTTAAACAATAAGTACACACAATAAATTATGTGCAGCTACACACATCTACTAGTATGCCAGAGAACATCCATTTCTACATATCTTGCCAAATGTTAGCTCATTTAAAAATTTACGGGCACTCCTTGCATAGGCAAAAATGGTCTCCAGCTCACATTATTTTAAAATATTTTGCTGCTGTGAAAACTGCCAATGCAGGAAACCATATACTAAGAGCTAAAAATGTAAGAAGATACTATTTTATTGTTATATTATTAATAAGGCAAATAAAATATGCAATTAAGGGAATATGAATGACAATTTTTAACAGTGTGAAAAAGTTCCATACATGAATTGCATAATCAGTTTTAATTAATTGCATAACATTGAAAGATAACATAACTGAAATTATTTTAATTCTTGCCTAGAAGTGTTCATGAACTGCTGGTGTACAATATACAACTGTAGTTGAATGCCATAAGGAACCACAGTATACCCTGAGTTTGCCAATCCACCTCCCTAGGGCACTGCAATAGTTGTTTCAAGTTCCTATGCAAATGTTGATTTCTGAATAGCAATGCCTCTGCAACCCTTATGGAAATTTTCAGGCTTTCCGACAAGTCACTCAGCAAAGTATTGCATTCTGAGATGCGAGATGTGGTGAGCCTAGTTTTCCTGTGACCAGACATCCTGGATGTTGGGGTGCTTAAGGGGAAGGAAGTAGACTGGCAAAATACAGGTATGATGTGGCATCATACAGTGCCTGCTATCCAATATCAGGCAACATTTGCATTGTGCATTAACAGTAAATGTATACTTTAAAAGGTAGAAACCTTATAATTGGCCAACAAACTTGTCTAAGACAGGTAAAAAGAAAACTAAATTTTCTTAAGAAGTGATAAAGTCTTAAATCCAATATGCAGTTTATGCATTCTTTTATTTTGCTCTGACTGTGCAGACAGGACTGCTTTAGAGGGGAGGCAAATTACCTCTAGGCCTCCACGGTTAAGAGGCCTCCACCAGTGGCAGACTGGGCTAGAAAGGCATCTGCTCCTCTGGCCAGTGGTGGTTCAGTGATTCCCCTACCCAATTATCAGATTTTAGATTATATGTGAAGTGGTCACACCCCTCTCCCTTCACTCTCACAAGGATCACCAGAGTGGTGCCAGGAAAGCACTGTTTGAGTACCTCTGTGCTGACCATAGTATCATCACATTGCTCTACTTTCCAGTCATTGCTTTGGCAGTTTCTGTCAAGAGTGTAGAAGTAACACTGCAACATAGAGTTTAAGTGGCCATTTGTTAGGCACTGGGTCATTTAAATTATATGCTGATTGAGGGAGGAAGGGTCAGGCTACTATAACTAGATATTTAAACATATACCTGCTAAATGTTTACAGTATGGGCATGGAGGTAAGTAAAGGAAGGTTGCTCTGTACTTTGCCTCCCTACCACCTCCGTACATAGTGCTGCTCTCCTCCCAGTGGGCCACCACAATTCTAGGTCTCTAATCCTCCTCCAGTGTCTTTTTATTGATTAACTCATCTACCCTCTTCACTGTACTGCTCCTGTCATCTACCTACATTGCCCTGATGTGCTGCATCCCTCATCCACACTTAAGCTCCCCCATACTACTCATCTCATCCACATCCAGAGCTCCTCAGGTACTACTTTTGGCTGTCTCTAGCATCCCTCCCTCTACTGCTCTCCATATCCTCTTCTAACACACCCCCCCCCCCCCTCCGGGTTGTTCCCCCCACGCGGTAATTTTAGTCA
>NW_017306570.1:1278020-1312842 GCF_000935625.1 Nanorana parkeri
CCTGCTGGTTGTTCCCCGAACTGGCTAATTATGGTCAGATCAGAAAATAATTATTTATCTAAGATCAGAATGTGACTCATCCAAAGACTTCCTAACTGACATACATTGACCAAAATAAATGTTCCAAGCTTACAGAAATTATTTTAAGACTCTCCATTCTGAGGTTGTTACCTTTAAAGAAGAAGTCTCACCTTGTATTATTTTTCACAGCTCAGTCATCTAACTCCCACAGTGTATGTTGCTTTTTCTCCCATGCTTCTGTGTGATGTAGAAACTGAGATACAGACTTTGACAGTTCAATCCTCTTCACTCCTGACCATGCTCTACAAATTAGACTAGACTCTTGATTGACAGCTCTTAACTCACCATCGCTGCATTTTCCAGATACAAGAGAGGTTACAGGAATGCAGAAGGAGGGGGCACACTTTCAAACGAATTGGCATGGGCACTAGAACTGGAAGGGGAAAGTAGAGTGATACAAGAGCTGTAAATCAACTGTTCACCTCCTTTGCAGAGTGTGGTCAGGAATGAAAAGGAGTCAATTGTCAAAGTCTGTATCTCAGTTTTACATCACACAGAAGCGTGGGACAAAAAGCAACACACACTGTGCAAGTTTGGTAACTGAGATGTAAAAAAATAATACAAGGAGAGAATTCTTTAAAAAGAAAAGCAGTGATCTTCAGTTCACATTTCCATTGACCCTTCATGTTTGGTAAAATATAATGCACATAGCCCAGAGATTTGTGAAGGCAAGAATGCGATGCTTTAGGGAAAGACAATGGAACTGTGAGCACCCAAGAAGAACAATACTCTTTCCTGGAAATGTGAAATTACAGACAGGATGATTGATGGGCACGGTGTAATTTAAACCTTCAGATACTTACATGATATAGAAACCTTTGGGGACTGGTACTCAAACTTTTTGGGGATCGTAAGGAAGCCACTCAAAGAATATAAATCCTGAAGTACCCACACGAGTCACCCACATGCATATGCATCCTGAAGCATCCACATAAAAACTGCTGTTGAAAAGACTTTAAATATCTCATTTGAATTGGGCATGGCTAGAAGAGTGTTTAATTATTACCGTAATATTGTAGTACTCACATATGTATTTATTTAAAGACGATTACTATATAGTCATTCCACTAGGTTTCAGACAGTTAGGTCTTGTAGTGTGTCTGCTGTTACATTTCTCTTCCTGTTAAAGGAGTTACGTTCACATGATGTCTAATTTTTTCCTGGTAGACTACAATTCACATACCTCAGAGATCCTACAAGCCTAGTGTCGGGTGCTACTTTCTTTAGAGGGACAAGCAAAAGGTGTCAGAACAGTAGATAAAATAGTTAGTTGATATGATTTTCTTCTTTTTCTTTTTTTTTGCCAGGGTTTCAGTATACTCCTTTCTCACATTTGCACATTTTACTGACACTCACTGTCAGAGAAAATTGTGTATTCAGCCTGCCACAATCCTTTTGAGTGTCAGGAAACAAAGAATGCTATCTAATGCTATCTTTGGTTAGCAGGAATGCAGTTTTTTTTACTTTGCCCTCCACCTACATGACAGACAATAGCAAGAAAAATAATTTTTTTTAAACGTTAAAAATACTTTTAAAAAGGCCTGCCATACTCTTACATGATGTATGAAACAAACACAAAACAAGAATCCCTGTGTGCCATGATAGCTGTAAGTAAGAGTTGGAGTCTTCAAAAGAGCTTGGTGATCTCTGTATGATCCATTTAAAAAATACTGTTCATATGAGGAGCATCATTTGAGATTAATCTCACTATATACGGACAACCTTTTCTTCATACTTACCCAATACAGACTTCTAACTAAAGGATGAGACTGTTCATGTTGCAGGACCTTACCAATGCATAACTCCCAGCTGTCCCTCATTTTAAACTATCTCTCTGTCCCTCGTTCCTTTTCAGTTGTCTCTCTATGTGGTCTGACGTATAGACCTCTATATAAAATGTACTTCACCTTTTACTTAACCTGTAAATTACATAATTTAGTTTTTTTTGATAAGCCAGTTAAACTAAACGTTGTTTTTGAGTAATTCTTCATTGTTGATGTTACCGGGGACATGTCAGTGGTGTGTCTTTTACCTGTATACTTTCTGCTATGATATGTGCTTCTTTCTCTTCTCAAAAAAGTAGAGATTCATCCATAGCGTGTTGTTATCTGGACATCTGATGGTGACCTCAGGTGACCATTTTGACACACACTATTGTCACTATCAGGAAATCCACCCTAAGTAATGTCATGCAAGCTTTTTCTGGAGTCAATGTAGACTGGAGATCAGCAGCACCAAGACAGAGCAAAGGTTGTTCGCAAGTGATCGCACATGCTGTGACATAGGGCAATGGGGCTAGTAAGCTCATTTATTGCTTGTTAATAATCTGTAAACACTTGGCCTCACCACAGGTTTACTTTAAAGTCAATCTGGAAGCAGCTTATACTTTCTTCCCTTTGCTCCCTCACCACTATAACTCACATGAAAGAAAAGGTAGTGAGTCACCTAATCCCCTATGTCATTCCCCATCTCTCTCCAATCCTCACCTTCCCCCATCTATCTTCTCACGCATCACTAATCTTCTTACTGACATATCAACATGTATGTCACACCACGTCCTCAAACTCAACCTGTCATATTATTCCTCCTCCCCGTGTACACTCCTCCAACTTCTCCATCACAGTCGACAGCACAACGATCAACCCCTCCCCTAGGGAAAGGGGGCATGGTGGAACCCTTGATTCTGATCTCTCCTTCCAGCCCCACATCCAGTCATATCCACATCTTGCCAAATCAGCCTCCGCAATATTTTTAAAATTCACCTCTTTTTAACAAAAGATATACATAGTAACATAGTAGGTAAGGTTAAACAAAGACGCAAGTCCATCGAGTTCAACCCATGTACTGTATGTGATTGTGTGTGTGTCTGTATATACTTGGCTCCAGCAGTTCCTATATCCCTGTATATTTAGCGAACTAAGAAACCCATCCAATAGTTTCTTGAATTTATCAATGCTACCAGCAGATACTACTGACTGTGGAAGGGTATTCCACATTTTTACTACTCACACAATAAAGAACCCCTTGCGCAGTCTAAGATTAAACCGTCTCTTTTCTAACCTCTTGTTGTGCCCTTGTGTCATCAATACAGTTCTTGGTGTAAACATTTTATCCCGGATATTGTGGTCCCCATTAAAGACTTTGAAAATTGCAATTAGGTCCCCTCTTAAGCACCACAAAGCTTCTAATTCACTCCTTTGTAATCTCTTGCTTTGACTATTGCAACTCCCTCCCTGTTGGCCTAGCTAACACAAGCTAACCCTCCCCACCCTTCAGTCTATCATTAATGCTGCTGCCAGACTCCAACTGTTTAGTGTCCGCCGCCCCTCTCTGCCAATTTCTCCATTGGCTCCCAGTTGCCCAATGAATAAAATTAAAAATACTAACATAACATACAAAGCCATCTACAAATCTGTCCCTAAACTACATCACCAACCTCACCTCAAATGTCACCAAACTATCCTCTTCACTCCTCTCAAGACCTCCTGCTCCCTAGGTCCCTCATCACCCCCTTCACATGCTCACCTCCAGGACTTCTGCAGAGTGTCTCTCTCATCCTCTAAAACTCCCTACCCCATTATATCTGCTTATATCCTACTCTGTCCACCTTTAGGTGATCTTTGAAAACCCATGTCTTCAGGGAAGCCTATCCCACCTTGACATAATAACTGTCCTTTTACTTCTTCCATTAGCTCATCCCACACAATTATTACATTTTGTATCACTCTTCTCTCCTGCTAGATTGTAAGCTCTCACAAGTAGTGCCCTCCTAACTTTCCTGTATGGAAATTGTATTGTAACTGTACTGTCTCCCTTCATTGTGTAAAGCACTGCGCAAACTGTTAGTGCTGTATAAATCATGTATAACAATAATAATGCCTAGAAGCACAAGGTATTTCTCTCCAGTCGCTGTGCAAAGGGAACACTAGAAGTGCATAAGAATGGTAAATATATGCTGAAAGTGAACCTATTGCTTAGCCCTGCAAAAATTAAACACTTTAGTTTTGTAGGTATATTTACTATGGCTATATTCTCACCTTTGCTTTTTATGAAGTGTATTATACATGGGTTTTATAGACATTACCTTACATCTTTTTGAAAGGTATAGTTTGCTACAAACTGTACCAAAGATGCAGCAAACATGATTTTTTTTAACATAACACACTAAAACACACTAAAACACCAAGACGTAAATGTAGCCTCACTCAATACACCTACTGTAACTTTTACATTTTAGTAGAGTAAACCTTAAGACCTATTGAAAAAATAAACAAAAAAATACCACCACTTGCATAAATCCAGAAAAAAATGCTGTTTCTTATATATTTTGGCAAGTAACCTTAATGCAAAATTAATGAAAAATATTTTAACCACTTGTTCATAGGCAAAACGGTCAAAAAAAGATTACAATGCAACCAAATGTTAACTTATTAGCCCGTTGGCTTCCTTTTTTGTAAAAAAAATCAACAAAGTATACAAATGCGACACCATCACCAAGAAGTCCCTATAAAAATGGCAAATTTGTCCACCACTTTATACACAAAAAATCAAATAACCAGCAGCCACACTGCTCAATCTCGCATAAGCAAGCTGATGGCCATCATTTCTGATTACTACTGAACCCTTTGGACCCTTTGACTTGTGTAGTTCTATAAGTACCATTGCTTCATTGCAGATATTTTTTGCCAAAGTAAACATTTTTAATTTTTTCATTAAACCTTAAAGTGACATTAAACCCTCAGATTTTTTAACATAAACCAATACTGTAATGTGTGCCTTACTGTAATCTATGGTTGTTTCCCTTCCCTTTGCTGCTCTTCCTTTTAAATCCTCATGTCTTCTCATGCTTGGGGAGAACTTCCCTTTGCAGCTGAGTGCCTCTTCCTGTAGTGCTGGCTCAGGTTGTGAACCTGCACACAGACACCATGGGGTTGATTTACTAACCTTATAAACACACCACGAACGTGTATACACCTCTGCAGTGTGTTCCCTCCCAGCATGATCTATGGGTGGAATCTAAACACCTTTGTAATGTGTACACACCCAGCAGGTGTGTTGTGCAAAGCCCTGAAGGAATTCCAAGGTGATGTTGGGTAAATTAGCTCTATGTTGTGTTGCTTGCGTTGATGAATGCAAGGAATGTAAATGCATGAGCTAACCATTTTTGTCTAAACTGTGAAGCAGCATTATATATGCATCATGTGCATGATTTTTCCATATATGGCATTAGTGGAAATATGCTTTTAGAGACTTTTTGGTTGATAAATACGTTTTGCTGTCTGAAAATCACACACACCCGGTGTGTGTGTGTGTTTAGGTTAATAAATCACCCCCCATGTATCCATTCCAGAGACAAGGCAGTCTGCTGCAAAACAGAAGTTCTGCCCAGAATGAGAAGAGAGAAGGATTTAAAAGGAAGAGCAGCAAAGAGAAGGGAAACAACCATGGATTACAGTAAGGCACACATTACAGTGTTGTTTTATGTTAAAAAATATGAGGGTTTAATGTCACTTTAAGGCTCCATGTACACCAAATCCATTAGCATCCGATTGGCAATGTAACACAGCGCATCAGAAACGGATGTCAACACAACGGAATGGAATGCAAGTAAAACAAACATACATAGAAGTTTGTCCACTTTGGACATGTTATTTAAAGTAAAGATTGGCAAAAAAGGAAAAGAAAAAAAGAACAGAACCCAAAGTAAGTCACTGGAGGTTGAAACTGCAAGTCAATGGATCTCTGTTGACTTTTGTTTTCAGTACAATTTTGGTGTGAATGGGCCCTTAATGTTTAAACCAGTCCTAAATAAATCTCGCAGAGATTAGGTAGTTAGCTGAAAAAGTTAGGCGCCAGTAAACTGCAGACAGTCAGCATGGTAAATGGCAGTTCCCACTTTATTTTACTGAATTATTTATGCAAATTCACAAACACAGTGTGTGTGTGTGTAAAAATATCAGACCTAGACAAATCCTGGTTACCTATTTTTTTGTTTTTTTCTTGACAATCCTAAACAGACAATCCTGATCCATATACTCACTTACTCACTTACTAACCCCTATGTGCGGGCAGACAGTACTGACCCATATATTCTCTTGCTCCTATAGTATGGACAAATTTGTTTTCTCACTCCCACAGTACTGACCAATTTGTTCTCTCAACCTCAGAGTACTGGCCCATATATTCTCTCAGTCTCATAGTACTGGCCAATATGCTCTATCACTCCCATAGCATGGAGCAATTTGTTCTCTCACTTCCACAGTACTAACCCATATATTTTCTCAATCTCACAGTGCTGACCCATATATTTTTTTAGTCTCATAGGACTGACTCATATGCTATTCCACTCTTACAGTATTGACCCATATATATTCTCTCACTCCCATAGTACAGACCAATTTTCTCTCTCACTCCCACAGTAATAACCCATATATTCTCTCAATCCCACAGTGCTGATCCATATATTCTCTCTCATTCCCAAAGTACTGACCAATTTGTTCTCTTAACTTCACAGTGCTGACCTATATGCGGATAATGGTCTACATAAACTCTTCCGTGGTCCAGAGTCTCAAATATAATTGCTGAACATGCTCAAAACAATAGACCTGTATTGTAGACTACTACAGACCAAAGTCATGTGTATGCATATCAAGCCGTGCAATAAAAAAATAGAGAATAAAAAAAAATAGAGCTTTTTGCCCAAGAAAGATTGTTTATTTGTACACTATTGTTTACTTTTTCAAATGTTAAACCAAAACAGCGTGTATACAGATTACTGAAAGGTTGAACTGAAATGGAATTAGAAAGGGAAAAAGCTACGTCAATTTTGCCCATAGTGCTTAGATTTTTCCATTAGTCTGATAGGGGCAAATTTGCTATCAACTCTTTGTGCACAATTAAAAACACCATTTTATGTGCTTAAAATTGTGATTTTTAAAAAAATGCAATGGAATGAAATGGCCAATCTGTCAGTCAGACAGATATCTTTGTTACCCTTTCTGAAACTGCTTTTGGAACTTAAATGGAACTTGACCTACCAATTTTACTGTCTCTCAAAACAGTTACTTTTAAGGCAAGCCAACTGCCAAGGTTGCCAGTGTGCTGGTTTCAACCCACACCAGCACAACGCACAGGGCACAGAGCATTACACATACAGCCACAGCACAACGCACAGAGCATTACACATACAGCCACATCACAACGCACAGACCATTACACATACAGCCACAGCACAATGCACAGACCATTACACATACAGCCACAGCACAACGCACAGAGAATTACACATACAGCCACAGCACAACGCACAGAGCAATACACATACAGCCACAGCACAATTCACAGGACATTACACATACAGCCACAGCACAATGCACAGAGCATTACACATACAACAACAGCACAATGCACGGAGCAATACACATACAGCCACAGCACAATGCACAGAGCATTACACATACAGCCACAGCACAATGCACAGAGCAATACACATACAGCCACAGCACAAGCATATTTCCACTAATGCCATATATGGAAAAATCATGCACATGATGCATATATAATGCTGCTTCACAGTTTAGACAAAAATGGTTAGCTCATGCATTTACATTCCTGCATTCATCAACGCAAGCAACACAATGTAGAGCTAATTTACACAACATCACCTTGCAATTCATGCAGGGCTTTGCACAAAACACCTGTTTGGTGTGTACTCACTACAAAGGTGTCTAGATTCCACCAATAGATCATGCTGGGAGGGAACACACTACAGAGGTGTATACTTGTTCGTGGCGTGTTTATAAGGTTAGTAAATCAACATCAATGGCTTCATTTCCACTCGCCCCCACGCAATTTTCACTCGCAAATTGCGAGGGGCGAGTGGGAATTTTGAGCCCTGACATATGCAGTTCCAGGTCAACTGCAATCCAAATGGAAGCTAAGATAGCACTTTCCTTGGCTGGGATGGGAGGGTGTAGTTCTGCTTTAACTGTGGTAAGGCTATGGACACTCAAATATTTACATATTCTTAACAAGCAGTAAATAGGCTTTAAAATAAGTCCTCACTGAGCTCAATAGCTGCAGATGCTGTGGAGTAATTTATCATTTAAGTTAGGTTAATTCCTAGTGTAAATTAGAAAGCTGTAAGCTGTCAACTCACTGATGGTAGAGAGTAACGTAAACTGGTCTACTGAAATGAAAGGTGAAAGTTTTCTTAAACGGGGATGGAATGCTCTACAGTGGGGGACATTTATTAATTCTGTTGAACAGTAAGGCTATGCTAAACAAAAGCAGTAAGACGGATCATGAGATGAGATTTCCTTGCAATGCTCTGCTAATGACAAGGCAATCCCAGTGTGCATTGCTTTGGCAAACTGAAGTTATTTGCACCTTTCAAAGCAGGAAGTGAAGTATTTCAAAATCACAGCATTTTACACCTGTCATGTCAATGTTATTATTAATCATCATACATAGAGGGATGCAATGGTAGAATTTGATTTTTTAGTGTAAAGTTCCCCTTTAAGTAGCCCTATGACATAATAAAACCTGTCCCTGATCACTTCTTAACCGTGAATCTGTTTTTAGGGAAGATATCTCTCCAATGGTAACGTTGTTGCAGACCTGTACAAAACTGTCTCATCAAATGTTCAGGGTTACTCTGCACGGACTTTGCGAAGTGGGGCAGCCTGATTTATATCTAATGTTGTTGTTTATTTGCTTTTTACATGTCCCTCAGTGTCTGCAGCTACAGAGGTCAATACTGCTTGTCATAAGCGTGCACAGCCTATTGCATTAGGGCGTGCACACAAAAGTACAAACACATACATGAGGCATCCCAGATTCCCATCTCTTCAATTGTCCCTTACCTCTTCCAGTAGCGGTGCAATAATGGACCCAAAAGCCTGACAGGTGGTCATGTGACCACCAACCTGCCTTCCTGATTTGATGGCAAGTCTGGGAAGCCGCAGCCACACTGCTTTGCAGCTTCCCAGGAACTGCAGCTATTATGTAAGGTATGTAAGTGGCAAGTGCTGCTGTGCTCTGTATAACTGAACCGGTCACAGACAGTTCTTTGTGATCTCTTCACTACCTCAGTGACTAAAAACACAGCGCCGACTGTTGTGGATTTTGGTGTTGCACTTGGGGTGACTAGGATGTGCCCAGGCACACCCAGCACAACACCTGTGCATGCCTATGCTGCTTCTTAGGAACATGTACTTACTTGAATGCCCATAGCTGGGACACAATCCTACTTTAACAAATATTTTCCATCACCCCACTATCTAATATTAGCACAACAAGACTTATCTGAACAAGATTTAGCCTGAAGATGGGTATGTTGAAACTGTCTTTAAAAATATAAAACCAGGATCAGAGACACAGGAAATACTTTTTTGACTAATAAAAGTAATGAACACAAAAAACAAAAACCGAGACAGGTTCTATAGATGCTGGCCAGAGCTGACATACAAGTTGCTGTAAGATTGCATTCTATGTCAAACAATGGCTTTTTCTGTAACTGTAATAATAATAATAATGTATACTTTTCCCAACAAACTAACAAATATCTGGCTAAAGGTTAAAACCACAGGAGTATAATATCATACTTGTGAGTGATTTAACACGTAGGCTGCAACACATGAATTGTGGTTTAGCATGAGATTAGAGTCAACCAGGTAATTAGTCCAAGTGAATACATACCAACAAACAAGGCATGATGTTTAGAAAACTCATATACACACTAAGCAAAAGAAAAAATGTATATGTATATTTAGTGCCACAATATTAGGTGCACCTATAGAACTTATAAACGCTGTGTGCATGATGCGGCATTCACACCATGCTGAGTATGAGGGTCTATTGTGCTATGAAAATATTCCTCACAACACCATACCATCACTATCAGCCTAAACTGCTGATGTGAGATATGATGGATCTATGAATTCATACGGTGCATGCCATATTCTCATCATCTGCATGCTGCAACAGAATCTGACAGAGTTATTCACAAAAGAGTGAAGAGTTTGGAGAAGACAGGAGAAGTGACAAATCTAGGACAACATAGCTGAACTGGAAAGTGAGCTGAATTGGAGATTTGTTTGCAGTTCAGCTATTTTGGTCTAAATTGTTCACTTCTCCTGTCTTCTCCAAACTCTTCACCCTTTTGTGAAAAACCCTGTGAAATATAGAGCAGGCATCATTATTTCAGTGTTTAGTCATCAATTATGGGACATCCTGTATCCAGTGTAGTATCATTTTATTTTTCTCAGCTAAGAGTAGAGTCTTCCTCTACTGAACTACTGAATCCTTTTCAAGGTTCAATGTGCTTTGTTCTCCAGAGGTTTTTTAAAAGCTTGAACAAGTCTGGTCATTCTCCTGTGACCGCTCACTTAAAAGATATTCTTCACCAACCGAAATTATGCTCATGAGGTGATTTTTTTAACATCAATGTCTCTACTTTCTAGAGACTGTGTTGTGTGTAAAAAAAACAATCAAAAGTCAACAATGTCCAAAATCTTGCAACCATCATGTCTGGCATCAATAATCATTCACCAATTAAAGTCACTTAGATCATATCCATACTCCACTCAGCTGAACCTTTTGATCATGACTGCATGTTTTATGGTTTGGTCTGTGACCATATAATACAATATTTCATGATAAGAGTTCATGAGTAGGTTACACAGGAATTTGAACCTGTATATGAATCTGTTCACTTTAATCATCCAAAGTATCAAACTTTGAGATCTCTAAAAAACACATAACAAAGAGCTTATGCTGACCAGCTCCATCAATAATTAAGAGACAAATGCCATACATCCATCTGTCTATTAATCTGCATGTTATTATTGTACAAATCAAAATAGCAAGCATGCAAATAAGTACGGATTGTAAAGGTATACATATATACCATACAATATCTATTTTAGTCAATGTTACAATGTTTCCAGCATTTTGGTGTTCTACCCTCCACAATTGTGAGATAATGATTAATAAAGACTTCAAATAAATACTCAGTTCATTTTTTTTATTAAAAATTTTCTTTGTGAAAATGTAAATGCACATTAGTAAAGTTATAAGTATCTCTGTGAACCACAATTTCATTTCATAAAGCCTTAAAAGTATATCTGCAGCTAGATCATTTGTGGTTTTTTTAACCCCTGCCTTTATTTTTTTTTAACCTGCTGTCCATGTCCTCACTGGGGAGAATCACCTCTCTATTTCACCATTGCTACAAGGACATAAAGTGATAGGAAATCCAAAATTAACACCTGTCAGGACAGGACAGCACAGGAAATGAGGGGAAATTATCCAATGGGGACAACAGTTCTGGTACAAACTGCCCAAGAGGGGGCTTAACCTCACTTAGGAGGAATATGACGGAGTGTGCAACTGCTCCTCTTACTCTATCCAAAATTATATACTATATTATAATTTTTTTGGTTTGTTTGTTTTTTCGTTAAAGAGGACTCAAACCTCCTATCACCATCAAAACTATCTTCTATCTAACCTAGTGTTTCATATGCTTAGCTTAATAATATCCCAGCAACATGTCCATGGACTTGCCCCACCCACATGCACCCTTCCCTTGCTAGTTATAAAATGATTTGAATAGCTATCATTTTCTACTTACATAAATTGTACCATACAGACCCAAGAGCAGACAATTAAGGATATCTAAACCCAAGAACAAAAGATGTACATATTGCAGCTTATAGTCCTTGGGCCTGGGGTCTGCATTAGTTTTATTTTTTAGTCAATATATTACATTTTTGCTCTTGGGTTTAGATATCCTTAATTGTCTACTCCCAGGTATGTATGGCGAAAAGCCTCAGGGGGGTTATGGAATGCTGTTACCATCTTTAAAGTGTCTCCAAGCTAGTCAATAAAAAAACAGGCTTGTTCCCAGGGTTTGTTTATTTAAAAGAAAAAAACATTTTAAAAGTAATTTTTTTCAAGCAAATTAAAGTGACACTAAACTCAAGAGTTTAATCCTAAAAGTGCATTAAGTACCTTAACTATTAATACTGGACCTTATTTGTGTATCACTCAGCTGTAGACCCTCAAATCATCTCTAAATTCATGCGGACACTGTCCTTCCTTCTGGAGGGTGGCTACTTTTGTTCCCCATGGTCCCCGTGTGTATTGTAAAGTAGTGACGCTCCAAGCTCGCATGATGGACTACAAGCTCACGTTTAGTTTACTAATTTGCATTGAGATTGTAGTCCAGCACAGGAGCGAGCTTAGAGCGGTGGCTACTTTACACCACACAGGGACCATGGGGAACAAAAGTAGCCACCCTCCAGAAGAAGGGCAGTGTCAGCACCAATTCAGAGATGATTTAAGGACCTACAGCTGAGTGATACACAAATAAGATACATTTTTGTTAATAGTTAAGGTGCTTAATTCATTTTTAAGATTTAATTCCTGTGTTTAGTGTCACTTTAATTTAGGACTCTGAGGATGCAACATTTTCTAAATGTAATCTTTGTTTAACCTAACTAATGATGCATCCTCACAATTACAAATATGCGTATAAAGGAATGCATTGAATCACATCTTTTGCAGTAAATTGTATTCGGGATATAGAAATTCACTTAAGTAATTATATTAAGCCAGTGGATTTTGATGTAGTTCTATGAAGGAGAAGTGAGTGTATTTTCTAACCATTCTCTTATAATGAGTTTGTATTTCTAGTGTCAGGGCAGAAGAATTGTAGCTTAGCCAAACACATGGAAATCCGTGCATGCTTTCACTGCTTGCCCTAATCACATCTTCAACAATGAAGGCCTGCCTTTGAAATGCTCATGAAAATAACATATAATTTTAGCGAGCTGAATGACCGCTGTCTGGGCTGTCTTGCAGCACTATTGCTTTCCTGATTTGTGATGTCCTGTGCTGTACTCATGGCTCTGTCTTTCCAGATTTATTGCATCTAGTTTGATTCTACTAGATGAATACAGATTCATAAACAATTCATACACAATACATTCAGCACTGGGTCCTAGTGTTACACTAAGGTACTGTGTATACACTGAGGACCTATTTTTTAAACATTGTGCGTTTTAATTTTTCCCGCACATGATAAAATCTTCTTTTTTTGCAAGAAAATAACTTAAACCCCCAAACAATTATATATTTGTTGAAAGCAGAGGCCCTATAAAATAAAATTGTGGCAGTTCTGTACGCCATTGAAATTGCAAAAAAATACGTTATCCAAAATTGTCCTTGGGCAACTATTTGAAAGCTTTTACAGGTCATGAATTTAAAGTTAACCGAAAATGATGGCCCTAGAATGATTGCTCTCAGTCCACGTTTGCAAGAATACCTAACATGTGGTACAATCCTTGTTTACATTCATGTGCTTACCCTATTGTGCATGTGCATTTCCGTGTAATGAGGGGGGTGACAGGGTTGCTTTTAAAATGTTTTATTTATTTTTATATTTTTTATTTATATTTAAACATAATTGTAATTCTTGTATTCATTTTATTGCTATCACGAAGGGGCTAACAAGGTACAGGTACTCTTTAGGGAGACATTAAGAGGTGTATTTGGCCCCTAATGTCTCCCCTGCCCTCCACTTGAGCCGATAAAGCACAGCATTGAGCTTGATCAGCTGTTTACCTAGCATTTTAGCAGGGAATCTGAAAGAACTGAACCCAGAAGTGCTCCGAGCTGAGCGCTTCCAGGTTTGTTGATAATTGAGCAGATTGGCGAACGTCCTTTGGATGTCAAGTACTTAAAGAAAAGCAGTTTTGTATCATGACCTCAGAATCTTAATATTCAATAGGTGCCACTATGTATGCACCAGTGAACTGAACCAACAATATACAACTGGTATTAACTGAAAGCACCAAATTTAAATAAATTTTTCACTGATCCAAGCAAACTTCCACTGATATTACCGGCTGCTATGTGCTTCTGCAGATTTCACATCCCCTCTTATATCTGGTGAATAAGGACATGCATTTCAGGCCACTGGTACTAAGGTTGTCCTTTGGTGCAGTGTGCACATAATCACTACTATTCTTTTTTCTTTAATAAGCTCATATATTAGTATTGAATGCAATGAGACTTGAGGATTAGGATGGCGTACTGTTTAAATCAGGATTTAAATTTACAATGCCCTCAGAAATTATTCTTAGAATAAGCATTTCTCAGAAGATTTACAGTGACAAAAAAAAATCTGTCCTGGTATGGCCAGCTTTATATTGCAACAAAGGAAATGTTTCAGTGAATAAAATAAAATTGTACAGTTTATTTTGCTAATGAAACCCATGTACCACCCTGGGGCTTTACAAGCCCTGTCCATCAAGGCTGCATACAGGTCATCATTTATTAGGAGTCCAAAAAAATGATTTATTTGCTATATTAAGAGTCACGAGGGTAAAAAATAAATAAATAAATTAGATAAATAAATAATTAAATTAGAACTCTAAGCTCGGGAATAAAAAGGTAGAATTCTAAGACAATGGCTATTAGCTGTGACATAATGAGTCAGAACACAAAAAATAACTGATCAATACTGTTTCAAGTGATCGGTTAAAATGCTTACTAAGCAAAATGAACTGCACTATTTACTTTCTCATACAATATAACAACAAATGTACAACGTGGTTAACAGGGAACATACAGGTAATAAATGATTGATAGTAAATGGGTTCATAAACAAACCCACCCTGCCCCCAGTTTGATGCACAATAAGGTGAATTATGGGACACCCTTAGAACTGGTAATGAAATATTTTGAATATAAAAAGTGTTCATTATCATTCCCAATGTGTTTTTGGGCCTGGCTGATCCTTCCTTTCTTCCTTCTGGATGAAAAAAGCAAAGAAAGGTCCAAACTGTAGTAGTGAATTAAAATATAAGGAGGTTCAGTAATAGGGCTGCAGCTAACGATTATTTTCATAATCAATTAGTTAGCCGATTAACTTCGATTAATCGGATTTAAAAAAATAATAATAATACCGTCATTTATTTAAAATAAATTACACAAATGCAGCTTTACAGACATAAAGTTTACTTCAGAATAAAATATTATGCACATTTTTTTAAATCTCACTGCACTGGAATGCAGTTTATTTAAAGGAGAACTATGGGGTCAGTGTTTTTCCCCATAGTTCTCCATAGGGTAACGGGAGGGCACAAACTAGCGTCCTCCCGTCACCCTAAGCTCAGTATACCGCACTGAGACGCCGAAGCGGATCCCGGCGTAGATGACGGGATCCGCCCAGCTGCGTGAGTGACAGCTGGCTCTGCCTATCTAGAGGCAGAGCCAGCTTTACCCGCCCCCTCCCCCATCCGTTCCGCCAGTCAGCGCTGGCAGATCAGAGCGGGGAGAGGGGAATCCAGCCCTCCCACTGTCACGGCAGAGAGCCGTGACAGGATCGAGAGGTGAGCGAACCTCGTATGTGTTCGCTCACCTCCCAATCTACTGAGCCGACCTGTGACAGTCTCATTGTCACAGGTCGGCTAGAACTATGAGGTGAGTGGAAATCACTCATCTCATAGTTCTCCTTTAACTTTTTTTTCCCACTTTATTGCTGGGAGCAATAGTCAGCCTGCTATTGGATATTTCAAATTGCAAAAGCAGACTGGCTATTGTACCTGCCCACTGCCTGCTGTCAATCAGCAGAGGAGGGACTAGAAGGAGAAAGTTCGCAATCAGGTCCTCCTCTGCTGATTGATAGCAGGCAGTGGGCGGGTGCAATAGCCTGCTATTGGCTATTGCATTATAAAATATCCAATAGCAGGCTGGGTATGGCTCCCAGCCTCTAGATGTAAAGGAGGAACAGGGCGGCAGCGGAGGCATGGGGGGCGAGGCAGAGGAGGAACGGGGTGCTGCGGAGGCAGAGGAGGTATGGGGGGGCAGCCGTGAAGGTACGGGGGGCAGCGGTCACAGCGATATCTCTTCCCCGCTGGTGCCGGCTGAAGTGGTCTGTGTCCCCGCTGCCTCTGCCGAAACAGGCAGGGAGAGCTGCGGGGATTTAAAGGGACACAGACCGCTGCAGCCGGCACCAGCGGGGAGGAGAACGAAGGAGCAGAGCAGCGACAACTAATCGAAAAGCAACTAATCTATGATGGGAATCTTTGCCAACCATTCTCATCACCGATTATAATCGATTAGTTGTTGCAGCCCTATTCGGTAATTCAAATTTTCATTGAGCAGAGGTCCAAACCATGGTCTGGACAGAATGGTCATTCAGTCCGTGTCAGTACAGCGGCTCTCCATTTAGGCACCAGCTTTACACCGCAAGCTGCACTACAATGCACAGCTGCTAGTGTCTGTTCCCAGGCACAGTGCTGATGCTCTGATCCAGGTGAATTACATTGTTCTTTTTTTTCTTTTTTGTTACAACTCCCCCCCTCCCCATTTACAAACACATGCATGCCCTACAATTTTATTTCTTTTTACCACGTTTTTTATTTGTATGTTTCATCATCTTTTTTAAACTTATTGTATCACTTTTTTTCACTTAACTTTACACAGAGGGGCTAACATTTGCATTTGGGTGTGACAGGTTCTTTTTATGAAGACATCAGGGACCTATTAGACTCCTGATGTCTCCCCTGTACCCCCAACACAGCCGATGAAGCACAGGAATGTGCTTCACCTTCTGTTCTTGGGCCCTACAGCCAGGTTCTGACAGTTCTGATGCAGGAAGTGCTGAGAGCAGCGCTTCATGCTTTAGTGATCAGGGAACAGTGTGCCGTGGTCCCGTGCTCCCCAGAGGAACAGCAAAATCACCTCGGAGGCCGCTGTATCCACTGTCAGTCAGCCATAACCCAGCGCATGTAGGCGACCGCAGGCCGGACAGAACTGACACGCTTTTCGTGTCCAGACCGCGGTTTGTGCTTCCTCTCATTAGGTGAGTGCACAAGAACAGTAGCAGATCCCTATGGTACAGAAGGTGAGCAGAGGTCTATTCATACTTTGTTCTTCAAAGAAACATTTGCCTGTCTATGGCCATCTACAGAGTTTCAAAGTGGTAGTGCTTGCAGGAATCTCCTACCCAGCTCAAAGATTAAAGGGAATACAGTGCGGAAAATAAATATTTGATCCCCTGCAGGTTTTGTAAGTTTGCCCACTTACCAAGAAATGAAAGGTCTATCATTTTTATAATAGGTGTATTTTCAATGATAGAGACAGAATATCAACCAAAAATCCAGAAAAAAACAACATGATACAAATGTATCCCCCTGCAGGGGATCAAATAATTATTTGCCACACTGTATATAGCGGTTTTGCTTTAAAGCTGAACTCCAGACAAATGCCTGCATACACAGATGAAATACATATATGGGCACAGTTTTACCTGCCAAAAGGTTGGCATTTCTGTCCATCAAGTCCAGAGATTTACACCGCTCTGTCAGATAGCACAGCCCTGTCTAACTGGGCTGAAGACCTGATTTCCCTGTGTTGCAGTAAAGAAACACTTACAGGTCTTGTTCCTCCCCCAGCCAGTGACTGCACAGTGAAAGGACAGTTTGCTCGTGTCCCATTGCACTTCCAGACCGGAATCCCACAATAATACAATGGAGGGTGCTGAATGACATGCAGATGGTGCCACACGAGTCGAAATGCACTAGTCACCCGTACACCTGGGTCCAATGCATCAATCTGTCGTTTTAGTCACAGCAGATATACAGTACATGGCATCACATGTACAAAGAATTTCAGTACCTAACATGGTCCCTTCATCAGGCTAGTCACTATGCTACTTGCCTGATGAAGGGACCATGCTATTTTCCGAAAGGTTGCCTTGTACGTGTGATGCCATGTACAGTATATCTGCCATCAATAAAATGGCGGATTGATGCATTGGACCCAGGTGTACGGGTGACTAGTGCATTTGCATTTGCACAGTGAAAGGAGATGCAGCTGAATAATGATATCATCTTCCTGTCACTCTGCTTTCTCCTCTAATCAGCATACCACTTAGCATATGAGCAATGCAACATAACTGACTGGCTGCCTGTGCTGCTTCTTTCTCTCTCAGTCTGGGTTCTGCTGTATGGGGACTATCAGGTCAAATTGAGGTACTGCTTTCATTTCATGATGTCAAATTGAATAGAGAGATGCATTTATGTGTTTTTTTTTATCTGCCCGAAGTTCAGCTTTAACACAAATTATATCCTTAAAATCCACAGTACAGCCATGGGCCATCCCAAATACAGTAGTAAAAAACATTTGCCATAATTACAACCCTTTCCAATGAATCTAAGCTATCTGTAAATTACTTTTTTCCTCTCCTCAGGCTAATCCTCATTTCAGATACACAGGAAAAAGAAAACACTCATCAAATGAAATATATTATGCCTTCAGACTGGTTCTCAGGCATTTGCTTTCTGTGTGTTCTGCACATTTTTCCCCCTGCGTTAGTCATGCTACATGCAAACCGTAGTGCTACTGGGAAAATTGAGCCAAGCCAAGGCTGTGACATATTAAGGGCCATTAACATTTTTTTCCACCTCCTCCATCAAAAATGACTGCAAGCTTAACCAAAGCATTATCTTTGTATATGGGATTTCTGTGCAACCTATCATCTGTGTTGCTTGTGGCAGTCATGTCAGGCAATTACTCAGGAAAATGTTCCCCTGCCCCATATCGAATAAGAGGTAATAGACAGGGAGCAGTGTTCGGTACGGGGAGCAATAGAATCGTTTACACTCTTAAAGGGACACAGCACCTAAAATATAAAGATTTCATTGCTCATGTATTACTATAGTTGCAGGTGTTTGCCACGGAAGTTAAAGTGACACTAAACTCAGGATTTAAATCTTAAAAATACATTCAATTACCTTAACAAAAATGTACCTTATATTTGTGCATCACTCAGCTGTAGATCCTCAAATTATCTCTGAATTGGTGCTGATACTGTCCTTCCTTCTGGAGGGTGGCTACTATTGTTCCCCATAGTCCCTGTGTGTGTTGTAAAGTAGCCACTGCTCCAAACTCGCTCCTGTCATGGACTACAATCTCGAAACAAATTTGTAAACTAAACGTAAGATTGTAGTCCATCACAGGAGTGAGCTTGGAGCGGTGGCTACTTTACAACACACACAGGGACCATGGGGAGCAAAAGTAGCCACCCTCCAGAAGGAAGGACAATGTCAGTACTTTTTGAGCGTCAGCACCAATTCAGAGATGATTTGACTATATACAGCTGAGTGATACTACTACAAATAAGATACATTTTTTTATAGTTAAGGTACTTGAATGCATTTTTGAGATTTAACTTATATCAATATAACCTATTTTAAGCAATAATGCAAAACTCTGACCCAATATAGGACCCTAATGATCATAGCAGAGGACCTCAAGCAAGGCCGGATTTCCCACAAAGCAAACCAAGGCCCGGCCTTGGGGCAGCAGGGAGTAGAGGGGCAGCAGGGGTGTGGAATTCCTAACTCCCGATGCCCAGGACATGCAGTTCCGGGCGCCGGGTGGGTAGTTGTTTTCTACATTTAGCCCTGCTTTGGGTAAGCAGAGCTAAATGTACAACGGGGAAACCGCTGCTTGTTTTGTTTTGTACCAGTGATCTCAGCGATGTCTCCAAGATCAGTTAAGTCTGCCATTCTCCATGTGTGGGGGGAGGGGGCGTTTGGGGGATAGGGGGGCGCATTGAGGAACCTGGCCTTGGGGCAGCAGAGAGAGGAAATTCGGCCCTGACCTCAAGAGAAAACTGTTGTTGTAGGAAATCTGATGACTAGGAAAGTTATATGATTTTGCTGGTGAACTATTAAAATGAGGCAATGCAGCATAGTGCATTAGGATGTCCTACTGACACAAACTGAGCAAGGTGATCCTTTACTAAGATGCCAGTGTTAGGGGTCAAAATAAAGATGACTGTTGTCAACAGCTATTTACTTGTAGTTTAAAACAAAGTATGCTTATCTTTTTGGCCCCCCTCCCCTGATCTAACAGATCATACCCTCCCCTCCTCTACAGATGTATACATACCACAATCTGACACTCCAGGCCTCGGGCTGTGCTTAGATCCCGTGATGCAAGACTCCCTTTACTTGGCCATGCCTGCCCAATAGGCCAGCCGAAAGTCTTATACACTTCTAAGGGGCTCTACTGCAAAAGCAGTGCCAGGAGATAGAGGATTTGTAACGTGGGATACCAACATACATAGGAGTGGATCTTGGTAAGTATACATCTGTGGAGGGGAGCAAAATAAATAAGTGTACTTTGAAAGTATACTCATTCTTTAAATACTATTATTAAAGAAGGTAGCCTTCTTTTTTTATACTGATCTGTGCAATTTTTTTATGGTACCTGAAAGGATAAATGCCCACCACGTCCCCGATTGTGCATTTTGTAAAAGGTCATACTTCCATAAAGCATAGTTCTTTAGCTTTGTGGTCTGCCTGCTACTGCACATTCTTGCTTTAAAGTTTTCCCAGTTTGCACTATGTTCCCAGCGCATTCCTAGCTCTAGGTTTCAAAGGAATGCACTTTAACAGCCCAGCAACCTGCTGATATGGCTTACATTGAAGTCAATTACGTTGGGGCTGTTCAGTGCAGGAATGGGAAAAGTTTTTAGGAAAGGTTTGTGATAGAGACAGCAGGCCACACAGTGAAGCCCTCCAGGGAACTATACATAATAAAAATGTGTTCATCATGGGGAGGGGAAGGACAGATAAGGACACTACACTAGAAGTGCACTTATCCTTTAATGTACTGCGCGGTGCTCCAAATGCAACGTGATCCAGGGAATGAAAGAATCCATGCACACTAGAGGCTCTCTAGTCTCTCAAATAGTTTTGGTTGGGGTAGATTCTCCCTTTAAAAAAAAAAACAAGCTATAAGTTCTAGCAGACCCTCCTGGAGATACTTGAACACCTTTTTCTCACTCCATGTAAAATCCATTGTTGGGACAGCCAATGAGGGATGCTGTGAGTGTATGTACAGTACAGCAGCCAATCACTGGGTTTCTCTCAACCAGTGGTGCATGCTGGGATAGGGCACATATACTGGAGGGAATTGCCATGTGCTCAGTTCGAGACTAGTCGGGACCAACAATGGATTAGGGCTGCGTGCTGTCCAGCCACCCCCCAGGGTAGGCCTGAGGCCTGGGGGTGGGCAGAGGCTGGAGTTCAGGAAGTTTCCCTGGGGCCTCCAGTATGGAGGAGCCCTGTGTTGTTTGCCAGAGGAGTGGAACCAGAGAAGCTGATGTCTGCTGGAGGTGCCTGGAACATAGAGGACCTCTAGAGCATGACTGGTGTCTCTCCTGCTGAGGATCTGTACACATCTCCTACTCATCTGTTACTCCAATTATTGTTCACCGTATCACAAGTGGATCTACACTGAGATGCTAAAAAGGTCTAGTGAGTCTGGAGTCTATGTCTGTACTACCCTGGATGTCTAGGACCCCTATAACCTCTCTCCGCAGTGTGAAGATGTTTAATAAAAGTTATTCAGCATTGCATTATTGGGGTGGACAAAAGCTTTGTGGGCACTAGAAGAGGGCGGTTGAATGCTAACGGGGCAGCTGAAGATTAAACCCCTAGACAGACTAGTGATCCGGTTATTCCAGCGGCTCCTTTGGGGGTGAGTGCTACAAAATAATTTAAGTTAATGAGTTCTTTGCACCTCTGCATGTCGCTGCATAACATGAAAGTAGACAAAGGCTTTCTACACTTAATTTTAGAGGGTCATATATGCAGTATCTATATATCCATTAGGACAAAAAGACAAACCTTTTTAGGTTAACCTTTTGTGATTCCAATAATGATAGGCAACTGTAGCTGTCCTCTGAGATGAGAAACATTCAGGGGCCAAAGGATCAGTGACTGAACTGACTGAAAGATCTGGAGTTAGCTGAGCTTGTATAGTGCAGACTTAGCATGCAGCATGGTTTTATTGCCCATGATCAGTGACAGTAGTTTTTGTTTGGTCATTTCACTTTTGTCCCAGAACAGTATTCTTTTTTAACCTCTTGCCCCCCCTGACCCCTCACCTTGATTCCCGGGATCCGCTGCCCCATCTTGGATCCCAGGACCGGCTCCGAGGGCATCAGGAGGAGGAGGACGGGAGATCAGCTCCTTGCTGATCCCCGTCCGGGCTGTGAATGCAGAAGTGATGTGTATTACATCACTTCCGCATTCACCTGTCAGTCATCTGGCTGCTATAGCCAGAGAGAAGAAGCTGATAAAGCAGATCTCTGCTTCATCAGCTTCTTTTGGGGGTCCACAGGTGACATTAGGGGTCCTAGAGACCCCTAATGTCTCCATAAAGAGGACCTGTCAGTGTGCCTTTGCTATTATATAGGGGGTTGTTATCCCCCCATATAATAGCAATAACAATAAGTGCAAAAAAATAAATATAAATAAAAAAAAATAAAAGTAACACATAAAAAAGTAAAATAAAATAAAAGTCACATATAAAAAAAGGGGAAAAAACCCCCCCAAAATGTTTAACTCCCCCACCCCCACGTTTACGCGCCTATAAACGTAAATACGCGTCCGGTGCCCCAGCGCGCAAAAATTACAATTGCGCTACACATGTTACATATCGCCGCGAACGTCGCAGTGAGAGCAATCATTTTAGGGCCATCAATCACTGATAACACTAAACTGATGAGCGGTAACAGCTTTTAAAGCGTCGCCTATGGCCAATTTTGGGTATTATCGTTTTTTGAGGTTTCGCGCGCGCACGCAATTTTAAGGCTTGACATGTTTAGTGTCTTTTTACCCGACGTGACCCCATCTTTTATATTTTACCAAAAAATTGGGTAATAATAAATGTTTTATCATTTAATATAGGGGAAACTGTTTTTTTTTTTAAATTTCGGTAATTTTTCCTTAATATAGTAAAAAAATAAAACCCCCAGTGGTGAATAAATACCACCAAAAGAAAGCTCTATCTGTCCCCAAAAAAGGGTATAAAATTCATTTCAGTACAGCGCTGCATGACGGAATAAATGTCAGTTAAAGTACCGCAGCGCTGAATACTGAAAAATGGCCTGGATGGGAAGGGGGTTTAACACCGCGGATGTCAACTGGTTAAACCCTTTTGTTGGGCGAGTCCAGCAATCTTGGAATGTTTTATTTCAGGATTAAAATTGGCTACATGGGTGTGTGTGGATGTAAGGACTCTGTTTGTCTATTTTAGAAACCCAATGTATTTATTCACGGGATAAACATTTTGCTCAGATCTTTTCTATTCTGCTTGCTACCTTGGAGTAGGAATAGCCGAGCAGCGGCTGTTCACTCACTGCTGTTCGGCCCCTATGAGAATAGGGGCGAACGGCAGAGAGTGAACTGCCAGAACAGTTGCTGGATCGGCTGGCTTCTACACTTCAGCTCAGCCGAACTTTCATTCAGAGCATGTTCGGCTGACTGAAGGCAGTTATTCAATCGGTAGCTTAGTGAATAACCCTCTTAACGTTATTAAAAGTATCTTTCCTTTCCAATCTGAAGCTGCTGTAATTTCTAATACTGTTTTAAAAAATTCAATGCAGTCTGGCAACCTAGAGGAGTTCTGTACACTGATGGTGTACGGAATGCCCCAGAAATCTAATTTCGTGCTTTTTTCTGACTGGCTAACAGATTGTCCCAGAAGTCTGCACAAGTCAAATGTTAGGTATAACCTGCAATAGAAATGACATTTTTGGTGAGATCCTCTCTGGAGCATTGGTTCTCAACTTGTGAAACCTCAGGACCCACATTTATCCTTGGTCATTAAGTCACGACCCAAGTCACACTGCAATGGAATGCAAGCAATCGAACTGTGAGTGTGAGGTGGATTTGGTATACCATTCAAATGAATGTCAACGAAACGCACCTCCCACACCAGAATGCCCAGTAGGTGCGATTGTGTGGTGCATTGCGTTAATAGCATGGGACGCACTATACTAATGTGAACGGGCCCTCAAAAACACTGACAGACACAATCTCACACGCTCTCACACATACTCCAAAAAAACAAGAACTGGAGTGGATCCTCAGGCTGGGGTCCAGTGTGGGCTGCTGTGCTGTGATGGAGCTCTTTCCACATGTGCATTGCTTGTACAGCTCCCTTGCGCGCCCTGTAGAGGTGTTGGGAGCCAGAATGTGACATCACTCACTCCACTCCAGGTACCACTACAGAACATGCGATGGAGCTGTAAGCAATGCACACATGGATGGAGCTACCTCACGGCCATAGCCCTATCCCACCCCACCTCAAGCTGACAGTTGGTGCTGGGCAGCATATTTTGAATGCTGCTTGGTGCGAGAACTGATGCAGCGACCCACTGAAAACGGGGTCACGACCCACCAGTTGAGAACCAAGGCTCTAGAGGACAACTACTTCTAAAGGGATGCAGACACTGCAACTTTCCTCATTACAACACAGGAAGTGCACAAGGTGGTTATAATGGTTAAAAACACTCTCCCATTCGGGGATCAATCTGGAAAAGTCATAATGAAACAAACAGCAATTTCACATCAAACAGATGATTGTCCCTCGATGCATCTATCCTACATCCAGGGACAATCACCTACCCTGAACCGCATGTAATCATACCATGTAAGATTACACGCAGACTGATGCTGACTGTGGCAGCTGCTGTCAGTCTGTCATTAACTTGAATGGGTACAGTGGCCGCATGTGAACAGACACACCTGGGATTCCTGCGGCAAGAACCCACAGATTGTTCACTGTTCACAGCGGCATGCCACTGTACCCATTCAAGTTAATGATAGACTGACAGCGGCTGCATCTGTCAGCAACAGTCCGCATGTAATTATAATCCCAGAGTGCACATACAAGCCTCATGTGAATGCACCATACATTGTGAGTCTGTAACTATTAATGTTAGTATGAACCATAGGTTAATTTTGCTGGAGCAAAGCAATATGTAGGCTTGTAGGTGTGCACAATCTGCATATGGTATACACAAGAGATATTTTATTTACAAATTTCAGAATACTAAAATTTGATTAATAGTAATTTTGTAATAAAAGGAAGAAACTGTTTTTCAAAAGCTTGCACCTCAAAATACTGTATATTCAGTTAGCCGCACGAAAGGTATCGCCTTCTGCTTTCCTAATACTACTCACGGCTAACACCGTACAACACTCTACTGCTCATATCCCTTTTAAAATTCAATGCTTGTCTTTGCTATATCAACTGAATGCTTGCTCTACAGTATGACTGTAATATAGCAACATTTAGAATAAAAATAAATGAAGGAAATAACATGAGTATTATGGAGAAAGTTAAAGGGCACCCCTCATAGTGCATAGATATCTCAAGTCTTTCCAATCTACATAGGAAAACTTTATTTCTCCCAGATTACTGGCACTCCTGGGAAATAAAGCAACAGACCTTCTTGTGAACAAATGGAGGCATAATTCCAGTGCAGGACAGTCCCTTATTGCCCGTCCATCACATAGCTGATCCTTTCAGATCAATGAGCTAGACATTACACTAATGAAACTGTTAAAGCACACACAAACAATGCCAAATGTTATTGTGTTATTCATCACCGAACAGCTCTCTTTTCACACAACATTTTGGTGGAAGTTCTAAGGCTATCTTACTGGAAAAGTATTCCATGTTTGTTTTTTTATATGTGTGAAGTAATTCCATTTTAAGGATTAAAATATCCAGTGAAAGTAGTTGAGATGTCAGCAGTGAGAGATCCAACAGCCTACGTTTCCCTCAGTCAGCACTCAGATTTTCAGACTGGCCAAATCACAGAGCAGATGGATAGGCAGGCATGATCGGACTGCCCTTGGGCTTCCTTATTTTTGACAGCTCTATACACATCTCTCAGCTGATCATGCATATTTCTGCCACAGAGGAGGAAAGGGGAGCCACTGTCAGACATCTCCAGTGCCTGCTTATAACAGGGGAGACAACAGTGAAAGGGACACTTTAACCCGAGATCTGTTTTTTTGTTTTTTTTTAGTGTGTTCAAACATGGCTAGGTCACAATACATCACTGGGCCAGTTAAACTATACATGGTGCAGTGCTATTTGTGAGCACTGTGTCCCTAAAAGTAAAAGATCCCTCATAGACCTCTTTTTATTAGGGTCATATTGCACAATGACAGTGCAGTAGAGCAATACAGTGAGCTGTAGCAGTTCACTGTATTGCAGAATAAAGACAACCAAGCAGGAACAAGCAGGACAGCTGAAACCCAGATACAAGATGTCACAATGTCAGGCAGACAGGGCAAGCACGGGGTCCTGGTGTTCCAACTTGAGAACATGGATGAGGCACGGGACATGGAGGGATGCTGGAACTCAGGGAGCAAGGAAATGTCCTGGCTCAGGTGTCCAGTTGATTCTGCAGGACACTAACAGGATTATTCACTAAAGGGTGAAGAGTGTGGAGAAGGCAGAAGAAGTAAAAGATAGCATAGCCCAGTAAAGCCTTCTTAAAACAGAAAATATTCAAGTGAACCGCTTCAGGACCACTGCTATATAGTGCAAACAAAGCATAATATTATAGAGCTATTTATTCAACACTACATACAGCTGCTTCAGGCTTTTTGAGCATCACCAGTCCAGTGTATGGAAACTATGGCTTCTATGGAGTGGATTTGGGAACCCATGGGGCAGTATAGCCATAACGGTTAGAATGAGGAGGGGCTAAAAGAACCAAAAAGCTGTTATTCACCCCAACAAGCCTGAAACAGTTGTATGTAGTTTGGAATGTATGGTTCTTTAAAGTAGTATTAAGGTCTGGGCATTTTAAAAAACTTTGAAAGAAAAATGGCAACAGCCTCCAGCAAACGTGGGTCTCCTTGTAGGAAGTATTTTTTTTTTAAAGGAGATTTTGATACCACTTTAATATCTGGCTAGAATTGCACTTTACACCAGTGATTCTGGATGTGCATCTGGCCAATGGTTAGTAAAACAATGGTTTGCATGGGTCCTCCCAATGTCTTTAAATGAGGAATAATCCTCCTATTATGGGGATATGTGATGGAATGAGACGTATGAATACCTTCTGTTTTAAGAAGGCTTTACTGTGCTACATGCTGATTTGGTTGGGGTTTTTTTTTATTGCTTTAGTCCCTTCTCACCATGACCCGTGTGGTTATACTAAAGACATAGAATTATTTATTTTTACTAAAGGCTGATGTGTACTGCCGCCTCTTGGACCTCAGCCATTCAACTAAGAGAGCACTGCTTCAGTGGTCCGGAACATGCCACACTTCTGGTCTTTGTTCCAGAAGAAAACTGTATATGTAATAGAAAGCCATTGTCTTAGCTGCCAAATAGTAGAATATCGGAGTCAAAAATGCAGCATCTCTACTGCCGGCCACCACCAAGGGGCAGTGCAGGTTTTCTGCTTCCTGTCTGAAAGCCCAAATACCATTTAATTAATTCCCAGTGTATTAGGCTGAGCAGTACTTGTAACAGCTTGTTAAAAAGTATTCTTCATTAACAGAAGAGCGTGAGACTTTATAGTAAATGCTCAGAGAGGTCAAAGTAGCTCTGGCAGAGCTCTGTGCCGGTACTTATAACAGACAAAAACTGCTGAGCTCACAAAAATATCTTCTTTAAAGGCAAGAAGCACCATGATTGGAAATAAAAAAGGGATTACTGAGAAGTGCTTCTAATGTTAGCCTATGTCACCTCCTGTTTGTTTCAAACTGTGTGCCCTGTGGCTGTGCCCACAATTCACTTTACAGGGATACAGAATAACAGTCTTGATGCTGGAGATAAGGACTCCATGATAAGAGGATTTGCATGCACACAGAGACATGAAAGCTACAGAGACTTCCAGCAATCAAAGCCAATGCTAATAGAGCTAGAGGAACAACAGGAACTTGAAGACATGTGAAAACAATATAGGAACAATGACAAAATGCAGGCAGCACTCACAAGGGACTGCAAGTAAAGTGCACAATTCTCTTTTCTATGGAAGGGTCAACTAAAGCCAGACATATAAACTTTGATATCTGAACCTAAAATGCTCTGTTCCATCACACCATGACTCCATCTGCAATGCTCTTATTGTCTAGACAGCAGAGGTCACCTGTGAAAGGTCAAGAGAGCCGGTCATTTTATGGTGTCATGCACCGGTTATTATTTTTTAATTAAGAAAAACTCTTACCTTCATGAGATGTTAGCTTAAAAAAAAAAAAATACCCAAGATCAAACACAAAACAAGACTGGTTGTAGAAAAACTGGGTATATTACAAAGAATGCTCAGAACCCAAATGAGAAAACTAGATAATAATCTTGGCCTGAGTCCAGTTAATGGTCTTTTTTTTAGAGTGGACAATAGCTGATTTTTCAATCAACCTTAGCTGAAAGAGTCGGGCTGACAATTCCAATCAGCTGCAGTCACTGCTCAGGTATTCTGCCAGCAATAGGTAGCAGCTGTCAGAATACTGTTGCTGGCAGGGATTCCTCCATCTATGCTGTTTAGTGCGGACAGGGAACAACGCATTGTTTTCTAAGTCAGCCACGGGGCTAAACGAGACAACATGTTTAGTGTACAAGCTGAGTGCATGGCAGATATAGACTTTAAATAAACCCAGCAGCAAGTTAGTTTTCAAATGTCACTTACACCATTATCTGGCCTTTACGAAAGGTTCTACAATGGTTCTAAAACCCAAAAGAAGCCATAAAGTGTTGTCTGCTGTAACTGGGTTAGAATGAAGTGTTGGGCGCTGCAGTGTAGCATATTTAAGGAAAAATATTTTAATTTGCTGAAAATTTTGTTCCTCAGGGTGTTCAATAGAGGAGAGGAAACATCTTCTCTGCAGTCTCTTTGTGAATATACATGGGTATACACTGTTAGAATTTTGTACAAACAAAATCGATTTCAGAATTTTCATTCGACTTTCTAATCGTTGACGGGGTCATATCGATGATCACTTTAAACTGCAGTGACAATGAAAGTCAAAGGAGCATGTTGGAGATTTTTCTGGATCAAATAAAATTCAGTGAAACAGTGAACGTGGTTTTCATTAGGGAAATTTCATTCATTCCAAAGTTGAATGTTAAATCACAACAAAAATCAAAATAAATTTTTAATGACATTCGTCAAGTGTCTGGTGGCATTATGGAACATTGCGACAAGATTTTTCATACAAACGTTTAAAAATCGGCCAGTGTATACCCTACTTAAAGTGATATTAAAGCCTTTTTTTGTTTACATTTCTCCTTTAAGGAGACCCTCCTTTGCTGGAGGCTGTTGCTTTTTTTGTTTTAAACTTTTTCATTCCTCATTTCTAGTGGGTCCCCACAGGGATCTTACCCCCGCCCCCTGCACGGGTGCCACCATTGTTCTAATGGAGGCACCCATGCGCGCTCATGCCCGCTCGTTTCCGCAGTGGCTGTATGCGTCCATAGACACACAAAGCCCTGTGGCAGGCCACGCCCCTTCCCTCTTTGATTGATGGCAGAAGGAGCCTATGGCTCTTCTGCCATCAGCATCCTCCCCCCGCAACCCGGAGGTTCGGGGAACGGAGGATCGCATCGGGACCTGCGACGGGGACGAGCGCAGCTGACAGGTAAGTGTGGAGGGGACTGTAGTAGAAAAAAGGTGCTGGGCCGTTTTTACCCTAATGCAGAAAATGCATTAAGGTAAAAAAACGCCCAGACCTTAATACTACTTTAAGCCAATATCAAATCTAAGGGGGTTATTCACAAAAGGGTCAAGAGTTTGGAGAAGACAGGAGAAGGGAACAACCTAGGACAACATAGCTGAACTGGAAAGTGAAGCAGAATTGAAGAATTTTTCAAAATAAGCTACGTTGTCCTAGAACTGCCTTCTCCAAACTATTCACCCTTTTTTGAATAACCCCCTAAATGTTCTGTGCTTTGCACCTACAAATGTCTGTTTGAAGGGGTATATTTCTGGTACGGGGATTAACACAATTATTATAGGCCCCCTTGCCTCCTAATGGAACCTATGCTCTTTCCCAAAAAATGTCTTCTCCTAGTGTTCTTCCCTAAGAGATGGCAGGGTGTATCTAGAGCACTCCCTTCACTCCCTCTGTTCATAGAAACAAGTATGTAATTGGGAATTGCAAACGTGCATAGCTCTGGAATGATTGTTCATTACAAAGATCTTCAGTGGCCAGATACGGCTTGTATGGCCAATTGTCATCATCATATGTCCGTAGGAAGGATGGGAAAAGTAAGAGGCTGGTAGATGTTTTCTTTCACAGTAACATGGGCCTATTCATAACTAAAAATACCAGAAAGAATAACTACAATTAGTGATCCTTCTCCCAATGTTCTAATACTACAGGCAGCATGCCACAGACTCCTGTTTATATCACAAATACAAGTGCAATCTCCTTTAGATTCGCCAAAGCCTGTGCAATTAGAGCATACCCTAAAGAGTACCTATAGCCAAGACTTTTTAATACAACAGGGAATTATTTTGCCCTGTTAAGGAGATTTCCCTTCATTTTCTGTCCCAGAGGCAAAACAGGAAGTGAGAGGAAATCTCCACAAAGTGAGGATAAATGCAGTCTTAGAACTGGTGTCCCTATTGGAAGATGTTGTATCATTTCCATTGACAGTTGTAAAATGTTGAATTTTCTATCACTTCCTTCTAATAGCAAGGGTAAATCTCCCCAGCAGAGACACAACCAGTAATCAAAACTTGACAGAGAATCTGAGCCTTCCACAATTTAAGCCAAGAAAAGTTTGTCTTTAGATATGTATTTATTTATTATTTAGCATAGGTATTTATGTAGCGGTGACATTTACGGAGCTCTTTACATAGCACACATTCACATCAGCCCCTGCCCTCAAGGAGCTTACAATCTAAGGTCTCTATCTCACATACATACAGGGCCAATTTTAGACAGGAGCCAATTAACCTACCAGCATGTCTTTGGAGTGTGGGAGGAAACCGGAGTACCCAGAAGAAACCCATGCAAGCACAGGGAGAACATGCAAACTCCTTGCAGATAGTGTCCTTAAGGGTCTATTTATAAACTATCCACTGTACGAACCTCTGTGGTCATTCATTCTGAGTGAAAAAACAAACATTCTTAGCATATCATCTTTTCAGGTCAAATATAGTGTAATAACGCATTATGGCCACTAGATGGAACAAAAGAGCATAGGAAATACATACTTATTTCTTGAGCTGCTAAGCTCCATCTAGGGGCCATAATGTGGTATTACATTACATTTGACCTGAAAAGATTATCTACTAAGAATGTTTATTTTTGCCTCTGTTCACACAGAATGAACGTTCACTGATTTGTAGGGTGAATAGCTCTGTGAATTGTTTATAAATAGACCCCTTAAACTATCCTTTCAAGAAAATATATTATATTGTAAAGCACTGCGCAACTGTTGGCACTATATAAATCCTATATAATAACAATTATAATAACAATAATATCAAAATAGGTATAGCCTCACACTGCATAGTTGGTAAATGTATTCACAACATGCATTCATATAGTACTGACAATTTATGCAGCACTTTACATAGTGCACATTCAAAGTCTAAGGTCCCTATCTCACATGCACACAGGGTCAATTTAGACAGGAGCCAATAAGCCTTCCAGCGTGACTTTGGAGTGTGTCGTGTGGGAGGAAACTGGGGGAAACCCACAAAAGCACAGGGAGAACATGCAAACTACTTGGAGATAGTGTGCTGACTAGGATTTAAACCGAGGTCCCCAGGTGCTGCAAGCAGAAGTGCTAACCACTAAGCCACTGTGTAAATCTAAAAGAGATTAAAAAATCAGTTTGTAACATGTGTGGCTAGTTTTACAATCTGCTTGGCTCTAAAACAAAAAGCCTGTTTCAACTTACCAAATCAATGTTTCCAGGGCAATAACTAAAGAACAGAAAAATGTGATGGGGAGCACCCCGTTGACCTCTCTGAGCTGTGAGTAATGATGCCAAGATCCCAAAGACTCATTTTGCATCTGAAGTTATCTCTATACTGTAGACTTTACAGGGGATTAGAGTTGTCATCAACTGCAACCACTCCTACTCCTACTGCAACCTAATGGGGCCCCCTTCCACTCCCAGGCCCCATAGCAGTTGCAAGAGTTACGCCACTGAGTGTTCCATACATCCTCATACAAATTGTATAAATGCATTGGATGTTATGTGGTTCCACACTCCTGTACCTTTTGTACAATTCTGAATAACATGTAAAACATTTTTAATGAACTTTGATGGACTATTTTTCATATATGTTTGAGGTTTAGGTCAGGAAATAAAATATGACGACTTTATGGATATCTGATGTGTAGTCCTGAGGGGAAAAATCAAAGTGCCAACTCTTGCCCTGATGCCTAATAAATGTGTGTATTGTACATTCAGATTCTATGTGATATATGTGGGCTAGCTCTCAGAGACCTTGACATCTAATCCTACATTTTGAAACTCCAAATCTAAATTAACAGGCAAAGTAATTTCATGTGACCCATGCTAATTACCTGTACATAGCATGGTAACATGATTGCTAGTTATAATTGTATAGACAATTATACATCAGGAATAAATCAGATTTTTTTAAGCAAATCAAGAAATTTAAAATATAACAATTTATTGATGGTTAGGATTATGTTCAGAACTCTAAAAAACAGTTTCCTGTAATACTAATCCAATTTCTGCTCTTGGCATCTGCATTTTGTTACATGTGTTTCAATTGTCTCAGAACAAAGTACAGCTGTTACATACCATATAGAAGATCAGGGTAAACTACAGGATCTTGCTATAGTGTACAAAAAAGCTAGCAGTGGTTTGTGTGCCAAAGAGGATGACATCTGATGGGACAGCAGCCACTTTGTCTAAGGTAAGTAATGAGACATTGTGGCAGGGGAAGGGAAGCAACTAAACATCGGTGCTTTCATTGTGCATTTCATAGCAAATTAGCAATTCCAACAACTTGTTCTTTATTTAAAAAAATTACACTGATAACAAAAACATATTTATAGTTATGTATATACATTATGAATGATCAATGTTAATATATTTTATTTCTCTTATAATAATAATATGCAGTCCATTTGTAGAGTGAAAAAAAGTCTTCCCCATCTTGGCCAGCACAATTTAGGAAAGTATGGTTGGCCATACACGGATTCTGCTGAATTAGCCAAATTTTGATCTATGGGTAGCCCTGCTGACACCATCTTGTTCGACAAAAGTCAATTTTTCAGTCAAATTTTGTCAAAGGAGCCAGGTGAAAAAATTGGCGTCCAAACAGTGACTGCAGCATATCGGCTGCACTAAATGTTTTCTAACAACAGCCAGTGCTAAATGTCAGAATACAATAGCCGGCAGAAGAGATTTGTCTTTCCACTGTTTAACATGGTTGAGGAAATCGAGCAGTTGTTCTCGTTCAGACCATAATGCCGAACAAGAAGAATTGTAAAGTGTATGCCCAGCTTAAGGGCTCCCGTAGATGGGTTTTGTTGTCAAATGCTGCATTTTAAATTTCAATGTATCACATGTGGTTGAATTAACCGAAAACAATGCAAATCACATGTTAATAAGATCTGCTGCATCTACACAAAAAAAAACAGGGAAAGCGGGTCAAATGCAGCCTTGGAACAATCATCCACACTGCACCATTGAGGTAAATAGGAATCTGCTGATCTGTGTTTGCTGTGCACTTGTAACACAGGAAAGCAACGCCCATCTACTCAAATACTGAAGATGTTTATAAGTCCAGTCAGACTATCGGTTTCTTCATTCCGCTCCCTCTACTTTCAAAATGTACACACTAATGTTGCTCAGAACATTTATAAACCACTAATTGTATCTCTCTGCTGTGTTGATAAGTGGCCATGGAAACTTGGCCATTCTCTAATGTAAAAATTGTGTCCCAACATAGGGTCATGTGCATGTGCTTCCAGCATTACATCTACTGGTAGGACTTGTCCGTGTAGAAGTTCCCATGGGGTAATAACAAGCATTTCCAACCTGTGAAGCCATTTTCCTCTGTGAGAGGTATTGATTTATTCGTTTACGAAAATTAAACAAGACCCATATGGGCCAGTAGGAACATCTCACTTAGTTTGCATAGGTCTTTTAGGTCTTAGGTCGAAGTCACACTAGCGACTTTGAAGCAGCTACAGATATCTCTCCGGTTTTTTCTCTAGGGGGTTGTAGCTGGCTATAGAGTTGCTGATGTAGTGGACTACAGTCTTTCTATATACAGCTACACAGTTGAGTACCGTCCGTGATACTTTTTTTTAGTTTGCACTAATAGTTAAACTTTGAGAACAAGCTTTTTGGGGGTCTACCATGTTCTTCTCAGTCAGCAGTTAACGGATTATCAAAATGTTAAGAAAAATCAGCGGCAGTGTGAATGAGGCCTTAATCACTGCTTACCAAACACTAACAACAGCTAATCAAATATGAACACGCACCAACTAAGTAATTATAAGGAGGTCCCCGAGGTGATATTAAAGCTTATACACCTAAAAACAAAAATGTTGTATATAGCAGCTTAGCAGTCCTTAGATGTGGTGGTTCCTTTAGTTTTAACTTCTTAGGCTAAGAAAATTTTCAGCACGTACAGGAAATACCTTTAGATCTTGCTAGAAAATGTCATAAAGAAAGCCCAAACACTGTGTGTATCTTCCTTGTGTACACTACTAGTCTCATCAATCCACCATGTAATAGAGATGAACAAAGGCAGACATGTTTGCAGTATATCTTGTGCACCAACCATGGCTTTCTCCGTAGATACAATGGAGAAATGAGTATAGGCAAAAAGCAACAGGAAGTGTGCGTTTTGCAGGATTACCAGGTGAAAATAAAAGGAAAAATACCCCCCCCC
>NW_017306570.1:1315666-1316261 GCF_000935625.1 Nanorana parkeri
CAAAAAAATCCAATACAGCCACCACCGAGGCTAAAGACTAGCAACATACTCATTGTTTGTTTTGGATTAACATAGACTTTAAGCTGTGTGATCATTTGTTGCAGCTCATAGTTCCAATGTTCTACTTTAAAAAAAATGTTTGCTCATGAATACCTTTTTGCAATACAGAGATGGCCCAAATGTCAGTCATAAGTGGAGGTGTGCCAGGTTGTAGGTAGGAGATGTACTATTCATACCGGCAGCAAGTAAATAAGTTAATCTAATCATCAGCTTGTCTATGAAGAATTGATGAATTTGCACCATCATTACTCTGTATAGAGGTACTAAAAATGCAACCGTTGGCAAAAGGGTGCCATTTAAAATCAGCTCACAGATAAAATAAATACAGAAGTCAAATAACATTTCAACACTACCAGTTTGCAGGCAGTTATCAAATATTTTCCTAAAATACATCCAAATATCTAGAAGGTATAATTCATAGATGCCAAGGCTAAGCCTAGGGCTTGAGGATTATTCCTTGGAAAAGTAAAAATTGTTCATGTTCTTATTACACTTTGTCAGTGGAGGAAGGGGGGGGGGGGGTTAATAGCCTTTT
>NW_017306570.1:1316274-1321373 GCF_000935625.1 Nanorana parkeri
AACGTGCCAGGGGAGGGAGGGGGGGGGGGATTAATATCCCTATTAGAGACACAAAGAACCAAAATTAAAAACAAAACAGAGGCTTTAAAGTGACATTAAAGGCTAAATTCCCCCCCACAATGCTAATGTAAGGACTTCCCTTAAATGATGCCTCTTAATCCGATCATCTTCTTATTTCCTGTTTTTTGCAGGAGTCCATCCAGCGCTGGTGCCGGTCTCAGATCCAGCGCTGACTCTTCTGTCTTAACTGGCACTTCCTGCCCCCCGGAGTCTGTGCGAGTCCACACTGCTGCATTAACTTACCTTGTGTCTCTCCTCGTCTCCCAGCCGAAGATTTGAACTGCGCATGCGCCCGCCCCAAGATCCTTTGCGGCCGCCCGAGAACTTTAAGATGTCCGGACGGGAGCGCGCAGCAGAGACACAGGCAAGTTTTAACCCTTTTGAAAAGTTTTTTTTAATGTTTTTGCATATATCTACTGCTTGCTAGCATTATATTTATTCAAAAAAACGGGAGGGCTTAATAACCCTTTGACCATTCACTGTGCTATTCATAAAAAATGTAAAATGTTGGAGTTGGGTTATATAACCCCGACATGTTCATTATACCATGTATAATGATACTCTAAAGCTGGACATACACTTGTAGAATTTTTGTCTGTTCAGCTTTAGAACCGAACAGAAAAAATCTAACAGATTCCTGTAGTGTGGATGGTGGAATCTACCGCTGTGCCTATTGTTTTATGACAGTTGGCCTTGGTGGCTGTCAGAATACCTGACAACTTCTTCTGATTGGATACAAGTGCTGTTCAGCTAACAATTTTCCATCTGGTTCCTTCAATTCTTCAATCAAAGGAGGTTGGGCGTGAGCCAGCAGACAGGGCCACCCACTGAGCAAATTCTTGATGAACCAGTGAAAAATAGCCAGCTTTCCATAGCACTGTGCTGATAAGCATTTCAAAATGTTGCCGATTAGGTCATATCCCCCCCCCCCCTCTTATTCTCTAAGCTGCCATTTGTTTCTTTGCCATGGGCTCCTTTCAGACACCTTTGATAAGTGAGGCCCTGTGCTACCTATGCATTCAGTAGCTCTGTACTTGCCATCACATTTATCTTGTTTGAATATAGGACTGTCACCCTACTCTTTGTTTCCTAAGATCTGTCTGTGTCCCTTCTCAGAGACCCCTTTGCTCCCCAGGCTTCCTATTTAACATGCGGTTCATCCCTCTCATACTAAGATCAGCTTAATGAATGGGACTCAACCTTGCCTACCGCAAATGGGCCTCATGCTTAAAACCAAAGAATGAACAAATTTTGTTGCCTGTGGAAGTCCATCGGATTCTCCCTTTTATTCTATCTGACTTGGAATCATGAAACTGATTGGATGCTGAAGAGTTTATATTCTCTGGAAATGCACACATTACACCTTGTCATTATTTTTTTTTACAAACAAAGCCAAAATGGAAAAGCCATGTGTGAAAAACTAAATACATCTTATGACTCAATAGCTTGTAGAACTACCTTTAGCAGCAATAACTGTATTCGTTTTCTATATGATTTTATCAGTCTCTCACATCGCTGTGGAGGAATTTTGGCCCATTCTTCTTTACAACGTTAATTCAGTTTATTAAGGTTTGCGGGCATTTGTTTAAGCACAGCTCTCTTAATGTCCTGCCACAGCGATGTGGGCCTTTCATTGGGCCTTTGCAACACCTTGATTCTTTTCTTTTTCAGCCATTCTGTTGTAGATTTGCTGGTGATCATTGTCCTGTTGCATGACTCAATTTCAGCCAAGCTTTAACTGTCGGACAGATGGCCTCACATTTGATTCTAGAATACTTTGGTATACAGAGGAGGTCAAGGACTCAATGACTGCAAGGTGCCTAGGTCCTGTGGTGGTAAAACAAGCCCAAATCATCACCCCTCCACCACTGTGCTTGACAGTTGGTATGAGGTGTTTGTGCTGATATGCTGTGCATAGTTTTTCGCCAAACTTGGTGCTGTGCATTATGGCCAAACATCTCCACTTCGATCTCGTCTGTCCAAAGGACATTGTTCTAGAAGCCTTGTGGTTTGATCAAATGCAACTTTGGAAACCTAAGCCAATCTGAGCCCTGTAGAGTCTGAGATGTAACTTTTGCGGGTTTTTTTTTGCAACTTCCCTGAGCATTGCACAGTTTGACCTTGGGGTGAATTTGCTGGGATGTCCACTCCTGGGAAGATTGGCAACTGTCTCGAATGTTTTCCACGTGTGAACAATCTTCCTCACTGTAGAATGATGGACTTTAAATTGTTTGGGAATTGCCTTATAATCCTTCCCAGATTGATGGGCAGCAACAATTGGTTCTCTGAGATCATTGCTGATGTCTTGCCTCCTTGGCATTGTGTTAACACACACCTGAATGCTCCAGACCAGCAAACTGCTAAACCTTTGGCTTGTATAGAGGTGGTCACACTTGTTGATGATCAATTAATCTAGGGCATTTTATTAGCAGCACCTGGCTGCTACTTAGCTGCTTCATTCCTATAGAAGCAGTAAGGGTGTACTTAGTTTTTCACACATGGCTTTCCCATTTTGGCTTTAAGTCTGTAAAATTAATAATGACACGGTGTAATCTATCATGTGTTGTTGTTCATCTGAGGTTGTATTTACCTCAATTTACGACCTGCTAAGGACCGAAAGATTTTTTATTTTGTCCCGATACTTAAAATCATAGAATTCAATGAGGGTGTACTTTATTTTTCACGTGGTTTTAGATAGACAGATAGACGCTGCATAGCCAAGAAGATGACAGTTATATTTCAGTTATGCAGCTACCTTTTTATTAGGTAATGAATCAGAAGTGTATTTGAACTGTCCAATGAGCAGTCAGGTAACACAGCAACCTGTGTAGCTGCAGTAGAAAATTGTGGCGTTACCTGTCTGGCAATACAGAATGCGGCAGAGGTGTGTGACCCATTGAGCCAAGTCAAGATCTGCATACAATTTCCATAATTATTATTGTGACTTAAAGACCAGACGATTTTGTACAGCTCTACACAACAAGTATATACGATTCAGTCAATAGGTTTTCTTTCCCTTTCTTCTAGTTTTCAAGTAAATAGCTGATTGATTTAAAGCAGAGGTCTTGCCAAAAAAAATGAATATCCCATTAAGAGATAAAATACCAAAAACAGCTATTGCTGCACTATTCACCATCAATCCAGAGATTTCCCCTGCAGTATTTCTTCTGCCACTAGATGTCCTTAGTCTGATGACCAGCATCAATGAAACCACTTCCACTGAGCCTAGGTCATTCTAAACAGTAAGAGAACAGGCCCTAGTCTGTTACTGCTCAGTAAGAGGAGAAGCAGCACAGTCATAAGTTTATCTCTCTGTCACTCTGCTTTCTTTTTCTGTCAGCATGCTTCCTGCCAGTGACATGAACTGATTGGTTCCTTGTGCTGCGATTTCCTCTCTATTAATGATTACAGAGTTGCATGCATTTGTGTCCTTTATATCTGCCTGGAGTTCAGCTTTAAATTGCTGTTTTTCAACATTAATTTATTTTATTTTGAAATTTAATTTCATTTATTTTATTTTGAAAAGAGTTGCAAACACAACAGTTATTTCAGATACGTGGCTCAGAAAAAAAAGACAAAAAACAGGGTGGTACATTTTCTTCAAGTGCAATTGAAAGCAAAACTTTTTTTGTAGTTGTGGATGGAGCAGAGAGGGATTAGAACACCTGTCGGGTTTGGTTGCTGTATGTGTCCCTGTTAAGGTGCCCATACACTGCACGATTCTCGTATGAGAATCGCGGGAAATCCCGCGATCGTACGAGAATCGTGCAGTGTATGGAAGGCGTGCGACCGTTTCTACTGTACGGTCGCATGTCTTCCGTCGAACCAGCAGGCTAGAAAACCCGCCAGGAATCGTACGATTCTCGGCGAGTGAGTGGCCTGCTGGTTCGACAACTGACGAACGGGCCGGTGTGCGCACGCGCACACTGCCCGTTTGCCGTCCTCGCAAGCCCGCCCCTCATTGCAGTCAGCGCAAGCCCGCCCCCCAAGGGGGCGGGCTTGCGATGATCGCAAGTACGATCTGCCTGTCCAAGATGGGCAGATCGTACGTTTTTTTTAAGTACTTTACAACCATCGCAAGACTAAGTTCTTGCGATGGTTGTACAGTGTATGGCCACCTTTATACAGATGTACCCTCTCTATTTGTGCTGGTGACCGTTATCACTGAAGTGAAAGAAACTCCCAAATTTTAGGTTGTCACCAGAACAGGAATAGATGGGAAATCTTCCACTGTGCACACTAGTTCTGGTGACCTCGGTGACCTCTGAGGATTTCCCTCACTTTGGATGTATTTTCTTTCACTTCCTGTTGTGGCTATTGGGTAGGAAGCAAAGGGGAAACCCCCTAATGGGTCACAGATTGCCAAAAACCTGACAGGTGTTTTGGTTTCAGTTCTTTAAGTATTACTTTAAGTAAAAACTTTTGACCTACCCTTAACTGCTGTGTTGACAGTACACAAACCCTGACATATTCCTCCCCCTGCCTGCACCTCAACCCATAACCCTCTTCCAACCTAAACCCTAACATTTAGGGCCCAGCCACACCATGAAGAGTGCGTTCCAGTGCGTTCTGCCTCTGGAATGCACCCCAGCCGGCTCACTTTGTTTTGGGGCACGAGGCAATGTGGCGGTGCCTTGAAGTCAATGGCACCGCAGCCACGCCCCCCGCCCGCACCCAAACGCATGGCACATTAGTGTCTGCGTTCTGGTCCAGTGCGATCTGCAAAAAATGCTGCATGCACTACTTTTTGCAGATTGCACTGGACCGGTACGCAGGCACTAATGTGCCGCGCGTTCGGGTGCCGGCGATCGCACTGCGGTCGGGGGGCATGGCTGCGGTGCCATTGACTTCAATGCACCGCCTTGCCCCCTCCCACCCCAAAACAAAGTGAGCCAGCCGGGATGCGCTCCAGAGGCTTAACGCACTGGAATGCACTCTTTATGGTGTGACTGGGCCCTTAACCCTCCCCCTATCAGAATACTAATATTCAGCCCCACCACAATCTGAACCGGAACACTAGTCAAACCCTAACATTCTAT
>NW_017306570.1:1321395-1322174 GCF_000935625.1 Nanorana parkeri
AACCTAAGCTCTTTTTTATATGAATGCATTAACAAGTACAATAAAATGAAAGTATGCAAAAAAAAGAAGCCATTTTTTGTTTTAAATGCAAATTTGAAAGTGACATTACTGTCCTAAAGAGCTTACATTCTAAAAAAGTAAACAGAACAAAAAGGTAGAAGACATACAAGGCAGAAGATGTGTTGTTGATATTAATTAGGTCATACTACTAACATATTTTATGAAAATGTGAATCAATACTCAGCAAGGAAGCGTTTTTAGCTACGAACTTTCAATGACAGTAATTCTAATTCTTGATACAAGCAAGCAAGCATCATATAACCTCATTATGTTACTCACTGTTGTCCCTGCCAATATGTTCTCTGATATTTTCATGCTCGGCGCTCTGTCCTTACCAGAGGTAGGCTGGAATACCATGAACCCTCCACTTGTGGAGCAACTACATGTCCCAGCATGAAGCTGACTTGACTTCCCAGGCAGTTTCGGAGGCACACCTTGAGCTGACATTATGGTAGCCTTTCTCTGTCAGTTTTTACTACATCTCTAATCTTCTTCCACCTTCTTCCTCATTAAAAGACAATACCCTCTCTCTCTACTCTGCGGCATCCCTTGACCTTGTTCTTGAGCCTACTGTAGCAGGTCCAAGGACAGAGCCAGACAGAAGTTGTTCGGTTATCTCCCACCCAGCAACAAACAAAGTTTAGAGGTGCTTCAATGTCCCTAAAAGTACAACTTCTCCTACAAGCCCACAATGTGGACCCCCCCCCCAACCTTTCCTT
>NW_017306570.1:1322782-1359902 GCF_000935625.1 Nanorana parkeri
CTTCCCCCAAAAACCCCCAAAGTGGGCCCCCCCCCCCAACTTTCCCTCTCACTTGATATCATGCAGGCCACAAGTCTAACCTCAGGAATCCTTCACTTAGGATCAAAGATCTCTAATGTCCGGACCCAAGCAACACTGCGGTCATATGAAGAGACACCACAAACACCTCTGCTTCATTGTTAGAAATTAACTTTAGTAGGGAGCATTGCCTGTCCTGCACACAAATGTGTAGAGCACTACACATAAAGACACCACTCATCATCCTTCCTGTATCCAAACCATGTCAGCATCTGACTGACCGCTGCTGCAATAATCAAGTTAGCATGATAGCACTACAGGGGTTAATTAAAAAGTCAACAAAGAAGTTTACTGCATCCTACCCTTTCTCTCCTCTTTATAGCCTGTTGCTCCATTGTTCCTCAAGCAGTAATGGCAGAGCTGACAAAACAGGCCATGGCAATGTGCTGAGAAAACTTCTACAGGTCAAACAGGCTCCTGTTGCGTAGCTCTCTAGCACACTCTTACAAGTAACGGTTTCGTACTGAGCATTTCCCAGGAAAAGTTCGCCATATTTTCACATCCTTTTCTCGTAGCCAAGTCTCACCCCCCCCCTCTCCAAGGAGGAGGTGGAGGAGGAGGGGAGGGAGGAAAGAGGTTTCAATTTTCCCTGCAAAGTCAAACAATGAGCTCAGCCCTGCTGGAGTTCAGTTACGTTCTACATTGAGGAGAGAAACCCAGGCAACAGAAGCATGGCAAAGTGTGCTGAGACCCAGGCCTGGCACTGCAACTACTGCTTGCAATAATGCAACAACTCTTGGCTTCCACTGAACTCACAGCACATATAGTGCCTAATTTACTATAGTATGTAGCGTGAGGTGAAAGGAAAGTGTCATCAGATAAATTAAAGTACCAAGGCCGGTCATACAACAGTAAGGTGTTGGTCAAACGTTCGTATGAGATTGTGAAAAATCGTACATCAGGGCATGCGATGATGCCATCATTGAGTCAACTAATTTTGTTTGAAAGTCATTAAAAATGTCATCCAAACTGTCTACTTGAATGGAATCCCAGGCCTATTAAACAAGTTTCTTTTATGGCTTATGAAATAATGAAAGAATAATGCAAAGCAAAGTTTATCTAAATTTACACTGCATATTTATATTGTATATGCATCATGTTCATCAGCCCATGAGGTTTTAGTGGCTATATTATATATACTGTACATATATTATTAGATTATTAGAGAATCTAGAAATAAATCCAATTTTGCATTCACTATACAGAAACCTTTGTATTGTTCTTTTATACATTCCTATACCGTACATAATCAATTAACCAAACGAACATTCATGTACACACAAGTTCTAATTCTGGATGGAACTTTTACAAGCACATGCTCATCAATGTTTCCAGATCGAGGACAACATTTACAATTAAGTTGGTCATACATTATGCAAATTTCGGCCGGTTCTTCAAGAACCGGACGAAATTCAGACAGTGTGAAAAACAGCGTTGGCACCATTTCAGCCGGCATCCCTTAATAAGGTGATCGAAGGAGCCGGTCAGAAACTCTTTGAACGAACAGAGCCGGCAGCCGGTTTCAAAATACACACGAAACAGCTGGGATTCCTCAATCAACGTTCGTAAGCGATGGAGGAATCTGTTCCATTTTTTTATTCAGCCTGCAGGTTGAACAAAAAAAATAGAACAGTGTATGGCCAGCTTTAGAATTTTGTTTGTTTGGATATGGTAAACTGGGCCTTCAATTTTTCTCGTCACTATGGTGAAAAGGGATCACCAATTTGTTCCCATTAACTATTAGAAACTTGAATAAATGTTCAAAAAACAACATTCTCATGAAATTCTCCTGGTCTATGGCTAACTTCAGTTTAGGGATGCACCGATACCAAGTACAGTACTCAGTACAAGTACAAGTACAGATACTTTTCCAGCTCCAAGACTAGACTAGAGAAAAATTCAGTTAGGCGGCAGCTGTCATTTGTTAGGAGCACACGGAGCTCCTGGGATTGGTACATCTCTGTTTTAATGTATGATTTTGTTTTTATAAATATATATAAGTGATGCACCGATAACATTTTTGCAAGTACAAGTACTGGTACTTGCCAAGTACTTACAAGTACAAGTACTGATACATTTTTGTTTATTGTCATGTGACAGTTGTTCAAAAAAAATACAGACTAATGATTTCAGGACAGTGGTGGAGTGCCAGAGCCAGGTCCCAGCTGCAACCCCTGCAACCCTGGTAGTTCTCATGAAAATGGCAAGTATCTGCACTGGTATCTGAAAAGTATCGGTGCACTCCTACTTCAGTTGCATGGTTAGGTTGAAAATAAGACAAAACAAAGAAACAAAAAAAATATCTGCAACATTAAACTCCTAAACCTGCAGGTAAAGCAGTGGAAGGTAAAAATAAAAACCCATATAACGTCCAGTCTAATGTCCTCCCGCAGGGAAAAAAATGTCCTCCTGATCCCCAAAAGGGAACTGTATAACTTCCAGGATTAAAATTATACACTGTTATTTGTTATAAATATTGGTAGATATGTATATTGTTTGTATTTAGAAACACACCAAGTCATTTTCTTAAACAATCTACTGAGTTTTTAGCCGATACCTGCTAAATCAGCCATAATTCAAACCATGGCAGTGCAAGCAGCACTCGGCTCGATAAAAGTCAACTCAAAAATCAGTCAGATTGTGCTGAGATGTGGTGAATTCTGGAGGTGGTTTGGGATGCCATTCAAAATCAATGGCATTGCAGCGCACCTACGAGCGTAAAGTGGTGTGACTAGGCCCTAAAAGTGAAGTTATCTTTGGATTTATACCTTTTTATAAACGTTTTTATGCGTATTTATGTGTTATCAAAATTAAGTGTTTTCATGCATTGCAATTGCTAAATTTTTTCAACAGATGCTAATAGAAAGGCACCGAAAAATGAATGAGTGTGAATGGAACATGCACTACAACATAGAACATGCACTACTTTTTTTCAGTGCAATGTAACGCAACGGATCCGGTGTGAACTAGCCCCATTCACACCCATTCATTTGTTGGTGCCCTTCCGTTATCATCAACTGGAAAACGTATCGCAACCCAATGGATTGGAAGGCAGTCAAAAGGTACAATTGCAAGTCAACGGACCGCAAGTTGCGCTGCGATTTCCTTTCGGATTTTGGTGTGAATGGACCGTATAACGCGTGTTGATACATCAACATGCATCTCAACAAATCTGACAGATGTAAATTAGCACAATAGCTAACCGGTGTACATGAATTGTGTTGAAATCCCTAGATGTGAATGATCCTCTTTTCCACCAATTGCATATAATGCCTTCCTGACTTTAAACAACGTTCCACTGGGTTGACTATATGGACTATGTATGTATTTATACAAGGTGATCATATCCCCCCATAATCACCTCTAAAGAGTGAATACATTCATCTCAGGTAATCTGTACTCATAGTTGTCCTCCATGCTTCGTATTCATTGAGTTGCCCTTCTCTCCATTCCTGCAACATCCCTATGTGAACTTGTGCAAAAATGAACTGACTGCCCTTGTTTACTTCTTCCTGAAAATGCAAGTTGACTGGCTGTTATGTTGACCTACTAGCTTTACTACTGAATCACTGTCCTGGAAACAGTATATATATATATATTTAATGCTATAGAAAAGTCAACAGCCCTTAGCTACATACTTGTTCTGGATCAGTTAATCAAATCTCTGCAGCCAATAAGTATCCCAGAGTAGCATTGTGAGAAGTAGAGGATAGCAATGGCACCCTTCATGTGACTCCAGGTTTTAGTACGTGATTTTGGGCCACATTTACTAGAGTATAATGCAATCATTTAACCCATGTGATCAAGGAAGGTGACACTCTATTTTCCCTGCACATGAGTGAGGTTGTTTGATGTGAATCACATTAGCTCATTATACACTGTAGGAAATCTGGCCCTTACTCTTGCATAGTCATGATCCAAGTGACTGGAAATATACACCAAGAATTCTGAAAAATATTAAAGCGGAACTAAACTAATAAAATAAATAGCGAGCAGACTGACTCTTTATTCCACAGAAGACATTCTATGTCTAGGCGGGAGTTACATCACTCTGGTCCGTACAATCAAGTTGGTCAAAGATCCCAAGAGTTGAAGAAGTCGTGCAGACGAAGGAGCAGCAATAAAACCACTGTCTGTACTGTCTGTGTATTTATAAAATGTTTGCAGAGCTGTTGGCTGTGTGAACGTTTGTGTTGTAGATTCACACCACGTCATGCGCTCTAGATGGAGCCAAGAAGTATCGTTATTTCCTATTCTCCTCGGCTCCATCTAGTGGCCACAATGTGGTGCAAATGCACAACACAGACTTCTGCAGAGCGAACAGCTCTGCAAACGTTGTATAAATACACCCCTGAGGGCTAGTTCACACCAATTGCGGTGCATTCCAGAGCGGTAGCTGCTGGAATGCACCGCAACCACGCACAAAACTTCCCCAGAACAGAAGGGGGAGTGGCGGTGCATTTAAGTCAATGGCACCACAGCCACGCAAACACCCGCAGCCACATCAGCTTCTGATTGGTTACTATGGGCATCTGCTCCAGATTCTGTCTGTTCCAGTTTTGATGAATTCCTCCCAGTATTTCCAGTTGTGGGAGAACTTGCTCCTTTTTCTCCCACAAGTCAGTGCTCAGTGGCTGATAACTGTACATATATTATTAGATTATTAGAGAATCTAGAAATAAATCCAATTTTGCATTCACTATACAGAAACCTTTGTATTGTTCTTTTATACATTCCTATACCGTACATAATCAATTAACCAAACGAACATTCATGTACACACAAGTTCTAATTCTGGATGGAACTTTTACAAGCACATGCTCATCAATGTTTCCAGATCGAGGACAACATTTACAATTAAGTTGGTCATACATTATGCAAATTTCGGCCGGTTCTTCAAGAACCGGACGAAATTCAGACAGTGTGAAAAACAGCGTTGGCACCATTTCAGCCGGCATCCCTTAATAAGGTGATCGAAGGAGCCGGTCAGAAACTCTTTGAACGAACAGAGCCGGCAGCCGGTTTCAAAATACACACGAAACAGCTGGGATTCCTCAATCAACGTTCGTAAGCGATGGAGGAATCTGTTCCATTTTTTTATTCAGCCTGCAGGTTGAACAAAAAAAATAGAACAGTGTATGGCCAGCTTTAGAATTTTGTTTGTTTGGATATGGTAAACTGGGCCTTCAATTTTTCTCGTCACTATGGTGAAAAGGGATCACCAATTTGTTCCCATTAACTATTAGAAACTTGAATAAATGTTCAAAAAACAACATTCTCATGAAATTCTCCTGGTCTATGGCTAACTTCAGTTTAGGGATGCACCGATACCAAGTACAGTACTCAGTACAAGTACAAGTACAGATACTTTTCCAGCTCCAAGACTAGACTAGAGAAAAATTCAGTTAGGCGGCAGCTGTCATTTGTTAGGAGCACACGGAGCTCCTGGGATTGGTACATCTCTGTTTTAATGTATGATTTTGTTTTTATAAATATATATAAGTGATGCACCGATAACATTTTTGCAAGTACAAGTACTGGTACTTGCCAAGTACTTACAAGTACAAGTACTGATACATTTTTGTTTATTGTCATGTGACAGTTGTTCAAAAAAAATACAGACTAATGATTTCAGGACAGTGGTGGAGTGCCAGAGCCAGGTCCCAGCTGCAACCCCTGCAACCCTGGTAGTTCTCATGAAAATGGCAAGTATCTGCACTGGTATCTGAAAAGTATCGGTGCACTCCTACTTCAGTTGCATGGTTAGGTTGAAAATAAGACAAAACAAAGAAACAAAAAAAATATCTGCAACATTAAACTCCTAAACCTGCAGGTAAAGCAGTGGAAGGTAAAAATAAAAACCCATATAACGTCCAGTCTAATGTCCTCCCGCAGGGAAAAAAATGTCCTCCTGATCCCCAAAAGGGAACTGTATAACTTCCAGGATTAAAATTATACACTGTTATTTGTTATAAATATTGGTAGATATGTATATTGTTTGTATTTAGAAACACACCAAGTCATTTTCTTAAACAATCTACTGAGTTTTTAGCCGATACCTGCTAAATCAGCCATAATTCAAACCATGGCAGTGCAAGCAGCACTCGGCTCGATAAAAGTCAACTCAAAAATCAGTCAGATTGTGCTGAGATGTGGTGAATTCTGGAGGTGGTTTGGGATGCCATTCAAAATCAATGGCATTGCAGCGCACCTACGAGCGTAAAGTGGTGTGACTAGGCCCTAAAAGTGAAGTTATCTTTGGATTTATACCTTTTTATAAACGTTTTTATGCGTATTTATGTGTTATCAAAATTAAGTGTTTTCATGCATTGCAATTGCTAAATTTTTTCAACAGATGCTAATAGAAAGGCACCGAAAAATGAATGAGTGTGAATGGAACATGCACTACAACATAGAACATGCACTACTTTTTTTCAGTGCAATGTAACGCAACGGATCCGGTGTGAACTAGCCCCATTCACACCCATTCATTTGTTGGTGCCCTTCCGTTATCATCAACTGGAAAACGTATCGCAACCCAATGGATTGGAAGGCAGTCAAAAGGTACAATTGCAAGTCAACGGACCGCAAGTTGCGCTGCGATTTCCTTTCGGATTTTGGTGTGAATGGACCGTATAACGCGTGTTGATACATCAACATGCATCTCAACAAATCTGACAGATGTAAATTAGCACAATAGCTAACCGGTGTACATGAATTGTGTTGAAATCCCTAGATGTGAATGATCCTCTTTTCCACCAATTGCATATAATGCCTTCCTGACTTTAAACAACGTTCCACTGGGTTGACTATATGGACTATGTATGTATTTATACAAGGTGATCATATCCCCCCATAATCACCTCTAAAGAGTGAATACATTCATCTCAGGTAATCTGTACTCATAGTTGTCCTCCATGCTTCGTATTCATTGAGTTGCCCTTCTCTCCATTCCTGCAACATCCCTATGTGAACTTGTGCAAAAATGAACTGACTGCCCTTGTTTACTTCTTCCTGAAAATGCAAGTTGACTGGCTGTTATGTTGACCTACTAGCTTTACTACTGAATCACTGTCCTGGAAACAGTATATATATATATATTTAATGCTATAGAAAAGTCAACAGCCCTTAGCTACATACTTGTTCTGGATCAGTTAATCAAATCTCTGCAGCCAATAAGTATCCCAGAGTAGCATTGTGAGAAGTAGAGGATAGCAATGGCACCCTTCATGTGACTCCAGGTTTTAGTACGTGATTTTGGGCCACATTTACTAGAGTATAATGCAATCATTTAACCCATGTGATCAAGGAAGGTGACACTCTATTTTCCCTGCACATGAGTGAGGTTGTTTGATGTGAATCACATTAGCTCATTATACACTGTAGGAAATCTGGCCCTTACTCTTGCATAGTCATGATCCAAGTGACTGGAAATATACACCAAGAATTCTGAAAAATATTAAAGCGGAACTAAACTAATAAAATAAATAGCGAGCAGACTGACTCTTTATTCCACAGAAGACATTCTATGTCTAGGCGGGAGTTACATCACTCTGGTCCGTACAATCAAGTTGGTCAAAGATCCCAAGAGTTGAAGAAGTCGTGCAGACGAAGGAGCAGCAATAAAACCACTGTCTGTACTGTCTGTGTATTTATAAAATGTTTGCAGAGCTGTTGGCTGTGTGAACGTTTGTGTTGTAGATTCACACCACGTCATGCGCTCTAGATGGAGCCAAGAAGTATCGTTATTTCCTATTCTCCTCGGCTCCATCTAGTGGCCACAATGTGGTGCAAATGCACAACACAGACTTCTGCAGAGCGAACAGCTCTGCAAACGTTGTATAAATACACCCCTGAGGGCTAGTTCACACCAATTGCGGTGCATTCCAGAGCGGTAGCTGCTGGAATGCACCGCAACCACGCACAAAACTTCCCCAGAACAGAAGGGGGAGTGGCGGTGCATTTAAGTCAATGGCACCACAGCCACGCAAACACCCGCAGCCACATCAGCTTCTGATTGGTTACTATGGGCATCTGCTCCAGATTCTGTCTGTTCCAGTTTTGATGAATTCCTCCCAGTATTTCCAGTTGTGGGAGAACTTGCTCCTTTTTCTCCCACAAGTCAGTGCTCAGTGGCTGATCACCAGGTCTCAGCGCTGTCAGTTAAGGGTCAGGAGAGGGTCCAAAGCCCTAAGTTCCTACTGAGTCACAAACTAAGAAACTTATAAAGAGATTTGTTACCAGCAATGGAAAAGACCTGCCATACATTCTACTAGTTTCATCTTCTGCAAAGCCTCTGTGGATATACAGTATATCTGTGCCTTACATATTTTGACAGACTAGTCCCCTAACCCCAATATAGCCATAGCCAAAATGTTTCTGTTATATTGAGGATGGTCTCTCTGTAAATTTGCCAATACTTCTATTCAGTATCCTGATAATCAGAGGAGACACAGAAGCAGGAAAGTTTATTGTATTGTGACTTGGTCCCTTCCTACATTGAGTTCAGGGGTGCAAGTTGAAATTAATCTTCATAGTGTCACAGTTGGTGGCCACTTCTTGTATCACATAGTCTACTGGGCTTGGGTCTGTAGGCGGCCAAGGTGCCTGTACACTGTGCGAATTTCGGTCGGTCCCCAAGAACAGTCCGAAATTCGCACAGTGTGTGCCGGCACCCTTTCGGCGGACATCCCTCCTACAACTGATTGAAGGAGCTGGCTGGCTGGAAAATATTCATGCGACCTCTGTAGAGTCAGCAGTCAATGAGCCAGCCGCTGTCGGAATACAGTGCAAACAGCAGGGATTCCTTGAGTGACACACAGGTAGAGTTGATGGAGGAATGTTCTCTATGTTTTTCGTTCAACCCGTGGGTTGAATGGGAAAAATAGAGCAGTGTATGGCCAGCCTTAGGGTCTGAACTTGGCCAGTCAATTTGTATACAGAGTCTGCCCATTTGGTGACAACCATGGCATGGCCCCTGACACCCGCTGCCTCTAGGCGCCCTCCTATGATGCCTTGTAGGTAATCTCGCCCTGTATAGCATACTCCCCAAAATTTCCAGATGCAGGGACTGTACTTAGGTCCCTTCTCCTACTTTGTCAAAGACTATCCACTCCTCCAGGGTAAGTGCCCCCTTTAGTGACCTCAACTGTACTATGTGCTCCTGCCATCAGACTGAAACCTGGATTAGGCAGTCAGAGGAAAGTAACACAGTACATTTGCCATTATTAGAGGGTATCTGCTTTGGAGGAGAGAGGAGAGAGAAAATAATGAAACTGGACCTGCTGCACTTTCTGAAAGATGTCAGGACAGTGAAAAAGAAGTTAAATCTTAAAAATGCATTCATGCAGCCTATTAACAAAAATGTATCTTATTTGTGCATCACTCAGCTGTTGAGCCTAAAACCATCTCTAAATTGGTGCTGACACTGTCCTTACTTCTGGAGGGTGGCTACTTTTGTTCCTCATGGTCTCTGTTTGTTGTAAAGTAGCCACTGCTCGAAGCTCACTCCCGTGATGACTACAATCTCAGTACAAATTAGTAAACTAAACATAAGATTGTAGTCAATCACAGGAGCGAACTTGGAGCGGTGACTACTTTACAACACATGCAGAGGCCATGGGAAACAAAAGTAGCCACCCTCCAGAAGGTAGGACAGTGTCGGCATGAATTCAGAGATGATTTGAGGATCTACAGCTGAGTGATACACAAATAAGATACATTATTGTTAATAGTTAAGGCACTTGACTGCATTTTAAAAGGAGAACTATGGGGTTAGGACTTTTCCCCATAGTTCTCCTTAGGGTAACGGGAGGACACAAACTAGCGTCCTCCCGTCACCCTAAGCTCAGTATACCGTGAGCTACAGCTCGCGGTATACTGAGACGCCACAGCTAAAACGGATCCCGACAATTATGTCTGGATCCGCCCAGCTGCGTGAGTGACAGCTGGCTCTGCCTATCTAGAGGCAAAGCCAGCTGTACCCGCCCCCTCCCCGTCCGTTCCGCCAGTCAGCGCTGGAGGATCGGCCACGGGAGGGGGGAATCCAGTCACTCCCCTGTCACGGCTCTCTGCCGTGACAGGATCGAGAAGTGAGCGAACGCCGGTATGTGTTCGCTTACTTCCCGATCTACTGAGCCGACCTGTGACAGTTTAATTGTCACAGGTCAGCTAGAACTATGAGGATGAGTGAAAAGCACTCACCTCATAGTTCTCCTTTAAGATTTAACGTCTGAATTTAGTGTCACTTTAAATCTTATTATCAATAGGTCCAATATGGGTTGGATGGATCTACAGGTAAAGTTCAAAATCCACTCAGTGCCTGCTTCCTTATATGCACAAAATAATGTTTGCAAACTATATAAAGTCTGCCCATGAAAAGCAATAATTAATTGAGGCTACTGAACAATGTAGAGATGTGTAGCAAGGACATTTGAACTTCATAAAGGGTTGTTGTTACACAAAGAGATTTTCCAACATTATAACAAATCATTTTTGATCATTCGCTGATTGGTCTTATTCTGCGGAGAAAAGGAATCTAATAATTCACTGGATGCGTGCTGGTAACTCCTAACATTCCAGTGAGGAGAGATTATGTTCCAATGTCATAAAACTTGCTTGAGGAAGGACAGAGATCTCACTGATCATTGGTGTCTGTAAAATATCTGTTTGCATATGGTAAACACTGGATACAAGTTAAAAGAAAATGGAATTGGCCCTCAAAGATCATTTAAATAGTGCCTCTAGCTTTGCAGCCAAATTGTGTTAATTCCTTTTTTTAGTTGTTACATGTTCCCATTCCCATAGTATAACTTTAAAACAAATATTTGTTGATTACCATTTCACTTGCCCTTTACTAAAAAATTTAAAAACTGAAGTGTTTCTATTCTCTGTAATTTAGTAAGGGGGCTGGGGAGTTAATGTTTACTATAAATAATTATGTCTGTATTGTACTGGCAGATCTCATCAGTTGCAAACTAGATTTGAACAAGGCCTGTCCTATCAAAGTTTTAAAAGCCTGACTTCTGTATTGTATGTTAATGTAACTCAGTCAGTAGTCTTTGTATGGAGACAGGAAAGTAGGGGATCACCAGCACTCGAGAAGATATTGTTTAAATCCTTGTGTTCATTCATGAGAACATAACATCACATGCATCAAAGAGCTAACGTTTCGGGGCCAGACAGGATCCCTTCATCAGGGCAACGTTTCGGGGCCAGGCAGGATCCCTTCATCAGGGCGACGTATGTCGCCCTGATGAAGGGACCCTGCTTGGCCCTGAAATGTTGGCTCTTTGATGCATGCAACGTTATGTTCTCATAAATGAACACAAGGATTTAAACAATATCTTCTCAAGTGTGGTGATCCTCTACTTTCCTAAACTTGAAGATGCACAGCACCATCCATGTGTCAGGAACCGGATCTGAACCCAGGGCCTCTGCTGTAGCTGGCAGTGGTTCTACCTGCTGAGCCACCTTAGAACCTTGGATAGCTTCCTGCCTGATCTCCTGTGTTAAACCTAATTTCTGCTGAACTCTGAACTCCTTGCTCCTCCCTTGAACTTCCTATTTAAGCCATGCCTCTGCACTTCCTGTTTGCCAGCTTATTGTGCTCCTGCCAATATCTTGCTTCCTGCTCCCTCTGTGATACAATCCGCTCATACTGCTACACGTGTACCGACCTTTGGCTGCTGATTCACTGACTACTCTCATTGTCTTCTGCTTCATAACTGATACCTTTGGCTACTGACCTCGGCTTGTTCACTGACTACGCTTCTGCATGCTCCTATACTACTGCCGTCTGCTTGTGTACCAAACCCGGCCTGTTATACCACAAATTTGCCTGCTGTTTCAGCTACTGGACTCTGAGCCTGATCCCAGATCGTGACATCGTGTTTGTCACTATGAGCACCATATTGGTAAAAATTTGAAATTGTTCACAGTAGCTTGCAGTTTGCACAAAGGCCTGCTCCAAAGAAACATCAAAAAAAAAATTTTTTAGGTATGCTGTGTGAATGGGAACAGAGAACAAACATACTGTATAGTGGGTTTTCTCAAATTTGACTGCAAACATAACAATACATTTTGAAAAGTACTAAATAATGGCTAAAATGGACACCATGGTTTTTAAATGTATGTATGTTATATTAGCCTACAATGTTATTATAATTGTATGTTATTTTAGCATGCCTTAAGCACTACTTAGCATTTCTGAAGTGATACTGTAGCCATTAACATTACTCACATGAGACAGACCATGTACATGTACTGATCAACCATAACACTATGACCAATGGCCTAATATTGAGTAGGTCCCCCCTTTGAGACCAAAACAGCCCCTACCCATTGAGGCATATACTCCACTAGACCTCTGAAGGTATGTTTTGGTATCTGGCACCAAGCCATCAGTAGCAGATCCTTTAAGTCCTGTAAGTTGTGTGGTGGAGTCTCTATGGATCGGACTTGTGTTTGCAGCACAGGCCACAGATGCTCGATTAAATTGAGATCTGGAGAATTTGGAGACCAAGTCAACACCTCAAACATATTGCTGTGTTTCTCAAACCATTTTTGAACCATTTTTGTAGTGTGACAGGGAGCATTATCCTGCTGAAAGAAGCCACTGCCATCAGGGAATACTGTTTACATGACAGAGTGTACTTGGTCAGCAACAATGTTTAGGTAGTTGGTGTCAAAGTAACATCCACACGAATGGCAGGACCCAAGGTTTCCCAGAAGAACATTGTCCAAAGAAACACACTGTCTCCACTGGCTTGCCTTCTTCACATAGTGCATCCTGGTGCCATCTATTCCCCAGTTAAGTGACGCACAAACACCAAGCCATCCACATGATGTAACAGAAGATATGATTCATCAGACCAGGCGACCTTCTTCCTTTACTCTGTGGTCCAGTTCTGATTCTCACATGCCCATTGTAGGTGATTTTGGTGGTGGATAAGGGTCAGCATGGGCACCCTGACTGGTCTGCGGCTACACAACCCTATATGCAACAAACTGCTATGCACTGTCTGTTAAGACACCCTTCAATTGGAACCAGCATTAAAGTTTTTAGCAATTTGAGCTACAGTAGCTCTTCTATTGGATCGGACACTGGCCAGCCTTCGCTCCCCACGTGCATCAGTGAGCCTTGGCCACCCATGACCCTGTCACCGGTTCACCAGTCTTCCTTCCTTGGACCACCTTTGGGGGTTCTGACCAATGCAGACTGGGAAAATCCCACAAAAACTGTAATTTTGGAGTTGCTCTGACCCAGTTATCTAGCCGACCCAATTTCACCCTTGTCAAAGTAATGCAATTCCTTACACGTGCCCATTTTTCTGCTTCCAACACATTAATTTCAGTGACAAAATTTTCACTTGCTGTCAAAAATATCCCACCCACTTCCAGGTGCCATTATAATGAGATTATCAATGTTATTCACTATACCTCTCAGTAGTCATAATTTTATGGCTGATCGGTGTATATATAGAAATGAGAGAAAGCTACCTGACTAAGTTAATTTAACATTTTTGATGGCATTTTCACATGCCAACAGTTCAGTGGCTTTCAGTAATCCTGTCCAGTTGTCAAAGTATGTGTACTCTACTTATGCAGCACCTCAAAGTGCAATGACAATCCACTGGTCACCCAAAAAAGAGATGTAAAGAAATGACAGGGTGAGTAACAAAGAGAGGAGACAAATAGAGGACAGATTGTGACAACAATGATGGAAAAGGTTCACAGCACAAGTGACAAAAGGTCCAGCCAATAATGGTAGGGTCAGCATCTCAGTGTTAATCTTAGTCAAATCCCCTTCAAACAGCTATTTGTGAAGGACCCCCCAGAAAAAGCCATCTATTTTTACCTCTAGTGTGTCACCTAGGGAGGAATTTAGATGATCTTATTATTGGTATTATTATTAGTAGTACTGTACTGTGTTTGTATTATAATTACTGTTTGCTGGTTTCTCTAAGTATAAGTAGATGTTAGACAAGAACATATGTTCAAGAACACTCAATGCTGTGTTCTCAGATCATGGCTGTCAATGGTCCTGAGTTTTTTACTTCCCAGATGAACCTGTTCTAAGGGGACATACTCAACGTTTGTTTAAGGAGCAAGCATTTAAAGGAGAACTCCAGGCAGAAATATTCTTACCACTTGCAGTGGGGCAAAGCCTGCACTGCAAGGGTTAAGTGCTCTAATGTTCTAGGTGCAAAAATAATAAAGTTATACTCACTTGAACCTTGCAGCCAGCCAGCTGAGAGCGCTCCACCTGTCTCCTCCTCGGCTCCAGTGATGATATGTCCTTTGGCGTCCTCACGTCCAATACATAGTGTATTGGATGTGATCACTTAAAGGACTTAGACTGCTGGTGCTGAGGGGGAGCGAGGTTGGAAGGACCAGTCAGAACAGCCAGTCCGCTCTGAGGTTCAGGTGAGTATATCTTTTGTATTTTACCTCCTAGACAAAAACAAGCGCTTAACCCTTGCAGTGCGAAGGTAGCCCCACTGCAAGGGCTAAGCATAATGTTTCCAGGGTTCTTTAAAAATGTATGTGCCTACTGTATACTGCACCAAGCATGGGCAGCTAGGGTTATAGTTGTGAAAGCTAGGACAGGGCTAAAGAATGTCCTAATTTAAGATTTCAACGCTGAACTTCAGTCAGATATTAAATAAACATAATGTAAAAGGTATAAACATATGTAGTGCACCCCCTAGGGAGACGCAGAGAAATAGAAGGCTCTTCTATTTCTAGTTCAGTAGCCATCAGCCCTTTTCATTAGCTCCAGCAATACCAACACTTCTAGCATAGAACAAGCTCGAGTCATAGGGACTTTTTAGTATTTATTGCTAGGTAATAACTAGGAGAGAGGGTTAGGATTGCAGGATGCCCAAGATGCATCCAGAGGCAAGTACATTATTCAAATGAATGACTCATTTTGCCTCTCTCCCTTACCTCATTGCTCTTTTTTGCAGGTCTTATAGCAAAAGTGTTGCTAGCGCCAGGCACCCAGGGCATGTGCCCCACATCTGATGTTCAGTGGGCAGGTCCTGAAACTGTGAACTGCCCACTACGATTTTCTTTTACTTTTCACTGCGTATATTGCACAGCCTGCATTGATGGCCTCTGCCTGTAAATTAATTGTTGATAATCTCCCCAGACAGACCTGGGTTATTGGTGAGCGCAGTGCTACTGTCCCCATGACCACTTGTATGTTTTAAAGGGAGCAATAGGTATCCAGTAAATGTGCGCTTCAACTGACAGAGTGTAATATAAGTGAAAATATTATATAGACTAATAAATATATTCAATCTTAAAATTCCAGATATAAATATTCAGTTGTTTCTATATAAAAAAAAAGTCCAAACCCTTGCTTTGCACAACAATAGTGCCTTAAAATATATAAAATTTCAGATCCTAAAAGATCGGCAAACAGAAAATAAAAAGGGTCCTCTCTCAGAGCGCTTACTCCCCACAGACTTCCAGATCAGAATAGCCAGAACCCCCGGGTGGTCTGCCGTCTTTTGAGAACATCCTGGATGACGAAACGCGTCAAGGGGCGGACCTTGCTTAGGCTATTCTGATCTAGAAGTCTGTTGGGGAGTAAGTGCTCCAGGAGAGGATCCTTTTTATTTGCTGTTTGCCAGCTAATTTTAAACATACCTCATGTCAGTAGAACTGATTTAATTTAAATAAGTACACTGCACAATGAGCGGGGGGTTTTTTTTATTGCTCTTTTAATATGGCGATGTGAGTGGAGAATAATCAAGCAAGCTGTGGAGTGGAGAGAAGTACAAGACTCAGAGAGTGGAAGATAGCTGTGCTTAATTGCAATATTGTATCACACATGATTTGATAGTGACACTTCTTATTTTCATCACTTTTTATTTTTATCACTTGGAGAAACGTGGAAATTCTATGGTGTGGATCTTTTAGGATCCGAAATTTTATATATTTTAAGGCACTATTGTTGTGTAGAGCAAGGGTTTGGAGTTTTTTTTATATAGAAACAACTGAATATTTATATCTGGAATTTTAAGATTTAATATTTATTAGTCTATAAAATATATTCACTTATATTACACTCCTGGAGAGATATGTATGGAAATTTGAACTTGCAATGTTAGAAATATGTTGAAGGGATTTAATGAATTATCTATAATATGTTTTAGGATGCACTTTAATTGAGACTTATAGCTATTGAGACATTGTAGTTGCAATAATGGTAGCGCTGTGCACTTTTTAATGTAATGAGACACACTGGCAACCAACGTAAGAGGACATACTGGCCACAAACAAAAGGGGACACAGTTACCATCAACTTAAGGGGACATACCAACTATCATCATAAGGGGACACACTGACCAATAATGTAAGCGGACACAGTGATGACCAATGCAACGAGACACACTGGCAACCATTGTAAGGGGACATACTGGCCACAAACAAAAGGGGACACAGTGACCATCAACTTACAGGGACATACTACAGCTTCATTCCGCGCATTTTTCTGTGTGGAAAACGCTACCACCGCGTGTGAATGGAGGAGACGATGAGTGCTGACCACCAGTGTAAAGTGATTCCCCAAGCACCAGTGTAAAGGTGCATCCTGAGCACCAATAGTGAGCACACTAACCACCTGATCACTGCACTGTGCACTTTATGCTGTGCAATTACATAGTCCTGGTATTTGCTGTCTGACTGCTGCACAGTATGTGCTATGTTGTACAATACATAGTTCTGACTGCTGCACTTCATACTCTACATAGTCCTGACTGTTGCACTCTATACCCTTTGTTGCATGTTACATAGTTCTGATCACTGCACTCTTCATACTACATAATTGTGGCTTTGTACTTTATACTCCATTTTGTACATTACATAGGTTTGACCCCTGCCCTGTATATGCTATGTTGTATGTCACATAGTCCTGACAACTCCACTCTATACGCTGTGGTGTACATTAAATTGTCCCAATCACTCATGTTGTGTTGTATGTTACATAGTTTTGAATGTTATACTCTATATGCTAGATAGTCCTGACCACTGCACTCTATATACTATGATGTATTTGATACAGTTATGACTATTGCACTTTATATGTTATGTTGTGCATTACTTTTGATCTGAATGATGCACTTTATATGCTATGCTGTACATTACATATTCCTAACTGCTGCACTATATACACTATATTGTGCATCATAGACTGCTGCACTGTATACACTATGATGTGCATTACATACCTCGTTACATGTTCATTGTCTCAAGAATTGCTGGTTGCAAAGTAGCTATTAATTAATTTAATGAAGTTCTTCTATGGAGTAAGATCAAAGTGTTAGCTCTCCGTATGTGATGGAAGAATGGAATGATCCTTTGTGCTGCAGTTTATGCTGGTCATTGAGACCTTCACTTGTGTCACAGTAATAAGGCATATTCTGTGGATACACGAACTTACTTATTTCTTTTACACCACTGGCAAGTTCAGTCTGGCAACACCCTATGTTAAAGGAGTTTCCTATTGAAACTAGAAAAAAATTTTGGTTAGGGGGATGCACTGGGGTCCCAGCGTGCATTTTTGGTTGCTGGGCCCCCAGTGCGTCCCAGCACCTTATTAGGAGGAGTAGGCTACCTCCAGGTACACCTGCATGCAATCTATTGACTTCATTAATAAGCTCACACTTGGAGACTCAGATACATAGAGTTAGGACCACACTTTGCAGAGGTGCCTTGGCGCGGCAGTGTGGCTTCTACATATTTTTGGCCAAAAGTTTGTGCAACTAAAACCTCTGATTTTAACGCATACTGTTGACAGGGCTACTTGTTTGGTTGCAGGCTGGCTGGCAGGTTGGGGCTGGGGAATTTTTGTGTTTTGTATAGTTTCCTATTGAGCCCTGGTCTTTTACAACCCTAGCAATGCCCCTGCTGTATGGAGATTTCATTAGAAACAAAGAGAATCTGAAAAAACAGTTCTGTTCTATCTCTCTGACACAAATGCCATAAATACACATTGAATGAAATGCATATCTGTAAAATAAATGTTTTATATTAAAACAATGTAATCATCAAAACTGACCCTTTATATAGAATGTTTATATAAGAGAAAGTAAGGGCCTAAATAATATACATACTGACATCCTGTATATATAGCTAAACTAAGCCTTCTGTCATTATATTACCTTATCATAAGAAATATATTTTAATATTGCTAGCATATCACTAGATAGCAGGTTATCCATCCGATATATCTTCCCACATCCTTCTTCCTGCAAAGTTATATCTGTTTTATCATTCACGCCCCAGAAGATAGATTTCTCATCTAAATCACACAAATTAGGTACTGCACCTCTCTGGTCTCGGTCCCTTAATGAATACATTTAGTAACACAGCAGGTAAACAGATCATATTAATTTCATTTCTCTCAGTACTTACCCAGACACACTGATCATGGCTGGGATCCACAGAGAATATTAAATCTATAACTTGTTCTGTGAGGCTGTTAATGTAAGTATTTTTAATCAAATAGTTTTACCAGGAGTGTGATACCGAGATTTGCTTTTCCAATGCATTGAAATAATACAAATCCTTTGTTTGACAAAATAAATGAATCATTTTTAAATGTTTGGGTATTCAGAAAACCTGCAACTAAATTTGTTCCATCTAATCTATCTATTGAATGTTATTTATTTATGTTTACAATTTATTTTAGTGGACGCCTTGACTTTTTATTTTAACATTTTGTGAATACAGAGCCATTCAGTAATGATGCGTTTAAACTAAGAAATACAAAGACTTTGTATTTATTTATTTCCCTTCCTTCTACAGACATATTCACTCAAAGGCCAGAAAAGTGAACCAGCTACTTCAGAAGCGGCGCTTGAACTACATTAAAAGGATATGCAATTACATCTCCATTTCTACACTTGCTTTGTGTGTTAACTGATTGCCAAGTATGGGCTTAAAGTGAACTGTAGTTAGGCTATCAACATCCAAGTATTAAGATATTCTTAACCATCAGTAAATATGCTTTAAAAGCCCTACCTGACCTCTGTAGCTGCAGGTACTGTGGAGCAATGTAGCCTAAGGGCTTGTTTTACCATGGCTGCTGCTGTGTGCTGTGAAGTGAGCGGTGCGGATGTGTTGTAATGACAAATAACGCTATTTACTTTTCTTTCAATTTGAAATGTCACAAAATCACATTTCATTAACCTTTGGATTGTGGGTTGTGACGTGGTGTACTGCACTGAACAAAAAGTAAAACATGTCCCACTTTTTTAAACACACACCACTGCAGTTTAGTAGGGTCAACTGAACTCATAGGACTTACGGCAAATTGCCTTGTCTATGCGTTGGGACTGTGTTGGGCAAGGCTGCCCAGCACAGCCCAATGCATATGGTGTGAATGGGCCCTCAAAGTTCATAGCAGAGGCGCTACATTTTTCTTTCAGTAGCTTAGCTCGCCCTACTCAAATTGAGAGAAGTGGCTGTGAAAGATGCTGTGAAATTTGAGAATGATCTACTTCACAGTTCCTACAGCTATAGAGGTCATTAAATGGATTGTTTTAAAGATAATGTATGCTTGTTAAGAAAATTCAATAGTTGATAGTACATAGCCTAGTCCAGGGGTCAGCAACCTTAAACACTCAAAGAGCCATTTGGACCCATTTCCCACAGAAAAGAAAACACCAGGAGCCACAAAACCCTTTTGACATCTAAAATGAAGATAACACTGCATATATCGTTTTTTACCGTTATGCTATGTATAGCATGTATATAAGTATATGTGGGCTTAGTAACCCACTGGACCACTGGACCCTGGGCCCACCCAAGAGTGACCCTGCAGAGCACACCATAGATCCTGCACAGCCCATCTGACACTCTCTATGGAGGGCTCTGCAGGGCCTCAGGTGGTCTGGTCGCTGGGGTCCCTTTCCTTGTACCTCCCCCCAACTCCTCTTACCTGCTACTGCTGGGGCCTGGCCTCCTTCACCCCCTCCCCTGTCACCTCTTCCATGCCACCCCTGGTACAGCTGATACTCATCTAAGAGGCCCCCCAGGCTGCCCAGACCCCTCACATGGGTACCGGCCGTACCCCCCTGATGGCGGTGTTCTGTCAAAGTTTGTGACTGCATTACAATCTGTGACCGGTGACGTGGTCACCCATTTTAATGTAATCCCGCCCAGTTTTTTGGCGGTGGAATGTGTGACCGCCAATAGGTCAAGCATTCCAACGCTTTTTCAGCTATTCCAGGGCATATCGGCATCGCAAATCGTATCTGCAGGAGAACCGATCTGCCCTGGAACAGCTGTTCGGTCCTGAAATGTCACTTCTATGCGACACTGTGAGTGCGATCTCACATTCCACCCCACTCACAAAGTCGGATAGAAGTGACATTTAATTTCAGCTGTTCCAGGGCAGATCGATTTTCCTGCACATATGATTTGTGCTGCCGATCTGTACATGATCTTAGGAGAAATGTAGTTTCAAAGCTTTTGATTCAGGAGAAGTAAAACTGGTGGAGTATAACGACAACGCGTTTCGCGTGTCACCACGCTTCCTCAGGTCTAGAGGTGTTCAGTCCCAGGAGGAGCCAGCGGATGCCCCTACAGAACAATGTCAGATATTTGAAAGGATTTTTGGGTTTCAAACTTCGTCCAGACAGTGGAATGAATCAACCAAAACACCAGTGTCTGTATATTCTGGATTCTTATCCTAGCGTTGCACACATGTCTATTGCTTCATTCCAAGAGAGGCCATACTGTCCGGCGGGATATGTTCGGACATACAGCGATGGCCTCTCTTGGAATGAAGCAATAGACATGTGTGCAACGCTAGGATAAGAATCCAGAATATCCCAGATAGCAAGAAATTGTGCTGCAAGTTTGAAAATGACTTGCTAAACTCTTGCAGACTTGCCAAGCTTCACAATTTTGTTGCACAATTACAGCAAGTCTGCATTGCAAGTCTCCAGATCAGCGAGCTTGCAGAGCTCTTGCTAAGATCTGCAGGACTCTTGCTGTAGACTTGCCAAGCAAATTTGCTACAAATTTAAAAAGTGTCAACTAGAACCTGTGCTGCAAGTGTTCTGCAAGTCTACAACTTGCCAGGAATATGTGCAGCAAGTTAACAAAATTACAATTTAACCCCGACACAAGTTTGTGGCAAGTTATCCTTGCTATCTGGGATACAGACACTGGTGTTTTGGGACCAGGGACCAGACAAAGCAAAGTTGTCAAGTTTGCCGACAATTGTTTCAAAAACGAGGAGTCATTGTCCAACCAGGCACGCAAGAAGTCCAAGACCACGGAGACATCCCAAAGATGGGAATAATGAGGAGCAGGAGGCCGAGAAAGGCGGATGCCTCGAAGGAGTCAACAGAGTAAGGCATCCCTGCCAATTGGCAAGTACATAGCCCGCAGAGACAGCGGAGCAAAAGATATTGACCGTACGGTAGGATTTGCCCTCCGCAAAAAGTGCTGACAAATACTGATCACATATGGAGTCATAAAGGGATCGATTTGCCTAGCCAGACACCAATCATCCCATCTGTTCCAGGTGTAATGATAGACACATCAGGTACCCAGAACCCAAGACTCTCGGAGCAAGGAGGGAGCTGTAGGTGATAAGCCCAACAGATTCCAGGAATCTCTCAAACCACAAGAGGAAGACGTTCCTGAAGCACCAGTGGGTGGGGTTTCCCTTCCAAGTCCTGTAAGAGAAGGGAGCTCCAGGGAAGGAGGAGAGGGTACACGCATGACAACTCCAGCAGAGCAGGGAACCAAGGCTGAGCCTGCCAGATCGGAGTGACAAGAAGGATGCTCACCTGCTGAAGGCGAACCTGGTGAATCAAACATGAAATCATTGAAAAGGAAGGGAAGGTGGCCACCTCTGAGTAAAGGCATCCAATGCCCGTGAGAACAGATCGGGAAGCCAACTGAAGAACTGCGGCAGTTGATTAATCCAACAGAAGGCACAGGTCCAGCCAGGAGAAGAGCAATAATTTTCCCTGTTCAGCATCCAGTCGCTGGTAGCCCTCCAAAACCGGAAGAACCAATCCGCCGTGAAATTGTCCACCCCCGGTAGGCATGTGGCAGATGTGCCTGTCTAAACACGTGCCAGTGGTCCTACAGTAGGGTGGACAGATGCTTCGATCGAGCACCCTTTAACGATTGATGTATTGTACTGCAGACACGTTGTCCTTACCCATTAAGGTAGAACAGGTCGAAAGAGCCTTGGAAAAACAAAAAGAATTCGGACAGCCAAGAGCCAGCCAGAAGCGCCAAGCAGTTGTGTAAGAACGATCTACTGGTGTCCAGCGTCCTCCCGTCGCCAAATCCGCACCAGTCGCGCCCCAGCCCCACAGGCTGGCATCAGATTCCTGAACAAAATCTGGCTGAGTACCGAAGATCACCGTCCCATTCCAAGCATCCATGTGTCGAAGCCCCCATGTGAGTTGGACAAGAACGTCGTCTGCCCAGGGACCAATTGATCCTGAGACGGATTGATCCAAAGATCCCTTGTCTTCAAGCACTGTATGGCTCGGTAATAAAGAGGCCCTGAAAAAAATGGCCTGAATGGAGGAAGCAGCAGATATGAAGCTGATGAAGTGCCTGCCGGTGCCGGCAATTTGGCAGCAGAAAGCCGAAGCAAGGAGTTGATCAAATCGATCTCAAAACCGAGAAACTGCACTTTTTGGTATGGAACGATGGAGGACTTCTGAAAAGTTGATGAAACCCAAATCCTGCAACCAACAGATCACCCAAGATGTTTGAGTGTGCAGTCTGTCTGAATTGGCATAGCAAAGAATATCATCCAGATAGACGATAGATCTTAAGCCCTGGGAGCAGAAAAATGCAATCACTGGATTCAGGAGCTTGGCGAAAGCACCAGGAGGCGGAGCTCAGACCAAAGGGAAGGCAGGTGAACTGCCAGAGACGGGACTGCCAGCGAAAAACAGAGAAACACGTGGAAGCTGGGCGTACAGGGACCAGAAGATAGAAGAGGCACCAGCATTGGGAAAAAGGGGCGAGCCGGCCAGCTACAGAAAGATCTGCAGGGAAGAAAGTAAGCAAAGAGGACTTACTGGCAGACGATGGGTAGAGTAGCCCCGGCACAAAATAATCCTCTGGCTGAAGGAAAAGGTGCCCTCTGGGTCAAAAAGTAAGAGGTCAATGGAAGAGGTCTCTGGAGGCCTCAGGAGCCTGGGAAGGAGCCACGGCTGGTGGCACGGCCCCTTTGCTAAATAGCCCTGTGAAAAACACCAGGATGCTGAAAAACTCTTCTGAGGGAATTTTCCACCTTATGAAGAGCTACCCAAAGAATTTGCCATCGTCTGTAGCGCCCAACTCTTTTTCCACCATATCAGACAGGCGGGCATCAATGCGCCGCAGTGCAGTCCGGTGGCGTTCAGTGGAGATAGCAGTGTTTGCATTGCCCAACAGGCAAATAGAGGACTGGATCCAACACAGAATTAAACGAGGATCCAGGGGAGTGCCTTGTGCCAAAGCCTCATCCGCTAGAACAAAGACCGGTGTCATGGGCCCAGAGACATCAAGCAGTTTATCCTGCGCAGCCTTTAAGCCCTTCTCTATACCCTTCCTGGGATCACGACCCTTCTTATTAATGTAGGTGACCAATTCATGTAGGTGACCATGAAACCTTGCCCGGGATAGTGGGTCAAGGGCATTCTGCCTGAAGGCGGTTGCAGACCTCCACATCTAAGGCCTTACGTAGCCAGACCTGCAGGTATCTGGCAATGTGGTCCGGAGGAGTCCACTCCTATGATCTAGGGTGACGGATACATCTGGGGTTAAAAGTGCTTCCCCAGTAGGGTCAAGCACCAAATCGGCATCAGCCGGATCCGTGTATTGCTGGGTAACAGCAAGCTTGATGCTTCGGGGCTCACCCACGTCACTACCCAAGGGTGGTTGGGTTTCCTTATCCTCCTGAGAGGAGTTAAGATGTGCCTCCACCGAGGGGAATGCGAAAGAAAATTGTCCCACCGAAGCAGGGACTGAGATGCGCTTAGCTCGTTTGGCAAGGCACTTGCCTTCGTGCGCTGGTTTACTGGACCCCTTCAAGGGACGTTTGCTCGCGAGAGCCCCCAGATATTTGGGGAAAAAACGAGTCATCAGACTCCGCATCAGAGGAATGGGCAGTACAGACCTGAGGGGGTTCGGAAGTTGTGGAAGGCAAGGCAGTAGCCAGCGCATCTCTAATGGCCACCTGAATCCAGGCCTGCATTTAGGCCGTGGGGATGGTGGGAGTACCAGCGGGGTCCGCCATGATAGAGGTGGAAGTGTAACTGTATGATTATGTGCAATACAGGTGGAAGGCAGGACAAAAACAGCAGAGGGGCTCATCCACAACAGCGGACACAGGCACTGTAGCAAAAACCTGGGGCTCACCCAGCAAACAGAAGGCAACAGGCACCATGGCAACAAAGCACAAGGGCAATATGGTGGGGCTCACCCACCCAACAGAAGGCCCAGGCACAATATAGGAATGCTGGGGCTCACCCAGATTTGAGGAGGTAGAAGGGAGCGTGGTCGGAAGGAGATTCCTTAGAAGTCCCGGCGGAAGCAGAGAAGGGGAAGTGGCTAGAAGAGACCACTGCTCCAACAAAATGGCAGCCACGGCTTACGAGGAGGGAAAATGGTGGCAGAGTCAACGGAGATCCGAAAGAAATTCACGGCTACAACAAAATAGTGTTAAGGCCCGGACCCAAAGCAGCGGCCCTGAGGCTGAGACCTGGAAGTGAGAACAGGCTGCAGGCTGAGTGGGTGGCGGGTGGGGGGATGCTAGGACAAGGTAGGACAGGTACGACCAGAGACAAGGTGTAGAGCAAAGTGCTCATGTCAGCAAGGTACTGGGTGCAGAATCTGCATTGCTGATCAAAGCGCTATAGTGAGATAAGAAGGGGGAGGGGGGACCGCAAGTAAAGAATACAAGAAACAAGTACATAATCACTCTGCAATGGGAAAAAAAAAAGGCAAAGGAATGTGTGACATACAGTACGAGTCACCTACCTGCCATGAGGAGCAGCAAAGAAATTGGGCCTCCTGTCTTACCATAAAATCAGATTGATGCCACCTTTTAGTTCAATCTGAGTTTATTATGTTTTCAAATACATTACGAAAAGGTAAACGTGCAAGTTCACCTTGACAAAAAGAAGCACAAAACATAATACAGACGATAACAAAGGAAAAGTAAGAGCCTGTAGGCCAGTAGGCCTGAGGATAACGTCAACAGGACAGTTAGCAGAGTATAAGTCGTGTCAAAATATCAACATTACAGAACACAATGTTTAGTGAAAATCGTGCATGTCGGCACAGGTTTCGGGTCGCCTGCATCTTCCCCACCCAATGCTCAATGCTAACCGTCCTGGGGTACGAGGACAGGGCAAGAGAGGGACCCCACAGGTGTGTGTTATACGTGTCTCGGGCTGTGGCGCCCATTATGAGGATAACCAGCTTTGTTTGCTCATAACAGGGTTAGGGGGCCAGGGAGATCGTCGAGATACACGACTACACAGATGTCTAGTAGATCCCTGAAGATGTCATTTACGAAACACTGAAACGTAGCGGGGGCGTTGCTTAACCCAAAAGGCATGACCCGGTATTCAAACAGCCCATATCGGGTCCTGAAGGCAGTCTTCCACTCATCCCCGGCCCTCATGCGGACCAAGTTGTACGCCCCCTTCAGGTCTAATTTGGTGAAGATCTTAGCTGTCTGCAACCGTTCGATGAGTTCTGGGATGAGTGGTAGGGGGTAGCGGTTTTTCACGGTTATTGCATTAAGTGCTCTATAGTCGATGATGGTTCGGATGGTGTTGTCCTTGTTGCGGACAAAGAATAATCCAGCTCCAGCGGGAGAGGTCGAGGATCGGATGAACCCTTTTTTGAGATTTTCTTCTAGATATGATTTGAGATGGTTCAGTTCTGGCTGGGAAAGGGGGTATATACGCCCCACAGGAATACAGCTGCCAGGGAGTAGATCGATAGGGCAGTCGTATGGTCGGTGGGGAGGAAGTGTGTCTGCCATCTGTGTGCTGAAAACATCCTCGAATTCACGGTAGTGATGGGGTAGTCCGTCTGGGTTGATGTGCATTATAGACGATATTGGATAACAGGTTTCTTTACAATAACTAGAGTCCAATCGTAACTTGTTTACAGCCCAGGAGATGGTTGGTTGGTGGAGTCTTAACCAGGGAAGACCCAGTATAACCGGAAAGATGGGAGACGGAATTATGTCAAAGGTGGTGCATTCCCTGTGGTTGTCCGAGTATCACAGTTCCAGTCAGGGCAGGGGGAAAAGTCGGGTTCCCGAATAGAGTCGTCATCGGGCCAACATAGGCTGACAAGGCGTGTTTAGAGACACAGCCGTCCCACAGTTTCAGGACATGGACTGTCAGTAGGGGTAGGGAGGAATGCAGCGGTCTGGATCTAGGGGATATCCAAGGTAGTGCCATTAAATCACCCTCTGTGAGGGTCTCTTCCAGTCCAACCCGCTGTTTCTCTCCACCCTTGTGGAACCAGTCAACTATGCCGGTCAGAACAGCTGAAGCGTGGTAAAGAAAAAACCCCCCCCCCCCCTGTCATGGCTGCCACCTTTTATTAAAGGAAACATGTCATGAGAAAACATGAATAGTGTAATCACTGACCGTTCTTCTGAAAATGTTAGCTGCCTGGCTGACATCTTGACCCTTTTTCAGTAGTACTCGAGTCACTAACCAAGGAAAGGATAGATACAAGCATGCCTGACTTTTTTCCAATTTTCTATATCTTCCTACTTTACTCAATTAATGCCGCAGACAGTATTGAAGCCAGGGTGTCAGACAGCTAACACTTTCAAAAGGGAATCAGCAATGACAGGTTAACATAAAGCTTCCATGTTAAAAAACAAAAAAACAAACATAGATGTCTCATGTGGTCAGAAGGCGTGGTTCTATTATCAGTATGTTGGCTACAGAGAAAAGTTTTAACTCCTGTTTCGACTCATTACTTGTGTGTGTAACGTGTTTCCCTAATAAAGGTGACAACAATATTTATTTCTTAGACAAATATATACTGTATCCATGTATTGTGATGAAAGGTTCTCATTGATACTGAAATAGATTACAGGATAAGGAGGCCATGCTACTCTGTCCCCAATAGAAACTATGAATTGAAATGTCAGTGTTGAATTTGATTACTACAGTTTACCAAGACTAACATAACAATTATTACTATCGCATTTCATTGCCCATGCAATATAATTACACGTTATTCTTACCATGCATAGCTAATTTCTCTGAATGGAGAGAACAGTCATGGATTGGTTGGAAATGGTTGCCTGCCCAAGGCTGCCATCTGCTGGTAACATCGCAATAAAACAGCAACATTGTCCAATATAAAACGTTACACAAAAGGCAATCTTATGTTTCACACTAATAACAATTCTGTAAAGCATCTGTACTACAATGGGATGTTGTGGTTGTGAATGTGGTTAAAAACAGTATATCTCATAAACAGATAATCCCTGGACAGAGTCTAACAATGAAATAAAGGGCACTAGTTTAAGGTACACCTCAAAGCCTTGCAATGCCTGCAGAGAGCACAGCCTGCTGGCTCAGGGCTTCAATTTTCTATTCAGACATTACTGTAGTGCTCCAAACAATGTTTTGTCACATCTGGGAACCACTTTTTTTTTTTTACTGGTTTGTAATGCAGGAGAGCTGTTCCCTAACACGTCCATTGTAGGCTCATGGGTGTTTTATCACTCAGTTGACATGTAAGTTTTGTTTCGTCCTGAATAGAAATTCGGACACATTTCTTTAACTTCGGACATTCGGATGCATCCAAATTCAAACAAATCAGATTTTTTTTCCCAAAAGAATTTCATCTGAATTGTCAGCTCTAATGACCAGTACTGACAAAGATGACCAGTATAGACTAAGATGACCAGTATAGACTTTTCACGGATCAGGGCTCACGGGAATGAACTGGAGTCAGGTATGTGGACCCTTTCCACTACACTGGCAGGGACACTTCAGCTGGCCATATACCTTACAATTATCTGCAGATTTTGCTGCCCTGAGTTTAAATAGAGACAGGAAGAGGGAGGATCCACAGGATTGGCCACACGCGGACTGCACCGATGGGCCAAGAAGCTGTATAAGAAACAGCAGGAGAAGTCGGCCGACGCCTAAAGCTGCCAGACTGGTGCGAGTCAGGTTCAGAGCAAATGCCTGGAGGACTACAAGCACCAGCCCAGCATGCCTGCAGAACCAGGGGTAAGAGGTATGTATATGCTTGTAGAACTACAAGTAACAGCTCAGCTGCAAGTCTGCAGCTGAACAGTGACAGGACTAAAGTGACCACCAGTACAGATTAAGACGACAGGTATGGACTAAGTGGACTAGTATGGTCTAAGATCACCAGTACCTCCTTGCCGTGGTTTTCGGGGTCCCCTGCTCTTTTGAGGGACCCGGGACCATGGCAAAGTTCAGGATGGAGAGCGGGGAGCAGAGCAGAGAATGTACGTTCTTCGCTCTGCTCTGTGTAAACACTTGCAGCCTTCCCATCTCAGCTGTCACAGGAGAGCCAGCACAGTGCTGTGCTCAAACTGGATTGTATTGGAGGTGACATGTTCAATAAAGAGACCTGTCACTGGAACTGTTGTCCATATTTGAAGATTTGCCCTCGGTTCCTGTTCTGGTATCAACTACAAATTTTAGATTTTCACTCGCTTTCAATCCCAGTTGCAAAACGTTTTGCCTTCAGATATACTTCAGATATACTTTAAAAACATCAATCAGTGAGACATGAGTTTGTCCTCAAACAAGCCTTTGATATACCTGGACAATGTGTCCAGGTATAGGGAGGGAGTTAGCAGGGGATGATTTGAGTACTCTCCATACTCTCCTTTTCTATTACACACAGATCAGTGCCCATTATTTTCAATTTGGTATATCTTTGTTGTAAATAATATTTCCTGCTCTCAGAGGTTCTCATTAAAATTAGCATGTGCTGTGTTTACTAAATGCAGCCTAACACATATTAGCATAGCAGGCACCATAAGTTGCCTGCTTCACCAGTCCAGCGCTTTAACACCCTAAAATAGTCAAAGTTGGTGACTATCCTTAAAACAGAAATAGTTGACCTTCTAGATTTTTTTTTCAAGTCTATGGTACGTAGTTGGAGCAGGCCCCAACGATGATTTACGAAATGATCGGAGATATCACTGTTGATTACATCACAGTTCTGGACACTATGGGGTCTATTCACAAAGCTGCCGAGGGCAGCCGAGTGAATGACCGATCAGAAGTGAAGTGAGCCGAACACTGTTCGGCTATTCACTTCAGGCTGGTACGGCTGATTTCAGCCGATATACGGCTGAAATCAGCCGTACATCGGCTTGCTTCGTGTGGCTTCGGATCAGCCGAACATGCTGAGCATGTTCGGCTGATCCGAAGCCACACGAAGCAAGCCGATGTACGGCTGATTTCAGCCGATATACGGCTGAAATCAGCCGTACATCGGCTTGCTTCGTGTGGCTTCGGATCAGCCGAACATGCTGAGCATGTTCGGCTGATCCGAAGCCACACGAAGCAAGCCGATGTACGGCTGATTTCAGCCGATATACGGCTGAAATCAGCCGTACATCGGCTTGCTTCGTGTGGCTTCGGATCAGCCGAACATGCTGAGCATGTTCGGCTGATCCGAAGCCACACGAAGCAAGCCGATGTACGGCTGATTTCAGCCGATATACGGCTGAAATCAGCCGTACATCGGCTTGCTTCGTGTGGCTTCGGATCAGCCGAACATGCTGAGCATGTTCGGCTGATCCGAAGCCACACGAAGCAAGCCGATGTACGGCTGATTTCAGCCGATATACGGCTGAAATCAGCCGTACATCGGCTTGCTTCGTGTGGCTTCGGATCAGCCGAACATGCTGAGCATGTTCGGCTGATCCGAAGCCACACGAAGCAAGCCGATGTACGGCTGATTTCAGCCGATATACGGCTGAAATCAGCCGTACATCGGCTTGCTTCGTGTGGCTTCGGATCAGCCGAACATGCTGAGCATGTTCGGCTGATCCGAAGCCACACGAAGCAAGCCGATGTACGGCTGATTTCAGCCGATATACGGCTGAAATCAGCCGTACATCGGCTTGCTTCGTGTGGCTTCGGATCAGCCGAACATGCTGAGCATGTTCGGCTGATCCGAAGCCACACGAAGCAAGCCGATGTACGGCTGATTTCAGCCGATATACGGCTGAAATCAGCCGTACCAGCCTGAAGTGAATAGCCGAACAGTGTTCGGCTCACTTCACTTCTGATCGGTCATTCACTCGGCTGCCCTCGGCAGCTTTGTGAATAGACCCCTATGATGCATTATGATGGCGTCTTATGTGGTTAAGAAAGTGCAGCTGTCCAGTTGGGAGGCTCAGCCTCCATCTATAAACAACAAACCATCTCTAGGTCACCAATATGACCTGCATAATTTCCAAATACTGCACTCTGCAGCAAGGGAATATCATTACAGCAGACATACAGTATTGTCACTTTAATGTCCTCCATACCAACATTCCTTTTTTAATATGTTGTATCAAATATTAAACATGAGATCTAAACCGTTGCTAAAATAAACTGGTCTTAATAGTCAGTTTCGAACTTTGGTGAGGCAAGTGTATTATGTGACACATTATGAAATATTTTTTATTAGGTTAAACATGGGCTCATTTATCAAATATAAATGGATAAACCATTTTGAGATTTTATTTTTGATCAGCCAATTACATTTCTTCTTTCATTTTCAAGCCTGGAATAAAAATTGACAGCTAACAATTACTATGATACCTCCCAACATGTTTAAATAAACCCAAAGGCAAGTTTAATTTATGAAAACTACACTGACTCTGGCCTGCTCCTCCCTATGATGGACAGCCTCAATAACCAATAGATAGGTGCATGGGGTTGGAGGTCAGAGCCAGTAATCGCATTTGCTGGTTGCTAATTGAACATTGTAAACAACTAAAACCAATGTGCAGGCACCTAGAGATGACTACAGTTAAATGTAAGTGCTATTTTAATAAATACACATTCTCCACATGTGTACTTTAAGTTGTTCCACATCCTAATTTGCGTAGGTTTATGTTTATAAAGGGGTGAATGTGACGTTCATCAAACCTTCCCTGCAGGTGAATAAATCACTAATTTTAAATGCATGCACCAGCTGGTTTGGAGGATGTCACATACATTGCTTTATAAATGTGCCCCTTAAAAACCAATGATATATTCAGAATTCAACCAAATAACATTTTGCCCTTCTACACTTCACATTTAGGGAAGTACAGCAGCATAGAAATGTTGCTTTGCAGATATGATCAGCAAATTGCCTTTTAACTAGCATACCTTGTGGACAATGTAAATGCTGGTGTCATGCATATTAGGTCATTGCAGCACCCGATCTTTCAAGGTCATTGTGCTATATAAAGTGAGGCTACACTGGTTTCATTTTTAATTAGATATGAAATAATTCAGTTGACCTCCAGAAATATTTATGGAGGGCATGCCGTCAGGTATTCAGACTTGTCACCCCCTACAAAACATATAGCAAAAATACAACCAAAGAGAAAGACAGTGGGGTTTCGGTGTGAGTCGCACAAGTTGGAAACACTGCTAATCACAATGTAGAGATAATATTTTACAATATTTTGTTTACACACGTGATAAAATTAATTGCTGCTAAAAACATAGTAAATCAAAAGTGTCCTACAGGTAGGCAGTACAGTCCCACATTAGTCAGCAACAACCCCCCTTTGCAACCGAATGTATACAAGTAAAGTACAAACCGCTGGAAGATGCTGACGAATGACTTTGCCTCTTAATGCATTTCGCCTTTACGGTCTTCCTCAGGAGGGGGACTTGGGGTAAACTTTTTATCCCATAGTTCTCTTAAGGGTCACGGGAGGACATATTCTAACCTCCTCCCATGACCAAAAGCTTAGCGTATAGCAAGCTACAGCTCGCTATATACTGAGAGCGCCGCTGCCAAGACAGATCTTGACAAAACTGTCAAGATACACCCAGCTGGGTGAGTGACAGCTGGCTCTGCCTATCTTGAGGCAGAGCCAGCTGTGCCCGCTCCTTCCCCCGTCTGTTACTCCAGCAGCACTGGAAGATCGGAGAGGGGAGAGGGGGAATCCCTGTGGAGAGTGGTGACTGACAGTCACCGCATTCTGCAGGGAGATGATCAAAAAGTGACTGAAAAATCACTTACCTTATAGTTCTCCTTTAATGCCTAATGGTGGAACAGCTAATCAGCATACAAAAAATTTTCACATCGCATCTAGGACATTAGAGTAACAACATAACATATCAACATGTATATTGAAAGTTCCCCTGCCCATGCTGCGGACACAGAGACGACCCCCAAAGCCTAATGTCCATCACCCCCCTCCTCCCCCTCCATAAAATGGGGAGGGCCGGGACCACAGTAGGGGCAAAGCACCATTCAAAAAACTCCAAAGTATGGCACAGCACGTGATCTAAAAAGATGTACAACCAACCAACAATAGATCAAATTAGGTAAGATCAGACTTTGGTGAAAATATATATAAATATATAGAAAGTGTGCTTCAAAAGCCTATAGGGAACACATGAACTGATTACAAGGCTGCGCATATAAATTGTTATACTGGTAAATACACCCCTAAATGAAAAGTAGTATAGTTTAATTTTTACATTGTTCTTTCATCACCAATCTGACTGTACCTTTTATTCTCCAATATTGCAGTTTAAGAATAAATTGGAAAATTAAAACAGATGTGTAAAAAAAAAATTGTATTGGGAAAACATAGTGACCAATTGATGATATTCAAGAGACATGGTGTGTTGGCAACAATGCATTATCCAGTGTCTTTAGCTACTAATAGAGAATGTTCAGGATCAGAGAAAAACCACAAGGGGCACATTTTACTTACCCCAGATTTTTCCAGCACTATAACATGCATATGATAGATTGACTAAGCTACAGAAAATTGGGTCAATCACCCAAGCTGGCATTAATTATTTACTTGATCTGCCAAGACTCATGCTAAGTAGCATGTGCATATTCCTTCAGATTGATGGATTTTTTCTGTTTATTGTCCACTATACAGTATGTCCCTCCTTTTCCTCTCTCTCTATAGCTTCACAAAGTTCTACTTCCCCTCTTCAGTCTCTCTCTGTGTTAGAGATGCACCGAAATGAAAATTTTAAAACCGAAATGAAAAACAAAACGTCGAGCCGAAACCAAAAAATGTTTCTAACTTTTTCAAATATTTTATTTTTTTGTTTATTTTTATTAAATATTTTTTACTTTACTTTTAGGGGCTTTGGGGAAATATTAGGGATCTAAACAGACCCGTGATATTTATCTTTTAAAATAGAAAAAGAGAATGAGAACCATGGGCTGACTGGCAACTTTTAGCCCAGGGGGCAAGTACAACCCAGAGGCCCATGGTGCAGCAACGTGGCCCCCCTCCCGCTCTGCCTCAACATTACACAACAATGCATAATACCATCAGCTATAGCGGACCATAAATCCCAGCAATAATGACTACCAACAGCTATAGAGAACTACAATTCCCAGCATTACCATTATACAGCAATGCAGAACAGCATCAGCTATAGAGGACTACAAATCCCAGCAATACATATTACAGCAATGCAGAATAATATGAAGCTACATACTCTGTTGCTCTGGATTCTTCGCCTGATGTCTTCAGGGTCTCAGGTGGGCTGTGCGAGCTCTCACCAGGGGTCCAGAGAGTTTCATGGGTGCGTGTGTGTGCAGCAGACGTGGCTCCCTAATTAGGCTCTCAGGTAGCCAATGCGGACTGTCGGGTAGTCAGTGCGGGCTCTCTGCTGGTCAGTGCGGGATCTGTGGTGGCCAGTGGGGACTCCCTAATAATTAGTGGTGGCTCCCAGGTGGGTAGTGGGGGCTCCACTATGGCCAGTGGGGGCTCCCTGGTGGTTAGTCGGGGCTCTGTGGTAACCAGTGGAGGCTCCCTGGTGGTTAGTGGGGAATCCCTGGTGGTTAGTGGGGGATCATTGGTGTAGGGTGACCATTCATCTAGAGCTGCAGCTAACGATTATTTTCAAAATCGATTAGTTAGCCGATTATTAAGTTACATTAACCGGTTAATCGGCATAAAAACAAATGGCTCCAGTGATGGACTATTAGTTTGTATTGAGATTGTAATTCATCACAGGAGCAAGCTTGGAGTGGTGGAAACAAGAAAAAAAAGTGTGGTGTGCAATATAGTGAAATGGAAAGTGTAAAATTATACAGCAATCAATGCAAAATGGCATCGGCTATAGAGGACTACAAATCCCAGCAATAGTACATTATAGCTGGGGGTATTCCACATTGCGCTGTATAATGTGTTATTGCTGGGATTTGTTGTGCTCCTCTATAGCTGGTGGTATTCCGCATTGCGCTGTATAACGTATTATTGCTGGGATTTGTAGTCCCCTATACAGCGCAATGCAGAATACCACCAGCTATAGAGGAATACAACAAATCCCAGCAATACATTATACAAACAGTGTATAATGTATTGCTGGGATTTGTCTTCCTTTATAGCTGATAGCAGAATTTAATAAAAAGTGCTTTACTTCTTGCACACATCATCGAGTGCTGGTGACTTCTATTATGGACTATAAACCAAGAACTTAAAGGAGAACTATGGGGTCAGTGTTTTTCCCCATAGTTCTCCTTAGGGTAACGGGAGGACACAAACAACTAGCGTCCTCCCGTTACCCTAAGCTCAGTCTACCGCGAGCTACAGCTGACGGTATACTGAGACGCCGGAGCGGATGCCGACTTAGACGTCGGGATCCGCCCAGCTGCGTGAGTGACAGCTGGCTCTGCCTATCTAGAGGCAGAGCCAGCTGTACCCGCCCCCTCCCCCGTCCGTTCCGCCAGTCAGCCTGTATGTGTTCGCTCACCTCCCGATCTACTGAGCCGACCTGTGACAGTCTCATTGTCACAGGTTGGCTAGAACTATGAGGTGAGTGGAAATCACTCATCTCATAGTTTTCCTTTAATCTCCTGTATGATGCAATACAGACTGTTACTCACTGAGTCTGGGTGCTAGCCCTCTCATATGAGGAGTATGATGCAATACCACTTGCTATAAACTAAAAGGACTGTTGCTTGATAATTCCATAACCCTGTATGAAGTAATACAGATTGTTTATACTTACCCATACATTATACTTGCATAATCCCATTACATGCCCACATGTGTTTACATTGTGTACTTCTGAGAGCCACCTAATTAGCTGACTGCATATAGTTCCTTGAAGCTCAGAGACGCACAGGAAGAAGTGCCTGCCCGCAGCTGTGGCTCATACCAAAGTAAAAAATAATAATTAAAATGATAAAAAGTAGAAGATAGTAAGATTAAAAAAATTAAGAAATTAACAAATTATGAGAAAAAAAATAACATATTATATACAATTATATACAAATAAAAAAGTGAAAGCGAATCAGATAAATAAAAATGTAAAAAAGTAAAAAAAAAACGTGTGTGTGTTTGGGTGCAAAAATGCTCTTTCGCCTGTGTAGGCAAAAATCCTTGCACCAGCCCTGTCTGGAGTTAACAGTAGGCATTTTATAATTTTATAATTCCTTATACAATTGTATAATGCCCAAGGATCTAACGGGTTCTGAAAGCCTCCATCTTTAATAATTCAAGTTAATCTATAAAGGGTAACTCCAAACTTTCCAGATTAATTGATGGCTAACATAGTACAAGACTCCTTCTGTACATCCATACTTCCTTCGGTACTTCCAAGGTGCATATATGTGTATTAATGTACTATGGGTGCTCTATTTGTTAGGCTTTTATTTGTTTCACAATAATATAACTATATAAAAAACACACAGTAGACACCACACATTGGCTCATGTATTGAGCCCACGCTCGGCAATGTAGGTGTTGCTTTAAATGTAACCAGTTTAGCAAGTGATTGATCTGCATTATCTGAAGGATACAGCAAGTAGGAGATGCCTGGAGGAGATATGCAGATCTTGTCCCTTCACACTCCCTCCCCTAAGGACTGATTACCACATGTGCATGTCCTTCACAATGGAAAGAGTTCACCGAAGTCCATGCTACATTTTTTGATGACTACAAGATTTCTAAACATTTATTAGTATAACCACACACCCTTGTCATCCACCAACATGACTCATACTGTGGAATTGTGGAGACTATGTTGTCACTGTGTCTTTAAGGTAGGCTTCAACTTATCTTACAGCTCATTGCTGACATTTCCAAAACTTAATAGAAATCCCATGCATGTTTGCTTTGTTTTTGTTTCCATTGGCTGCAATGATCTTGAATAACTTTTTTCAAAATTAAAAAAAAACTTTAAGCTATCTTAACAATCATCCATAAGATATTATAAAGAAAAAGGTGAACAGTATTAAAAAAAAAAAAGAAAATGCAAATTCTTTATGATACACCGTGCTTTAGCAAAGTAAATGTCATCCAGGTAACCATTGTCCTTCCTTCTGGAGGGGGGCTACTTTTGTTCCTCATGGTCCCTGTGTGTGTTGTAAAGTACGAAGCTCGGTCCTGTGATGGACTACAATCTCATGTTTAGTTTAGTAATTTGTACTATGATTGCAGTCTATCACAGGAGCAAGCTTGGAGCGGTGGCTACTCTACAACACACACAGGACCATTGGGAAAATAAGTAGCCCCCCTCCAGAAGGAAGGACAGTGTCAGCACCAATTCAGAGATGATTTGAGGATCCATAGCTGAGTGATACACAAATAAGATACATTTTGGTAATAGTTTAGGTACTTGAATGTATTTTTAAGATTTAACTCCTGAGTGTAGTGTCACTTTAAGGGCCAGTTCACACCGCATCCAGTGTGTTCCAGCACGCATTCATTTTTGTGATCACACTGCAGGTGGGAGGCGTGGCTGTGGTGTCATTGACATGCATGGTACCACCACGCCACCTACCCCCCCCCCCCAAAAGCGCGGGGGCCTTTTTTTAG
>NW_017306570.1:1360055-1390649 GCF_000935625.1 Nanorana parkeri
CATGAGGGTCCCCCCCCCCCACCCCCCCCCCCCCCCCCAGAACGCGGGAGGCTTTTATTATGCGATCCAGTGCCGGAACACACTGTATGTGGTGTGAACCGGCCCTCGGGCTCAGCTTCAACCAAAGCTTTCTTGTTTTAGCTGTGTATGGCATTTGGAAGGGTTACATATGTATTGCTGTGTCCCCATTGGGAGCATTTCGCATCACCTCCTATTCCAGAGATCTGCAATAAAAACTTGACAGAGGTTCTAACCTCTGCCTAATCAAAAATGTATTCAATGCTATGTGCCCTGAGAACTTCTAAAAGTATGACTTTGGTTTCTCATTAAAAAACAAAAACAAATGTGCTGTTGTACTTATTTATATAGCACTGACAGTTTACACAGTTGCACATTAGCTCTCAAGGAGCTTACAATCTAAGGTCCCTATTTCGCATGCATTCATGTGAGATAGGGACCTTAGATTGGGGCTAATTTAGACAGGAGCCGATCAACCTTCCAGCGTGTCTTTGGCATGTGGGAGGAAACTGGAGTACCCAGAGGAAACCCATGCAAGCACATGGAGAATATGCAAACTCCTTGCAGATAGTGACCTAGGCGGGATTCGAACCAGGGACCCATAGTGTTGCAAGGCAGAATCACTACCCATTGTATAGTGGGTAAGTGCATCTGCACTTACTGTTTTCCCTTAGGCCTGGTTCACACCTGGACGTTTTGTAGCGCGTTCAACGCTCTACAAAACGCTCAAACATCTAAATCCCATGGTTTTCTATGGGTCTGGTTCACACCTTGCCGTATTTCAGCCCGTCTGAACGTGCTACAAAGCGGCCTACGCCAGAAAAAATACTTGAGCTTCTTTGCGGCGTATTGGGGCGTTTTGTAGCGCGTTCGCGGCCATAGACTTCGATGTGAACGGGCTGAAATGAGTGTTTGCGCGCTTTCGTACCTAAAATCGCGCGTAAAACGCGCGTTCCGCACATGGCTACAGACCACTCCCTTCTGCAGACAAGTTGTTGGGCGACCAAGAAGCAGAAAAAATGGAGGAATCAGCAGCATGTGGCTTGCTAGATACCGAGGCGTTCATACGCCTAGTGCAGGCGAAACCCTGTCTCTTTGACATGAGGCATGCCAATTATAAAAACAGGCGAATAAGGCAACGTGCATGGGAAGAAATTGGAGCAATGACATGGCCTGATTGGGAAAGTTTCACCAAGCAAGTGAAAGAAGTAAAAGGTACATGTCAGCAGTGTTTGGTGGTGTGTGGTATTTTTTCATGCAGAATGCATGCAGTGTTCATTGTTTTTATGTGACTTGCGTGCAGTCTTTGCGTGTAACATGCGTGCATGTTTGGTATGTTTTCATGCAGAATGCATGCAGTGTGTTAATGTGACATGTGTGCAGTGTGTTAATGTGACATGCGTGCAGTGTTTTAATGTCACATGCATGCAGTGTGTTGATGTCACATGCGTGCAGTGTTTTCATGTCACATGCGTGCTGTGTTTTCATGCAGAATGCATGCAGTGTTTTCATGTCACATGCGTGCAGTTTATTCATGTCACATGCGTGCAGTGTTTTAATATCACATGCGTGCAGTGTGTTAATGTGACATGCGTGCAGTGTTTTAATGTCACATGCGTGCAGTGTTTTAATGTCACAAATGCGTGCAGTGTTTTCATGCAGAATGCATGCAGTGTTTTCATGCCACATGCGTGCAGTTTATTCATGTGATTTGCGTGCAGGCTGTTCGTGTAACATGCGTGCATGTGTGGTATGTTTTAATGCAGAATGCATGCAGTGTGTTAATCTGACATGTGTGCAGTGTTTTAATGTCACATGCGTGCAGTGTTTTAATGTGCCATATGTACATGCTATGCGATGCGTTTCAACATGATAAAAAAACCAATGCTCAAATATTTCGTATAATCAAATGTATTGGTAGCAGCACAAGAAAAAAAGGTATTTTTATTTTTGTAGGGGAATCAAGACTGAATCGCTTGCATTTGCCATGACACCTCCCCCTCAGGTGACATGAAGTATGCAGCAAATTCGTCACGAATGCTGCCACCATTCGTTGTTCCCCAGCTGCCGCTCCATTGACTACTCTCCATGCAATGCGCCAATGAATCTTCAAAATTAAAGCCATCTCTGCAACGCACAAAATTGTGAAGGGCACAAGCTGCCTTCACCGCAGAGATGGCGTTTTCAATTTTGAGATTTATTGGCGAGTGCAGGAAGCGCCATTTATTGGAGAGTATGCCAAAGGCACACTCCACAACCCTGCGTGCTCTGGTGAGCCTATAATTGTAGACCCTCTTCTCCAGGCTGAGTCCACGACTGGAGTAGGGCCTTATTAAATGCTCACCAAGAGCAAATGCCTCATCTCCTACAAATACAAAAGGCATTGCAGGTTGATTGGTGCCAGGCAGCGCAGTGTTCCCCGGGAGGTCAAGATCCCCGTGGCGCAGCATGAGTCCAAAGTCAGAATGGGCAAATACCGCCGAGTCTGAGCTGCTGCCGTAGGATCCCACGTCAATATAGCGGAAGCAGTAGTTTGCATCTGCTATCGCAAAGAGAACGACAGGAAAAACATTTTTATAGTTGAAAAATCTACTGCCACTCCCAATCGGTTTGAGGATGCGAATATGTTTTCCGTCTATGGCTCCCACACAGTTCGGAAAATTACATGACGTGGCAAACACTCCGGAAATTTGCACCCACTCCTCCTTGGTGGGTTTTGACATGACCACATCATGCAGGACCTCCCATATCGCACAGCAGGTTTCCTTTATCAACTTGCTAGCAGTAGATTTCCCAATCATGAATGAGTAGTGTAGATTTGCCAAGGACTGTCTGTAGAATGTGCTCTGCTTTGGGGGTGCCTTAAATTACTGATGAACAACTGAATCTTAAATAAGTGTTGGGTTTATTTACAAATAGGGATATACATACATTCCAATTACAATTAAGGGAATTGGAAGGGATAGATTAGGATACTACAGCTAGCTACACCATTCTCTCACTCTCAGTCACACATGCCATGGGTTTTTCTCTGCTCTCAGGACACGCCTCTCCAGCAGGTCTCAGCGAATCACATTCTTGATTGCAGAGTTCAGAAAGACTTGTCTTGTCCAAAGGTCTTGCTGGTCAGCTAGATTAGTGTCACACAGGAAGAAGGTTCCATCATATGCCCCTGCCCCCATCCCAGCATATATGCCTTGCTGACACAGGTGTGGGCAGTAAATACCAGCAGGGGGTCAGGCTTGCCCCAGGACATGACCGTCCTGGCAGATCTTCATTCCTCAGTGTCCAGCCCCAAGTACCCTTTGATGGTCCTCATTTACATATCAGCCACCTGCTGATTCCATTCAAGATATCAAGGAACCTTCCATCAAAGCTGTATCATAGATGTCATTTTTTTTACGTTCCAACACTGTCCAGTCGCTAAATCCTAGAAAATGAAAGATAAAAGCAATAATTTAATTAGTTCATGTTTTACATTTTGTTTCCACAGTCAATATAATTAAAACAAAATGGAAGAGCATCAAGGACGCCTTTACGCGCCACCGAAGAAAGCAGCGGGAGTACCGCAGTGGCTCGGCTGCCATTGCCCCATACCACAACATACATGCGGAGCAGCTGTCATATCTGATTCCATGTCTTGAAATGCGTAGGTAAGTCATGAATATAGTCTGAATATAGTCTTATCTAACATGCATAGAATAATATAGAGCAAATACTTATGTATTGTTTATTGCTCTGTGCTTTACAGCACCGACAGTAGCTGGGAGCCTACTGAGAGGCCTGAAGAGGACGAGGTGGAATCGCCCACAGTACCCACTGAGCCGTCCTTCTCTCCCGGACCACAGAGCCCACCCCCACCAAGCAGCACACCACCACCAGCACCGGCGACACCAACCCCGTCTGCCCCACCATCCAGGGCCACTGTACGCAGGCGTACAGTGCTCAGGCCCCGACGCCAGAGAATGGAAAGAGAGGAGGACAGGCTAATTGAGGTCCTGGACTCTATGGCGCATCCTGTCCCCAGGTTTTCAAGCGAGGCATATTTCCTGCTTAGCTTGGAGGACAAACTGAAAATGGTGCCTTTAAGAAGACAGACGGAAATACGGGAAGCAATCACCAGAGTCATTGACTATGCTATTTTCCCGGAAGACTCTACACCACATGCCACTGCACCCATACCTGCCCCACCCATTCGACATCCACTTCAACATGTCTAACACATGCACACACACGCTTTACAAGCATACCCACACACACCCATGCAGCATCAGCACCACCCAGAAACATGGCACCCACGCCCACATTCCCCATATGTTTATCCCTCCACCAGCCTGGCACATAGGTCCACCACCAACACACAAATACCAGCTGGCTATTCCACACGTGGAATGAGGGAGGACATGCAGGTGGACGAGCCTAACTCTGCGCTCCCAAATTATCAAAATTTATAAATTTGGCCTTGAAAATCCCGTAGTTCCATGTTCGATTATAGGCACTGTTTTCAGTTTTTTTTCTCCTGCCCGGTTGAGCAGGAAAAATTAAGTTTGCCTTTGTCTGATGGTATTTTTATATAGTAAAATTTTAAGAGAATTTAACAATGAGTTTGTGTGGTTTTTTTAGGGTTTAAGATGAAGGTTTAAAATCTTTTTAGGATTTTGTTATATAAAAGGTTGGGTTAAACATATGGAGGAGGTTCACACATGCCATACGTCAACATGCATATCGCAAAGACACCTAGGTTAGAAGAGCACAACGCACAGGGCACAACAACACAACTGCACAGGTCACAACAGCAAAGGGCACAACACGCAGAGCATTAATATACAATTCCATATAAATAGCACTCGAAAACATATTATAATTTAGTTACATGTGAGAGTGTATATAAGAAATTGGTGATTGATATGCACTAATTTATAAATTAGTACACATAAATAACTAATTTCATACCTAGACCCGCAGAAAATCACAGAGAGCACACATTTAATCATATCTAACTCATTTTATGCTTCTTTACGCCAATGTTTGATTGGTCTATAATTCAACAAAGGAGTGATGTAGTGAACTTACCGCAAAGTAATGATCAATCTTTCCGGCGGAGGAATGCTGTCTCTCATGAATGTGTCCTGACGCTCCAACTGGACAGACAACATTCCGAGCAGCTCATCAAAACTGTAATATGCTGTATATAAAGGTTGGTGGTCAATACTAGCAATTAGCAATAAACATACATGAAAGACAAATACATATATTCCAGTAAAATCGATGATGCCACTATTACATGGGACACAACAACAATAAGCACTAACAATTGTTTATGTACTAACCTATTTATGGACATGCGGGTATAGGTAAAGAACTTCTCCTCATGTCCACGGAGTGTTTCGTACATGACCCAAAACTGGCCTCTTTCTTCTCAGTTCGCTAACACTGGATGGACCCAGAACCGTCACCTGCTTACTCTGCTTCTCCTGAATCGTATAAGGCGCACTGCTGCAACGACTGCTGCAGTCCGTCTTCGTTTCCCAAGCTCCATAACCAATGAAGAAGCAATGAAAAAGCTCACTCTCCTCTGTAGTCTGCACACACCACACGGTCCTTTGCATACAAGAAAAGGAAATGCTGCGTCTCAGGAAGTCTTTTTCATTGGATGCTTAGGAAAGACCGGAATTTTGTTTAATTGGACACCTCCTGTAGTCGCTAAAAACGCTCAAAAACGCGCGTACGTCGCGCATTTTTTCATATGCAAAAACGCTTCTTAAAACGCGCAAAAAATACCGGGGGAAAACGCGCGTACAACGCGCATACACAAAACGTGTGAACCAGGCCTTAGTTCCCCTGCAAAATCTCACAAAGTCCACCTAATGTAGCTTTCTGTGATAGGGGGACAACCCTGCTGCACTGCAACTAAATTCAGAGCAGTGCTGTCCCTCCTGTAGGCTGCGCCTGCTTGTACTACAGTGTAATGATTCAGCTGATTGTCAATTAGCAGCTGAACATAACTAGTCCTGCCCACTGCTTTTTGGGTTGGCAGAACTGACTGTGCTGCTGAAGCCCTCCCACTGTAAGCTGCAGTATCTGGGAGGGGGAGCAAGATACATATTTTAAATGTAAAAGCAGAGGCATAACTAGAACCTTCAGGGCCCCGGTGCAAGAAACACGGTGCCGTGTTCTGTTGAGAACGCCGACCCTGTAGCTGTGCTTACGTACAGACGGGATTAACGACAAAACCGGCATTTACAAAGTATTAGTTTGTAATTGTTAATTGTGACCGTTAATAATATGCCATCCATGGCAGTAAATGATGGATGGAACATTATTAACGGTCACAATTAACAATTTAAACGAAATACTTTGTGAATAAATCCCGGATTCCTCGATAATACTGGTCTGTGCACGAGCGCAGATGCTGAGGTCGGCAAATTCGACTATGTCGGTATCTACTTTTAGTATCGGGGCATTTCCACGAGTATAAGTACTTGTGCAAATGCCCAGTATTGGCAGTGGTGTATCCCTACTTAAAAATATAATGCAGTGCTTGGACTTGTAGTCCTACATAGTTGGTGCTATTCTGCATTGCTGTATAATCATCATACAGCAATGCAGAATACCACCAGCCATGAAGTCATTTTGGTGTCAACCCCCTCTGAAAAGTCGGGCGCTCGGTCATGGACCGAACGCCCGACAGTATCACGAGAGAGGAGGGGACCCGGCGCCATACCTTATCCCGCCAGATGACTGTCCCCTCCTCTCTCTGCCGGTATCAGAATACTGCCGCACGCGCGTGGTGACGTCACGTGCATGCGCAGTGACATCTCTGCAGGGGGACACTCGGTTACCGCTCCGGGGGTCACCCAGCCTCGGGACGCCCCTGCACCTATATAACATCAATATAACCTCTTCCCCATACTATCCAGAACGAAGTCAAATGTTTTAGTTGGAGATAGCCATTAAGTACATGTTCAGTGCTTCCATTAATTAGCTTTATGTTCAACTCTTCCTGAAAGGGTCAGTACTACATGAAAAATGTTTCATAAGCCAGTTCAGTACACACGTGGTTTCATACCAATTCTCAATTTGCATGTAAAGATAGCAATTAAATGTGTCCAAAATATTAGTTACATCTAAAGGTCATGTTCTCTAAAGATAAAAGACTCCAGAGCCCTTTATGTATCTTCCATTTTATACTTTGTGCTAACTGATAAAACTAGAGAAAAAATAAATAATACCTAAATACATACATACATACATACATGAAAAGAAAGAAGCAAGGTAAATAAAAGTGGAGACGTTGCCCACAGCAACCAGTTAGAACAGTTATTTATTTATTCATCCATCATAACAAGGAAGATGAAAACTTGTTGGTGATTATTACACTTCTGGGTCATTTTTGTTTTCTCAAGGTTTAAACTAACCACCTCCCATCCATGGCCGTTCCTGAATAGCCAGACGGGAGCCTTATAGGAGCGGGAGGGTATCTTAAGACATCCTGCCCCTTCCCCTGCTCGTGTGCGGCGCTCAGCGCGCACACGAGTGGGGAAACTGTAAAGGTGCCCACACACCTTACAATTTATCTGCAGGTTTTCTGTGGTCAGATGGAAAAAGTGCAACAGATTGGCCCAGGTGGAGATTACTCCATCCACACAGTTAAGTGTAGATGGAAAAATCTGTTGCAACTTTTCCATCTGACCACAGAAAACCTGCAGATAAATTGTAAGGTGTGTGGCCAGCTTTAGAAATGTAAACAGCCATCGCTCTAGAGACGCTTGATCGCTTTTACTAGCTGCGGGTGTGCGCACCCCCCGTACCTCCGTCGCCGCACGTGACTCTGTTACTGGAGATCAAAGGGAGGTCAGTACACGATCTCCTCTCCTGTCCCCGAATGCAGGAAGTGATGTATATTACATCACTGCCGCATTCCTCTGTCACTCTCCGGTACAGAGGACGGAGAGAAGCCGATGAAGCAGATCTCTGCTTAATAAGCTTCTCTGGGGGTCCCTAGGCGACAGAAGTCTTGAAGACCCCTAATGTCTCCATAAAGAGGACCTGTCATGTGAATTGGCTATCACATAGGGGTTTCTTAGCTCCCTACAGTATGTGATAGCAATAAAGTTAAGTGTAAAAAAATAAGCTTTAAAAAAAATAAACAATTTTTTTAAAAGTCCCCTGCTCCCCCACATACACACGCAAACATGCATCGGGTGCGCCTATGTTCGAAAATGGCGATTCTGCCTATTGTGCCGCACATGGTACATATCGCCGTGAACGTCGCAATGAGAGCAATAATTTTAGGCGCATTAATTACTGATAACACTAAACTGATGAGCGATAAAAGCGTCTAAAGCCTCGCCAATTTTGGGTGTGGTCGTTTTCTGCGATTTCATGGGCACGCGCAATTTTACAGCTTGACATGTTTGGTGTCTATTTACCCGACATGCAAAACAAATGGCAAATGCACTCATCAATTTGTTACCAGCTTTACAGCAAGGTGCACATGGAAGGGCCTAATACAGTACAAACAGCAAAACGTTTTCCCATCACACTCGCCAGCCAGCATGCAAAAAAACTTGTCTCACTGCTAAGGTTAAAAACAGTGGTTTAGATACATGTCTTCTGCAGAACATTTTTACCCGACATGACCCCGTCTTTTATATTTTACCAAAAAATTGGGGTGATAATAAATGTTTCAGAACATGGGGAAATTTAGGGTACTTTTTTGTTATATAGTAAAAAATAAAAACCCCAGCGGTGATTAAATACGATCAAAAGAAAGCTCTATGTGCCCCCCAAAAATGAAGGGGGTTTAACACCCTGGTCTTCAAGTGGTTAAATAATCCCCAAATCATGTTATTCAGCTTTGGAAGGTATTTAAATGAGGGAGGTTTCTGCTGGGCATTTTCTGATCATTAACCCTTTCGCTGCCAAGGACGTATGGCATACTGACCTACAAAAGTGCTTCCAGCTGGCCAGGTCAGTATGCCATACGGACCTGGCATTTACAGTTCTACTATAAGCTGATGGTCATACCGGGCCTGCGCTTTCAGAAAATATATGGTTTGGGGGGTCTTTTACAAACGCTAGCAACGCAGCAGTTGAAAATCAAATCAATAGGAAAAAATTGCAGAAAATTCAAAAATGGCTTGGCCAGCTGATTTGAAAAATGTTCCGGAGGGCTTGGCAGCGAAAGGGTTAAATGATGAGCATAGATAAAAAAATAAAAAATTGGCTCACTTGCTCTCCTCTCTGCATATGAACTTTGAAACAGAGGAGGTTTGAAAAGAGCCTGATTAGAAATAAAGGTCTGCTGTGAGTATCACATGAAAATTTCATGTGATAGTGTTACGGTCAGAATTTTCAGATCCAATCCCGAAATAACATGGAGATTATCAAGGTATGATGTGTTTATTTTTTTGGAATTAATTAACCATGCATCCTTACAGACTCAAATGACTTAAACACTAACATGTTTCGGTTGTTGTTGTCAAAGCATCTTGTGTTAAATTATGTTTGCATGATCCATTTTAACATGCATGGTTTATTCCACTAGTATAATGCTGGATATTGTTTTCACTGGGTGAAAACTGTCTGAAAGAGGGAGAGAAGGGCACAGACATTTCTTTACTTAGATAACGGCGTAGCACTGAAACAACGCTGTCCACGGCAATGGAATATCAGCCTTTGATAAACAAGAGGAGTGGAAGCTGGGTAAGTTGTGGATATATATTGTATGGGAGATGTGAATGAATGAGCTATGGTTGATCACAAGGAACCATTTACAGCTATAGCTGGAAGTCAAGTTATATTCATTCTAGACACTTGTTTATCTCACACACATGGATTGCTGAATGTCTAGTCTTGGAAACATAAGAGGAGCTGGGTAAGTGGAGGATATATACTCTGTGTGATGAATGAGTGATGGTTGATCACAAGGAACCATTTACAGCTGTAGCTGGAAGTCGAGATGTTTAGTTTATACACATGGATTGCTGTCTTGTTCCTATTTTGTGTCTGGTATACATCTCTAAAACAGTCATCAGAGTTGGTTTATGAAACCGAGGGCAACGTGGTTTAGTACTGCACATATTGTTTTTATATTTGAACATTTAATTTTTCCAGACAAGCAGTAATTATTAGACCAAAAAGAAGAGGGTATATCTAGGAAGCTTATGCTGAACAAATGAACTGTTAGAGCAAATAAAACAGCATCATGTGCAGTAACTGTAATGCTACAAGTGGACCAATACGGCTAAAGCCACCATGGCCATAATACTTGTGGGAATGTTTACATTGAGAACCAGATGCAAGCTCTTATTTTCCAGCACATGACAGAGTGGCTGCAATAGGCAACGCACACACACTTTAACACTTTTTTGTATTATTATGAACAACTTTATCTACCGTGAAGTTGTACTAAGCCGTGTAGCAAAAAACTAATAAATAAATGAAGATACCTTTGGAAAGAGTCTGTATAACCTTTTAATTTTGTTTGGTAAGCCCCATTCTTTCTAAGAAAATATTTCTATTTATTACAGGTATTTATATAGCGCTCACAATTTTACGTAGTGCTTTTACCTTGTACCATATTAGCCATCAATTAATGTTTGGAGTTTAAGTGATACCCTTTATTTATTTATATTTATTATTGGTATTTATATAGCGCCGACATGCTACGCAGCACTTTATATAGTGCACATTCACACCAGTCCCTGTCCTCAAGGAGCTTACATTCTAAGGTCTCTATCATACACACACATACAAGTCCAATTTTAGACAGGAGCCAATTAACCTTCCAGCATGTTATTGGGGTGTGGGAGGAAAGTGGAATACCCGGAGGAACACAAAAACTCCTTGCAGAGAGTGTCCTGACTGGGATTTGAACCGGGGACCCTAGTGCTGTGTATGTATATTATAAATTTCATCTCAAAGTACTTCTATTATAATACACTTAGGCCTGGTTCACACTTGGGCGTTTTACAGCGCGTTCCTACGCGCTATAAAACGCTCAACATGTGAAAACCAATTATTTCCTATGGGCATGGTTCCCACCTGGGCGTTTTACAGCGCCTAGGAACGCGCTGCAAAAAAACCCTACGCCCAAAGAAGTACAGGAGCTTCTTTGGGGTGTATTTGGCGTGCGTATCCATTAGGATAAAGCCGGATAGCCCTCGGAAACGCGCGATTCACGGTAAAAAATGCACGGCACAAAATGCGCGACAAACGCGCATATTCGGTACGTCTAGGTGTGAACCCAGCCTTAGTGGTGTTCTTTCACTGCATATAATGACTTGGTGTTAATTGTGTTTACAAGTGTTTATTTTATTATTGTATAGAGATGTAGACTACCATAAGACATATTTCTAATAAATATCTTTCCTAGAAACCTAAAGATAATCTATGTATTGGACATAAACAATTCCATTAGATAACCAGTATTATTGTGATAGGCGATCCAATGGATGTAAAACATTTCTATTTTATCAGTGCTGATATGGAGAGACAAGCTGGTGTTGTGCTCCATAGGCAGTAAAGGAAAGCTCAGTAGGTGTGCATTGAACTATACATGTGCAAGGTGGGTGTTCAAGGCATAGCTTGTGGGTCTCATTGCTCATTTCCAAACAGTTGAATCTTTCATTATATTCTATGAAGCCTGAGATTTAGCCCTCTGAATATTTTAAATACTATTGATCAGGACAAGCAAGTTATAAAATGCCCTATAAATATAGTTCCCCATGTAACCATTTTGCTGATGAAACAATATAGATATTTTACACCATGAGATATAAAAACGCATCATAAATATAATTTGCCTTTAGTAATATCACAGATTATCAAAATGACATTAAGCATCCTTCATCAATGGTGCTCTACTCTAAATAAAGAGGGTCAGTGCATGTAATGCTAGCCCTTGTGTGGGTGTGTTAGGGGGCTCAAGACCATTGGATGAATTACATAACTTTACCATATGCTGCTAAAATTCAGGCAGAACAACACAAACAGCATAGGAATAAAATGTTGTTCCGCCATGTAATTGTTTTCGCAGTTTAGTCATAAAGTTGTGTTTTAATGTTCGTAATAATATCACCTGTAGTCATATATTTGTTATACACTGCTAAATTGTGGAGTCGAGAGCACGTAGCATGCTCTTATTTTACACTGCATGCCGTCTCACCATGAAGCCAGATGCCAATGGGTATGACTCTTGGCCACGTACTGGGTCCAGGACAATAAGGTTAATTACAGTGGAGCTGAATATGTTCACCTTTCCTCCTCATATCTCCCTAACAATTCGTTCTTATCGGTACCCAGCCCCCAAGGGCAGCACACAGAATACAGAGTGTACAAACTGATATGCTCCTTTGCTACATTTACTACAAGGTACCATTATAAAAGCAAGGGACTTTTCGGGATAGCCAATGTAAAACTGCTAGCATACGGTAATAGTTACTGCTTACTGTCTTAACTGCACACGTTAATGAGTTAGATTCTGTATTCAGTTATTTACCTGTGCATGGAATGACCACCAATTTGGAACTTAATATTATTTAATATTTAAGAGAGCATGTATAAGATGATCTCCTGAGAGAAGTTAGTCAATACCTAGTCAACATCCACTAGTTCCTTACCTGACAGTTGCTTTCTGCTAATAAGTTACCAATTTAGGTTTTTGGGCTGCTAGTTGATTGGTTGTCTGCTGGTTGCCAAGACTCTTGACATCCTATTCTGGGTCCCCTTCCAAGACATCTCTAACTCCTAGGTTTGCATGTTATTTATGCTTTTCGGTGTACCACTCATGCCACCATGCTCTAGTACATTTACTGTTTGGCTAAATCTGATTTTTGCCGCCCTACCTGTGGTATGTCATGCACTGGCTTGAGCTATTGAACAAGCTCTTACCAACACATGGCAAGATGACAGACAAAAGCATGTGAAAAAGTGATGAGAGCTCCATGTCCTGGCTTGAGAAAATACTACATTTCTTTTTTTATATGTAATGTGGATATTTTTAGTCCTGACCATAATGAAATATGCACAAAACCACTACACATTCTTTTTAACTTTCATTGAGACTATGCAGCGCTGTGTATTAGCTCTTGCAATGAGATACCATACACAAGGCAAGGTGGGGTTTACAGTAGACATCAGGTTGTAATATTCACAGTGAATTCTAATGATGCATTGTAGGCCCACTATAACACAGCCAGTGGTAACTTTGTTTTATAAATCAGCCCAGAAGCACTGCAGCAAAAAACAAAGAAGTGTTATCACTTTCTCTCTGCCCTTTTCCTTTCTGTACGTGGAAGGGAAATGTTTCAGTTTCACAGCAATTTAACTAATGTTATCGAACAAAGTTTTCTGGTGATGGTATAGCTAATCTTCCATAACGGTTAGTAATTTCCTTGGAAAATACAATGAATTTATCCTCCTAATATTTCACTTAGGTTATTAAAATGTGTAAAAACTTTTTCTGTACCTTTACTTGCTGGTTTGTATAACTGCAGTGAGTAATCTGTGAGGAATGTAGACATTACTTTTCATTTCTGAAATTAGACCAAGATCCTAGGATTAATTGCTTGAAACTATCACACGAACGACTAGCCAGATGGAAAATGAATTGACCCTGAAGAAATACTGCTTTCCATTTGTGTGCTTTAGGGAACAAGCTCCTTTGATAACCTCCATTTGAAATATAGAAAGGGCTCATTAATAGGAGACCTGTCTGGATTAATGAATGCCAGGGTTTGTTGCTCAGTTATATAGAAGGAGGGATCCTGGCCTTCATTCAGATAACAAGAGAATACTGATACTCCCCATTCTACATCTAGAAGACATGTGATGGTCACAGTACTGTCATTGCCAGCTGCCTGGCAGCCATTCACCTAACACCCACAAATGCATCACACATAGTGTTAATGAGTTAGATTTATACTACCCATAAATGGCAAATCCAGAAGCTTCACTTACTGCTGCATTTAAACTACAACTGGAGAACACAGTGCCTAGCATGCTATGTGCCTAGGTGTTCTTCAGCCTCAACAGAAAAATGCTGTATATAGGAACTGGGGTAATGACTCGCTGGCAGTCAAGTTGAACACCTTAAGCTGAAAGAGGGCTTCCAACAGACACCGTTTCACACAAAGTACAGACAGCTTGTACTCCACATAGAAGACATGTTTTCTATCACAAATGTTGCTTTGTGCAAAAGACATACCTCCAGTATGGCAACTTGTTGACTTGACAAGATTCACTAGCAGTGTCAACTTGCACTCAGAATGAAATCCAATGTATTGCCACTTGTAGTGTACTTGGCATACTACAAAGTATATTATATTATTGTGTGTGTATATATATTAGACATGTGCAAATTCCGAATTACAGACATAACGAATGCAAACGAATCCGAATTTCCAGTTCCGAAATTCGGTAGCGGTAGTTCGAACGTTCGTTTCGTTTTCTGTTCTTATTCGTTTCTTATTCGTTTCGTTTGTTGGAGCAAAGTGACATTAGAGGAGAAAAATATTTTTCCCCCTCGCATATATATATATATTTAAAGCATTAAGGGAAAAAAGCCTTTAAAAGCTTCTTTCTAACCAGGGTGAAACCTAACCCCTGGCAGTGTATAGCTAGGGTTGTACTAACAGTTAAATAGGAGGGAAACACACAGAAATATTTGAAAACACAATAATTGGCTGAAATAAAATAAGCTGCTGTTGCAGTGCAAGTTGACTATCTCTCTCTTTTGGTTAGTCTACTAATGGGAAAACACAAAACGTCTAGGTGGGCAAGTAAATAACACGGTAAGGGTAAATTACCACTATTGTCATGTAGTAATATAAGAACTCAGCAGGTGACCCAACCCACCAGGTCCTGGGCTATAACTGTATTATTGAGTTTGACTTTTTAAAAGGTTCCACTTATAGTCCATTTAAGGATTGCAGAGATCGGGGGATGTAAAAGTGAGCACTCGGAAGACTAAGCAGCTCTGGAGATTCAAGTAACCTTAGAGGTGACTATCAGACACGCATTACTGACTAACAAGGCTTTGTGCATCGCAACATCCACTGTTAAAACACATGTGGCCATTAGATGTATGAAAGGGGCAGCAAATGGGTTGCTATAGCTTTGCTTCTAAAATCTGAAAACTATCAGTCCACTATGAGGATTTTACTTAAATTCTTTGTATGCATTAGAGTGTTTATCCAATAACAAAGGCACAATTGCAGAAATGTATATTGACCACTTCCTGTCCAGAGAAATGTCTTACTATTTGCACAAACATGATATCATCTGAATTATTGGCAAGAAAACAGCTTCAAACCCTCAAACAATTATATATGTTCGGAAAGCAGAGGCCCTGTAGAATAAAAAAATGCTAGTTGCAATTTATGTTGCATGGTATTTGCGCAAATGTTTATCAAACCAGTATTTTTAAGATAAAATACACTAAAATTAAATTTAGTGCACAGAAAAAGAATATAATACCCAATTTCTGGGTAAAATATAGAAGATGAGGTCACATCAGGTAAATAGATACCAAACTTATAAAGCCTTAAAATTGTGTTCGCCCGTGAAGCTGCAAAAAACTTCAATACCCAAAATGTCCCATAGGGGACACTTTAACAGCTTTTACCACTCATCAGTTTAGTGCCAACAGTGATTGATGGCCCTAGAATTATTGATCTCACTATGACGTTCGTGGCGATATGTTGTTGTGTTGTTTTTGCATGTAGGCATACTGAAGCGTGTTTGCGTATGTATGTGCGTGCACATGGGGGCGGGGGCCTTTTTCTATTTTCTTATGTTACATTAAGTTTTTTAACCCCCTTTTTAATTTATTTTAATTTTTTTTACACTAACCTTATTGCTTATGGCATGGCAAAGAAACCCCTATGTAATAGCAGATAGGGTGTGACAGGTCCTCTTTATGGAGACATCAGTGGTCTTCCAGACCCCTAATGTCACCTAGGGACCCCAAAAAACGCTGAGGAAGCAGAAATCTGCTTCCCATTCTTTTTTTACTTGCTCTAAGAGCCGGAGAATGTAAACCGTGACACCGGAAGTGATGTAATACACATCACTTCCGGGTCCAGTGATCGGAGGAGAGATCAGAGGCTGGAAGATGTTGAATCTCTCGCCGATCATTGCAGGGAGACCTGCCGTGCCCGTACCCACACGGGGGGTTGCGGAGCCTGGCGAAGCCAGTGGCGGCGGAGGGGGCAGCACATGCCGGAGATCTATACAAACGATCCGGTGGCTGTATAGGCGCCAGATCGCTTGAACCTGAACAGCCATTGCCTGCTGTTTAAAATGACACTAAGAACACAGTTGCAACAGCAGCCCTGTTCTTAGTTTAACCACTTCTGTGGGCCGCCGTATATATATACGTATTGTGACCCCGGAAGTGGTTAAAGTCTATGTAAAGCCAAATATTTTTGTAGTCTTGGATAAAATTGGGACGGTTATAACCTCTATCACATTTTCATTGCTGTCTATGTCTACACTGATGTGATTTATTTCTATATTTGCCCAGGTTACCATTGTTACAAAGACAGAAAATAATGGAAACATTTTTTTAAATGTTAATGTTGTCACAAGAACAAGAGGTGAGGGTAAATGGGAACACTTGTTCCAGGAACAAATCGTAGAGGAGAATTCTCTTTGCTTTGGAAAATTCTGCTACATCTCTGGGACGTGTGAAAAGAAATATCCTCAATGAGATACAGCAGCAAAAAAATGACAGGGGTCCTACCCCTTCCCTTTGTTCTTTGTACATACCCTTAATATTTTTACATAAATATGCACTACACACTATCGGCAGCCTTTGTTTTTTGTACACGACCTCCAGTGCATATGCAAATTAGGCATCTACTATGATTTGCAGTTTGTCTTATGTCAAAGTTTGCATGTGTCAGGATTACCTCTTCAAATACTGTTATTTCATTGGCTTTGTTATTGGTTCACTCTGTTGTTTACCAGTATTTTTACTATAAAAAGGAATGGGCATCTGGGGTAAAGAAAGGAACTGCCCATTTACTAATTTTAGGGCATATCTGATTATGATGCCTAGAGCAGCCTCCACTCATCACAAAGCTTTATATTGATTGATGTATGGAACTGTGGTTTTCATTATTAGGCTGTGCCTAAGGGCGTTTGGCAAGAGACCAGTTCCATTGCATACCTCTACTTGAACACTAGTCTATAAGCCAATACATTAGTCATTTTAATTAATTTGTGACATTTACACATGCCCAGGCTACTGGTTATGCATTCACCATCACAGGTATCAAGTTGTATTTTTTCCTGTTCCCTGCCATCTGTAAACCTCCATGTACTTCTCTCCAGTGACACATCCTTCTTCTCCTCATAAAAACCTTGTGCTGTATTTAATCACCCTTACAGACATGAAACCCCATTCATTACCGAGTATTTTTGTTTAGAATCAGCTGTTTAATTTGGCTTCAAGAAACAAAATCTAGTAAAAACTGAATAATCTAATTTGATCACTCTAAAAAAAGAAATGGGTGCATGTTGTTGCTATGTGATGTTGTATAATAAAAGATAAGTATTAGCGAAACACTCATAATAGTGTTTACCTTCATCTGACAGAATTTTACTTTTTCAGCTTTCAATTTAAGTAATCATTTACACCAAACATCCCATATTTTATGTAAAATAAAAATGTGTTTTTACGTTGCTGGGTGCCGCCATCTTCTCCATGATGTTAGCAGCCCCAAGCAGACTATTCACTTGCACCCTGGGGCGCAGCAGCAAAATCTGCTGACTGAACTGCAGGTGGGACAAAAAGTAAACCTCTCTAAACACAAACATCAGATTTTTCTCTTAAAGTGGAACTATGCTATAGTGGGTCCCCAAGACCCTTGTCATAATGTGCAAGTATGCACTTGCCTTCCAAAGTGTCCTCCTCCAGAATTCTGATGTCTGCAATTTACTGCGCTGCTCACTGTAGATAAGGAGTGACTTGGGAGAACAAGGAAGTGCCCAACATACTTGTTTGATTCAAAGCCTTTGCTGCCAGGAGCAATTAATGATTGTTATGCTGCCATGGACTCACACAGTCACTGGAGAGCACAAACTCCTACATGCAAATTGGTGCATGTACCTGAACCAGTTTTGACAGTTGTGCAAAAGGAATGCATCACTAAACAGAACTGGGTAGCTCCACTTCATTATTCAGCTGCAGCTGAGCCATTTATTTTACTGTAGATTGCCTACATTTCGGTTAAAACCAAAGGCATTTGATTTTTTACAAATCATTTACATGCAACATCTAGGTGCTTTTGTAAAGTGTGATCCTACTCTAATATATGTTGGGACATATACAGTATGTAACAATGAATAAACAGTTGAACCCCACTCATACTCCACAAAGGTAGAGCAGCAAACAAGAAGCCCAATATCACTCATGGCAGCTAAATACTCTTAGTGTCTTTCTGCACAAACAGAAAAGTGGGAGCTACATCAAAGTGTTATCTAATATAGGGGAGCATTCAAAAATGGGCATAAGTCCTGGGGCAGGCCACTAGCATGCCGCTGCATCTTACTCCCTAAAATACTGTACATTTGTAAAACTTCCTAGAGGGGGGGGGGGTCTTGGGTCATGTCTTTTGAACTATGGATAAGTTTGTGGGTAAACCGAAGCCCCAAGACACTCTTAAAACAAAGTGCTAAATCTAAAAATAAAACATCTCAGAAAGTCAATCCTAAATCTGTGCTCTCCCCCGAGTCACCTTCACTTAATTGGACACTGATACAACAAGAAGGGGAGAGAAGTGTAAATTCTTCCCTGGTAGACAACTACCACTGAGGAAGTTGCTAAAATATTCTTGCCCTACTTTTGATAAGAAGTTTGACATCTTGCAGGAATCAATATCCTCTATTACTAAAAAAATTGCTGAATTGCAGCAACGAGTGAGCAATCTGCAGGACCAATTGTTAGCATCACAAAATCAGCTATCAGCGAAATCTCCTATCTCCTCTAACCTACGTTTCACTGGAATTCCGGAATCCATTAAGGGGCAGGAATTGCTTAAATACCTTACCACTGATCTCATGTCTGCATTGGAACTTCAGCCGTGCCATATATTCGTAGGGATTGAACGAGCACATCGTCTGGGGCCTGAGAGAGTTCAAACAGTAGACCTAGACCAGTTATTGCAAAATATTTCCACTATGCTGATAAAAATAGACCATCTTGCAGGTGTTCCGGAAAATGGGGGAACTGGCTGGGGAAAGGGTTTTGATATTTCAGGATTTTTTGGCTTCTGTCTTACAGGAAAGGAAAACTTTTGTACCAACTTGTAAAGTGTTGTCAGAGAGAGGGATAAGATTTTCATGGTTGTATCCAACTAGATTGGGGGTCCTTTGGCAAGGGGAGATTAAGTTTGATGAACCCGCACTGGCAAAGGACCAACTTCATCGCTAGGCACAATGGACATTGGCTCTGGTTTCTTATTGGGAGGTTGGAGGTGGGGTTGTTTTTTCTTTACCTTTTATTTTTATCTTTTTTCGTAGGAGATTATAAACATAAACTTTGTATACTCACTTGTGTAAGATTGTGTAAGATTTAATAGGAGGCCAAGGGTAGTTCGTATACAAATAGGAGAGGATTTATTTTGGATAGCCCTTTCCGAAATATTAGTTTTTAGGTAGATATGATTTCAAACAGTGACCAACCTCTGGATATGCACCCTTTTTTGAGCTTATATCTGTTGCAGACCACCTTAATATCTTTTTAATCTGCCCCCTCAATGACCCCCCCCCCCAGTATATTTAAATAAGAAATAAAGTTGGTATTTTGCAATGTGGCTGGACTAAATAATACAAAGAAAAGGGAAAAAGTTTTTTTACATCTCCAAAGAATGTCTCCTGATATAGTATTCTTGCAGGAGACGCATCTGAAAGAGTCCAATAATTTGGGTCTTAAAGTTCCCTGGATTGGGAGACTATAACAACCTCCTAAAAAACTAAAAAAAAGAGGGGGGTGGCTCTACTTTTGAACAAAAATCTTCTGTATATTTTAACGCACTTAGAAATGGATTCTGAAAGTACATATATGGTTTTAGAGGTGGAAGGGATTACTTATTCTCTTTGTAATGTCTATGCACCTAATGCCGATTCATCACCTTTTTTTGTACAGCTTGCACAAACGGGGATTTTAATGGCACTATAGATCCAGTATTAGATTGTTCACACTGGGCTATTCCTGTCTTATTGTGGAGGCTGATAAAGGTAATTATGAGGGGACATGTAATTGCATATATGGCTAGAAGGAAAAAAAAAGTAAGGAAGAGGTAAATAAGGAGTATCTAGAGTTCCAGAAACAAGTCACATTGACCTACAAGAACCTCTTGAAATATAATAGTTTGCAATCTAAAATAGCCTGGCCAGAGGCAGTAGTGCTTTTGAATGCTCTTGTAACTGCAAAGATACAGACAAGTCACTTTATTGTACAAAACAAATTATTTAGATGGAGGAACAAGGCGGGGTCACTGCTGGCAAGATTTTCTGGCAGTGCTCGCCCCAAACGCTACATCTTAAAGCTGAGAGACCCTCAATCTGCAGATATCACTAATTCTACCTCTATTATAGATCAATTTAAACAATATTATAGTCCGCTTTACACCACACAATCCCCATCGCCAGCGGAGATAGTTACTTTGCTTTCTAAAGTGGACCAATCGAAATTGACAACTGAGCAAAGGTAGAATATGAACATTCAAATATCGAATAAGGAGGTCTGGGTAGCGATCAACTCTCTGGCTAGTAATAAAGCCCCTAGACCAAATGGATTTATGGCACAATTTTATATAACATTGCTACCTGATATTACCCCCCTGCTCACAGAAGTCTATAATAAGACCCTGAGCCATAATACCCCCTTTCCAGATGTTAACGAAGCACACACCATTCTGATCTTGAAAGAAGGCATTGATCCTACAATAAACAAAAAAGAATCGACTTGCTGAGAGGCAGCCTGTCAAAGAGGTTTAAGAACAGGATCGAGACCGGCAATTCAGTTGCAAAAAAATATCTAAATTTATTGAAAACAAAATCATTTGTGACAATTAGCCATTATTCCACTCATAAAGTTAAAAATTATTAAAGCATGACATTTGATTTTAAACTTATTATCTTTAAATAGATATTTCATTTGAATAGGATGTTCTCGGATATTTCACACTTTTTTTGAAGAACCGGTCTGAGTTGTAGCATGGGGGGTGAATCCCCTTTCAGATCGTTATCTGTTTCAGGCTTTTATTACTGAGGTGTTCTACATATAGTGGATTGTCCACAATTAGGAGATGTTATCATCCATTGATTACTTAAGGTGGGAAACTCAATTCTTTTGTTCTGATTTATTTTGTAACTTTTTCTTTCTTTGTGTGTTCGTTTTCCAACTATTTGACTATAAGTTCACTTATATGTTGCTTTACTCGTAGTGATTTGTTATCTCCAGGGTGGTTACAATTTTCGGACGGTTTCTTTTCACCTTGCTAGGTAAGCTGTGTCCGATTATCCGTCTGTACTATTAACCCTTCCTCTATGGGTTTCTTTCCAGTAAATTTGGTTTAGTTTTTCAGACGACAGAGCAGTTTACCAGAGATTTCACTTTCATTTCAATGGTTTTGTAATATCCAATATTTGTGGACCCGTGTGTATCATTAACCCTCTCTTTGTTGTATAGTTGTAGTCCGCTATAGTTTGAAGGATACAAAGTCTTCCTGATTGTGTAGTGCTTTTATCATTCCCACTATCGTAATGATGGTTTTGGCCTTGATCTCACTGAACTTCAAATTTGAGTGTTAATTGTTAAACAGTCACAAAACCTCTGCGGGTATATATATATGTAAGATTTTTCACTCACGTTTTTTGGAAGTTCGTGCGGTTAGGTTGATGAAGAAACACTTAAGATGTTGTCCACAATCTAGACGGTAGATTTACGTTTTATTTGTATCCTTTTGTACTTGTCGGTTAGATACTTCAGGGGGAGAGGGTATTGAAACTCCACGGTCACTTGATGGTTTTAAGATGTCTCCTTCAGTGTGGTTTAAGCCAGGGTAGATCCCTGAGAGTTGTAGCCTTCTTTTTCGGTTCTCAGCAGTGTGTGTTCAGTCTGTATGTCCGAGGAACATACAGTATGTCTGCTTGTGGGATTCTGTCTGTTGACAAACAGAATTGACAGACAGAATCCCACAAGCAGACATATGTTCCTCGGACATACAGACTGAACACACACTGCTGAGAACCGAAAAAGAAGGCTACAACTCTCAGGGATCTACCCTGGCTTAAACCACACTGAAGGAGACATCTTAAAACCATCAAGTGACCGTGGAGTTTCAATACCCTCTCCCCCTGACAAAGTATCTACCGACAAGTACAAAAGGATACAAATAAAAAGTAAATCTACCGTCTAGATTGTGAACAACATCTTAAGTGTTTCTTTATCAACCTGACCGCACGAACTTCCAAAAAACGTGAGTGAAAAATCTTACATACATATACCCGCAGAGGTTTTGTGACTGTTTAACAAATAACACTCAAATTTGAAGTTCAGTGAGATCAAGGCCAAAACCATCATTACGATAGTGGGAATGATAAAAGCACTACACAATCAGGAAGACTTTGTATCCTTCAAACTATAGCGGACTACAACTATACAACAAAGAGAGGGTTAATGATACACACGGGTCCACAAATATTGGATATTACAAAACCATTGAAATGAAAGTGAAATCTCTGGTAAACTGCTCTGTCGTCTGAAAAACGAAACCAAATTTACTGGAAAGAAACCCATAGAGGAAGGGTTAATAGTACAGACGGATAATCGGACACAGCTTACCTAGCAAGGTGAAAAGAAACCGTCCGAAAATTGTAACCACTCTCGAGATAACAAATCACTACGAGTAAAGCAACATATAAGTGAACTTATAGTCAAATAGTTGGAAAACGAACACACACAGAAAGAAAAAGTTACAAAATAAATCGCAACAAAAGAATTGAGTTTCCCACCTTAAGTAATCAATGGATGATAACATCTCCTAATTGTGGACAATCCACTATATGTAGAACACCTCAGTAATAAAAGCCTGAAACAGATAACGATCTGAAAGGGGATTCACCCCCCATGCTACAACTCAGACCGGTTCTTCTGTGAAATATCCGAGAACATCCTATTCAAATGAAATATCTATTTAAAGATAATAAGTTTAAAATCAAATGGCATGCTTTAATAATTGTTTACTTTATGAGTGGAATAATGGCTAATTGTATCAAATGATTTTGTTTTCAATAAATGTAGATATTTTTTTGCAACTGAATTGCCGGTCTCGATCCTGTTCTTAAACCTCTTTGACAGGCTGCCTCTCAGCAAGTCGATTCTTTTTTGTTGAATGTCTATTCGGTTTTGGATCTGAGTGACCAGCAACTTGCACTTAAACAAATAAGTTAAACAAGGAGCCGGATCCCCAGGAAGAAACACAATCCTGTTTTGTTCATTGATCCTACAATAGTTTCCTCTTATTGATCTATATCCCTTCTGAATGGAGACTACAAATTTCTGGCTAAAAGAATGGCGAATAGGATTCAGAGATTCTTGCCTACATTATTGACTACTTACCAGCTGGGCATTGAGCAAAACAGACATTCAACAGTAGGGATTCATACAGCAATGGTGGCAACTGTGATGTCTTCACAGAGCCATAATCCAAAGTCGATTTATTTTAAGCTTAGATGCAGAAAAGGCCTTTGACAGGGTGGAGTGGGAATGACTGAATAGCATTTTGGCTAATAGAGCCTTTGACGGGATCTTCTCGATGTGTGATATTTGATATATTTACTCTAACCCTGTCACAAAGTTTTTGATAAATTGCCAACTCACTAGTCCTTTGAGTATGCAAAGGGGCAACGGACAAGGATGCCCCCCATCGCCAATCTCATTTAAGCTGGCATTAGACCCTATATTGAGGCTATCTGGTGGATTTTAAGGGTATAGAAATAGGTACAAGGGAGGTTTAACTCACTGCTTTTGCAGAGGATTTATTATACAGTATATTTCTAACCGAAAGATAGCATTGCCCAAGATACTCTCGACGATGACCAATTATGGCTCGGTGTCAGGATATTCTACTGCTTTTGAAACCCAATCCAAACAGGGCTGCAATAGCCAGTGTTTAAAGGTGTTCTAGACTAGATTCGGTTTATGCAAAATGCTCTACTGGCCTCTCAAAGTGGACTAACTATTTTCCAAACATATCAATTACTGGGATTTTGCAAGCTTTTAACAATGCATGGAATACAGTTACTGTATCCAACTATAGAGAAATGATATTTTCATGGAGTCTATGTTTCTCCATACTGGTCTTCTCTTATGGGTCTTAGTAGTTCCTCTATATGCTTGATGTGTGGACACGAATCGGCAGATTTATATCATGCTTCTTGGAGTTGTCCCAAGATAGAATCTTTCTGGAATGACATTGCCCAGTATACTTGGCAAGACACAGTTGATTATTTACCTATGTCGGCACTTTGTGCGATCTTTGGAATTTTAGATTTGCATTGAAAATTACTGTGGGATGTAGAAAGTTATTGTCATTATATCTTTGGGGAAAAAAATGATTTTGCATCAATGGATATATCCTGGACCACCTTCCCTAACTCTTTTCTTGAATAGGTTGATGTTTGTATGTCAAAATGATTGAACTTAGACAATGCTTAGTAAGGATACTCAAACCCAAAAGTTTTTTGAGGTATGGGAATCCTTTATTGATCTCCTGCCGATTGTTACAAAAACGTAAGTTTATGCAATCTTATTCTGATACCGTGGTATACTAAGAGGATGATTTTCCTTCTGTTCTTGCCGAGATGCAAAAATGTAATATTATAGTGACACTTTTTATTTTTCCTGGTTGTATGCTTGTGATTGTACTAATGCGTGCAGTAAACCTGGAATATAGATTTATGTCCTGTTGTACACCTTAGAAGTAGGGATGTTCAGATACCAGTGCCGATACTTGGCATTTTAAGCGCTGCGCAAACTGTTGGCGCTATATAAATCCTGAATAATAATAATTTTCACGATACCTACCAGGGTTGCAGCTGGGACCTTGCTCTTCTGCTTCACCACTGTCCTGAAATCATTAGTCTGTATTGTTTTAGAAAAACTGTCACATGACAATAAACGAAAATGTGTCAGTACTTGTATTTGTGAGTACTTGGACAAGTATCAGTACTTGAAAAAAATGGTATCGATACATCCCTAATATATATATATTCATAGAAAAAAAAACAAATACACACACACTAAGACAGGGATGCACAAATCTCAGGAGCTCTGTATGCTCCTTAACAGTGACAGCTACCCCCTAACTTTTGAATTTTTCTCTAGTCTAGTCTTGGAGCTGGAAAAGTATCTGTACTTGTATTATTATTATTATTATTATTATACAGGATTTATATAGCGCCAACAGTTTGTGCAGCTCTTTACAATATAAGGAAGACATCACAATTACAGTACAATTCAAGGCAAGATGATAAGGAGGGCCCTGCCCGTGAGAGCTTACAATCTAAAGGGAAGGGCGAGTGATACATGAGGAGGTAGGATGTACTTGTAGTAGTTTGTTTTGGTCTTTAATAAAAAAAAAAAAGAAAAATGGGCATAAGCCCTATCCACCTAAAGGATACAGCAGCAAATCTAAAGTACAGACTCTCTCAAGGCAGATGAAGACCCCGTTAACAAATAACCTAAATGAGGCAGCTGCCTGAGCAGTTTTTAATAGCAGAGGGAAGGTGCATGTCAGTGGGGCAATTCAGTGGGGCAATTCATAGCAAATGACATTTCCCAGAAAAATATATTGCAGGGCTCACTTAGGCCTGGAGCTTGCAGTGTTTCTCTGGTAGATTAAACAGTCTCTGCTGGCCCATGGAATATAAAATCTGTAAAGGGAAAGCCTCTTACATAGTACCGTAGCTCTAATTCTGATCAAGCATGTAGAATTTACAAAGGACTATAGAGGAATGTAGAGTGCAGAGATATTCATAGTCTTGTATCCTCTTAGCAACCCTCCCATGATACCAGGGATTGGGCTTCCAAATTATAAAAATATAGTTTCAAGTTAACTCACTTTTTCAATCATGACTAACCCGCAAAACGGTACATTGCAATGTAAGAAGAGCAATGTATGTATGTATGTACATTGCAATGTAAGAAGAGCTATGTATGTATGTAAGTAATGTATGTATGTAGATAAGACTTTTGAAGTTTGGGTTTTAGTTTAACAATTTATAAAGCAGTGAATGTACTAATTACCAAACATTTACTGCAGATGAATCACTGTAACGTAAAACAATGCACCAGGAAAATTCACCAGCAGTAAATGTTTGGTGAATGTCACATTTTACTGCTTTAGTAATAATACCCGTTTGTAAAAGTCTGCTCTTTGAGAAGGCTCCAAAGAAACATCTAGAAAGAAAAAATATATAATTTTTTTTAGATATGCTATGTGAATGGAAAAACACAAAAAGCACATAGTGGGGTTGCCTCAAATGTTATTCCACAAGTGAAAATACATTGTAAATTTGTATGTTCTGCAAACTTGTTTATGGCAAATAACACATGCACTATAACGTAGTAAATTCAGCCTGAAGTTTCAGTAGAGTGTGCAATTATTATTCCTAAGTTACATGTAAAAAAAAAAAAAGAAAGGTTCTGTAACTTATAGCGACCATAAACAATTGCTCTATTATCCGATCTGTCTCCATAGAAACTTGACATTGTACACTTGAACAATTACGGGGATATTTTGATCTGCCCAAAATGAAAATTTCCGGGCCGGGCTGGCATATCTCCCACAGATAAGTCCTTAATTCAGTCAACATATGTTATAAAGCACTCTTACAGTCTACATTATTCTGCAAACATAGGACAAGGGATGTTGAGGGGACAAGGGCCTTATCCTCACATCCTGCCCCCCAAAAGGGACATGTTTACGTTTTATATTTTCATTATTTTTCACAATGTGGGTATATAATATTAATTTTAAGCTATTTTTGTGACTGAGTAAAAAGTGGTACTATACTATATACCCTGTAATCATTCACCAAGGGGGGGGGGGATATCTGAGGGCCCACTTATCCTAAAGAAGGGCTTGCAGATTCTGATAAGTTTCCCACATACCTTTTTATGGACAGTATGTGGGGGGTGAGGCCCTAGTCCTGTGTGTGTGTATAGTTTAGTAAGATTTAGCTTCAAATAGTAGAGGTTTAACAACCTCCAGGCCGGCTGTTGTATAAAAACGGCCGGCCGGGAGCTCTCTAGATCTGAGCGGGCGTCAGACACACCCCCTCACGCGCGCAGCTGGGCGCTCGAGCGGGAAATGGCCGATATTTAAAAACAGGCAGCGATGCCTGTTAACATACAAACGATCCGCCGGCTATAGAGCCAGCGGATCACTTGTATGGGGAAAGGTTCGGTGTATGGATCACTTGTATGGGGAAAGGATCGGTGTGTGTCGTCCCACTGCGCCCCCCACCCCCCCCGTCGTTGTCCGGCTGGTGCCTCTGTCACAGGGGATCAGAGGGGGATTGGTACACGAGCTCCCTCCGGTCCCCTCTCCGCTGCAAGAATGCGGAAGTGTTGTATTTTACATCACTTCCGCATTCTTGTGTCACTCTCCAGCTTCAGAAGCTGGAAAGAAGCTGCTGGAGCAGATCTGTGCTTCATCAGCTTCTTTTGGGGGCTCCTAGGTGACATTAGGGGTCTTGGAGACCCCTGATGTCTCCATAAAGAGGACCTGTCACATATTTTGCTATCACATAGGGGGGTTTTATTAGCCCCCGTATATGATAGCAATACATTTTAGTGAAAAAAAGTTTCCTCCCCAAAAAATTTAAAGTTACACATAAAAAAGAATTAAAAAAACAAAAAAATGTTTAAAGTCCCCACCCATACACACACGCATACAAACATGCGTCGGGGGTGCATACGTGAAAAAACGATGATTGCGCCCATTACGCCGCACATGTTACATATTTCCGCGAACGTCACAGTGGGAGCAATAATTCTAGGGCCATCAATCACTGATAACACTAAACTAATGAGCGGTAAAAGCTTTTAAAGCAAAACCTATGGCCAATTTTGGGTATGGTCGTTTTCTGCGATTTCACGGGTGCGCGCAATTTTAAAGCTTGACATGTTTGGTGTCTATTTACCCGATGTGACCCCGTCTTTTATATTTGACCAAAAAACTGGGTAATAATAAATGTTTCCTAACATAATGTAAAAAAAACGTTTTTTTTCCAAATTTTCAGTAATTTTTCATAATTATAGTAAAAAATAAAAACCCGTAGGGGTGATTAAATACCACCAAAAGAAAGCTCTATGTGTCCCCAAAAAATGGAATAAAATTAATTTCAGTACAGCGTTGCATGACGGAATAAATGTCAGTCAAAGTATCGCAGCGCTGAATACTGAAAAATGGCCTGGCCAGGAAGGGGGTCTAAACACCTGGTCTTCAAGCAGTTAAGGATGCATCCACGCGCTGAAATCTTCATTTAAAGGCTTTATTTGCCCACTTTATTAAATGAATGTTCACAAAAACAATGCAATTATCCTCGCAGGGGTTCTTTAGCATCTCTTGGCAGCACAAACATATGCACATCCAGCCTCCTGGCTTTGCACTTGCCGCACCGCTGCTCTGGCCTCAGACCTCAGGCCACTGTGTTCCTCCAGACGGTCTCAGTCTTGTTTTCGCAACTCAGCAGCTCCCTGCTGCACTGCACTCCACTCCACTCTGACTCCTGGGTGGAGTTCTCCTGTCGCCCAGGTGAACCCTGAACACTTCCCAACACCTTTATTTTAAAGGCTGTGCACACCTGTGCCATCAGCAGTCGCTGGACACCATCAAACTCAGAAATGGAGATTACACAGTGGCATTGCCACGCACTGCCACAATGTATATCTTCATATCTCAAAAAGAGAATGAAATAAATGTAAAATTAAAATAAACTCCTAGAGAAATGCAGCAAAGGAGAATAGAAATGTAAACTCCTACAGAAATTGAGAATTCTGGGCTGCAGCCTAAAAACAGATGGAAATGCTATTTGCTGCTATGTTTCAATTGAAATCAATTGTTATCTCTGCCAGAGAGGTTCGTCTCCTTTCAGAGCTATGTTCAAAGTTCATTCTAATGAGGTTCTCATGTACACTGACACAAAGGGGTTGATTTACTAACCTTATAAACACACCACGAATGTGTGTGTTCCCTCCCAGCATGGTGTGTACACACCCAGCAGGTGTGTTGTGCAAAGCCCTGAAGGAATTCCAAGGTGATGCTGGGTAAATTAGCTCGATGTTGTGTTGCTTGCGTTGATGAATGCAGGAATGTAAATGCATGAGCTAACCATTTTTGTCTAAACTGTGAAGCAGCATTATATATGCATCATGTGCATGATTTTTCCATATATGGCATTAGTGGAAATATGCTTTTAGAGACTTTTTGGTTGATAAATACGTTTTGCTGTGTGAAAATCACACGCACCTGGTGTGTGTGTGTGTGTTTAGGTTAGTAAATCACCCCCTTTGACTCTCAGCAGCTCACATTGAGAAGTGTGTCAGGACTTCATATCTGTAAATCAAGTGTCAGTTCCTCAATAACCCTCCTGAGCTCTGAGCGCTATCTGGAAATCCTTGAATTCTGCAACAGCTAATACCACTCATGTGTGTCCTGGACTGGAGATAACAACTCTATTTCTGTGTATAACTATGTGATCCTCACATCCAACACTGACTGAAAAACCTAATGCCTTGTGAAAGCTTGCGTTCTCTCCGATGTTATACCTGTAAATAGTAAAGGCCCATACAAACAGAAGAAAAGCTGGCCACACACCGGATTCCACTGGGAGAGTTTATTGAAACTTGTACCATATCACTGGTGTCTGACCCAAGATCTGCTCCTTCTGACGTGTTTAATCCAATCACTGGCTTCATTTTACATGCTTCAATAAACTATCCCAGCTGACTCCAGCTTTTCTTCTGTTTGCATGGGCTCATATTGGAGCGAGGACATGCTCCCATCGGCACGCACCCGGCTCATTCCTTTCCAGAGCTATGGAGGAGTGAGTGTCCTCCTTGCAGTTATCACTAAAGTTAGTCACACACTTTTTTCTCGTTCAATACTGCAAGCTGAATGAGAGAAAACACTCAATCCCCCCATTCAATGCTAAACAATGGGAAAGGGGAATCCCCTGAGGGCTATTGTATTCTGACAGTGGAGGGTGTGCCGCTGTTAGAGTACCCAAACAGTGACTAAAATGGATTGGCTTCAATCACTGTTAGGTCAAGATTTTGTGGACTGTTTCCTTTGACAAGTTGATTTTTCAATCCACTGTTGTCCAGAAAGCCAGTCCAAAAAATCTTAAAGCACACTTACTGCAGTCACTGTGCGTCCAAGAATTTTTAGACTGGCTCCTTTTGACAAAACTGAATTGATAAAAAAACTGCTTTTCTCGAAAAGGGAAAGTGTGTGGGGGGGGGGGGGGGGGTTTTGAAGGGGGGCCACC